>NW_027045447.1:11619399-11960937 GCF_025399875.1 Dalotia coriaria
ATCCGAAGATGAAATTTAATGTGTTTATGGCTTTGTTTTTCGACCGGATGTCTCTCGAGAGAGTTTATTAATTATTTGCACAACTTAGTTGTTGGTGAATTTGAAATGTGATTCGAAAATTATTGATCGTGCTGTTGGCGCAATCGCAATATCGATCTTCAAACCGAAGCGTTTTAATACCGAGTCAGTAATATATTTATTCTATATTTAAGATTAATAATTCCAGATAATGGTATGAATAAATTGCTTCCATTGCTGCAATTAAGTCAGGAAAAAATTGCAGATATTTTACAAGAATGTTGTGCAAACAAACGAGAAAGATATTTAAATGATATTTCCGTTCGAATAAAGTTTCCAGCATACAGGATGATTGAGATATTCAATAAAACGTTAATTTTTGCTCCGCCCACCGTGGCTACTGCGCATGCGCAAGTAAAAACCATGTAGTTTTTACGCGTTTGGTTTTTCACTGTTCGGGCCAAGTCCGACAAATGAATTGATGACGCGGCGAATTGTTGTCGTTTGCATTTGGCGGAGCACCTGCCAGGGGGGCAGCTGCAATTGTGTGCTTTGTTCTCCGAGTTCGCTCCGGACAGCAGCTGCATCGTTCCTGCAGCGTTGGCAGGAATGTCCCCAGGATCTGCATTTGCTTGATTTGTGGGATTCATTCGCTCTTGAGCTCTTGTGGAAGTAACACGGAAATAAACGGTTAAAATCAGCAAGAGTTTTCTCATCCACCACATCACTGTAATTTCTTAGAGCGCGATGTTAGACCGGCTAAACTCAGTCAGAGTTGCTTGAGCATCGCAAGCAAAAATCGGGCAACCGTCTTCAGAACCAGGAAGACAAGCTACGCAGGTTTCGCCCCAACATTCACTTTAATCAATCGTACTCTCACTTCAATGCAAATGCACGACACATATATAATAGAAGCAGGAGCGCCCGATGCGCGTGTATTTATTAGATTGCTCGCTCGAATGGCGCACGGAATATTTATTGGGATTTAATTGGATTAAATCAACTTTACGATTGTATCGCGTTTAATGATCGAAGAAGTGCGTATCCGAGTTTATCTCATTGCATTTATCATTTGCTTCCAACTCACTTGCAGCATCTCGCTGCCATTAATCGAGGAGCGCGTCGCGTCGTGCCGAACACGAACAGGAAATGTGATTATTTTGCATAATTCAGTTTTCGTTGGTTGCGAGATGGACGTGGAATGTTCAATTCGTTCATTGCGCTCATTAAGTGTGTGTTACATAAAATAAAATCGAGAATTGTGAGGATTATCGGCATGGAAACGACATTCAAATTATTGTGAACATCGTTTATCATAATCCGCTAAGTGTCACGATGGTCCAGCTTCCTCATTGAGATGGGAGTTGTAACAAGACGTGAGGAATTGAAGAATTTATACTTGTAATCCTTTGCAATTGGTTTTAATAAGAACAAAATACAAATAAATCTATAAAATTGGACAGTGTCGCCATCTTACGATGAATTAATTAAATTCATAAATGTTTACAATTTCTGTTCAAATTTATGTTTCACGATCGAATTATAATTGCACGCATGCGAATAAATTATATTCGACATTGCGTCCCGCCAGGGATGCCACAAATCCTTGATAATCGCGATAATACTTCATGTGCCTTTTTTATATAACTCTCGAGCGGATACAGTTAATTAGTCGCGTTTGATGAATTGATCGCTACCGTTTTCCACCAAGAAAAATGAGCAACATGTTAAAATATGCAACATTTCTCGGGCGAATCGTGAGAAAAACTACAAAACTCGCTTGAAGCAACTTGCGCAATCGTAAAACCGGCGAAACTAGCGCCATGAGAGTGATAAATTGGACACATTAATAACACTAATTAATGAGAATCGGCTTGTGATAACCAAGTTAGATATCAGCGCCGCTTTTGTTTGTCATTATTCTATATACTGGTCTTACAACTCATTGCTAAAGCAAAACAGCACGTTTTGAGCTTTAATCTGCGTTTTAACGCGTAAAACAGCATAAAAACCACGAAATTTTTATTATTCGTTTTTTATTAATATTGCGTCTATTTGAACGATTTCAACGATCTAAAATGCTTGAAAATGCTTATTTTAGCAAAACAGCACGTTTTGAGCTTTAATCTGCGTTTTAACGCGTAAACAGCATAAAAACGACGAATTTTTTTTATTATTCGTTTTTATTAATATTGCTTCTATTTGAACGATTTCAACGATCTAAAATGCTTGCAAATGCTTATTTTAGCAAAACAGCACGTTTTGAGCTTTAATCTGCGTTTTAACGCGTAAAACAGCATAAAACGACGAAATTTTATTATTCGTTTTTATTAATATTGCGTCTATTTGAACGATTTCAACGATCTAAAATGCTTGAAAATGCTTATTTTAGCAAAACAGCACGTTTTGAGCTTTATTCTGCGTTTTAACGCGTAAAACAGCATAAAAACGACGAAATTTTATTATTCGTTTTTATTTTTATTGCGTCTATTTGAACGATTTCAACGATCTAAAATGCTTGAAAATGCTTATTTTAGCAAAACAGCACGTTTTGAGCTTTAATCTGCGTTTTAACGCGTAAAACAGCATAAAACGACGAATTTTTATTAATTCGTTTTTATTAATATTGCTTCTATTTGAACGATTTCAACGATCTAAAATGCTTGAAAATGCTTATTTTACCAAAACAGCACGTTTTGAGCTTTAATCTGCGTTTTAACGCGTAAAACAGCATAAAACGACGAAATTTTTATTATTCGTTTTTTATTAATATTGCGTCTATTTGAACGATTTCAACGATCTAAAATGCTTGAAAATGCTTATTTTAGCAAAACAGCTCGTTTTGAGCTTTAATCTGCGTTTTAACGCGTAAAACAGCATAAAAACGACGAATTTTTTTATTATTCGTTTTTTATTAATATTGCTTCTATTTGAACGATTTCAACGATCTAAAATGCTTGAAAATGCTTATTTTAGCAAAACAGCACGTTTTGAGCTTTAATCTGCGTTTTAACGCGTAAAACAGCATAAAAACGACGAATTTTTTATTATTCGTTTTTTATTAATTTTGCTTCTATTTGAACGATTTCAACGATCTAAAATGCTTGAAAATGCTTATTTTAGCAAAACAGCACGTTTTGAAGCAATACGTAACCGGAACGAAGTGCCACTGAGTTACGTATTGCTCTCCATTTGCACGGCCGGCAGATAATAAATCAAATCTCAGTCATTAAGTGCGCGCCCCAGCCGCCACAAGAAGTTTAATAGCAATGGCAATTGGAAAATTTAAAACGCGACGCGAATTTTAATGCACATACACACATATATATACACAAAGAGGTGATATTTGTCCAAGTGCACTGCATGAGCGCGTACGTCTCTTCTACGTCTACGTCGGGCCGTCGGCGCGTTCCCATATTCTCGCCTTCATGTTTATTTATTCGCCCCGTCTGGCGATTGTTACGAGCTCGCGCATTTTTGCATGCGCGCGCAAATAAATCTCGTTTCGCGCACTTCAATAAACATAAATCATAACGACGATTACGGGCTACGGCCAATTCGATGGCGCACGTTTTCCAATCGCGTATGGAAGGCAGGGTAGAGTCAAAGTTAATTTCCATACGCTGCCGTACAGAGGTAAAATGTAATTGAGTTCATTAACAACCCCAGCAAATTCTAATGGTTCTTGTGTAGTGTGCCGCAGCGCAGCGATCATCGAATAAGCGTCAATTAGGGTTTTTGTGGTAATTAGGAGAGATTATTGTTTCTTGCGTGTGTGGTGGCTTTGAAGTGACTTGGCTCAGTAATTTATGATTTGTGTTTTATTGGAAATGTTATAATTACTCTGAGAATGTCAAAAATTTAAGTCGGTACATTATGTTTACAAATTGTGAATCGATTTGATGTTATAATGAAAATAAAGCGTTGAATGAATAAAAATATGAATAAAAAGATGGTTGTGTCTAGATTCTAGATGAATCATGAAATTTATTATTACGTTAGCGACGATGAACGCGGCGACAAGAATTGAATCGCGGTACGCTAGACGTGGTGCACGTTTTGTTTGCCGATAAATCTGTTTATAGCGATAATAAAATTTATTATTACGATCATATAGTCCAACGTCGGATTATATTTGCAAGGTGTGCATGTTTTTTCCGACGTTGAAGTTGAAACAATTAAAACAAGGAGACTGATAAGTTAATATATGTAAAAACAATGGGATAAACTTGTATGACTTAAGTTAGGTGGTCATATTGACTTACTATTACTTACTATTTTCAGTTTTTGATTAAAACTTTAATTTATATTGTGTAGCGGTTGAAAAAATCACGTTCTGCAGCAATTGTTTATGAATTAGTGCCAGTTTATTGCGTCTTGAACTATTAAGTACTTGTGTTAGTTGTTATCATAAGAACAGCCGTATGCGCCGAGGCTATGCGGTGTAATTAAATCTGTTTTGTGGGGGCGTTCGCTTTTCACAAACGCCGCCACTTGCTAAACCCTAAAGTTTCGGTCATTGGATATAGACAACACGCGATTTTTCACTCGCATGAATTCATCTGAATATAACTTAAGTTTCTTATTATTTGCTCCACTTCAGCAGTACAGTCTAGTATAAAATATAAATCTATATATATATATATATATATATATATATATATATATAAATGAATTGCTGTTCGTTAGTCTCGCTAAAACTCGAGAATGGCTGAACGGATTTATCTTATCTTGGTCTTGAATTATTCGTGGAGGTCCAGGGAAGGTTTAAAAGGTGAGAAAAATTCGAATAATTGCCGGGAAAATCCTCAAAACAGCTCTTTTTATAGAATAAAATTTGACATTGAGATTCAATCATAGTTATAGTTAAATAGTTGAATTCGAGATGGCGCGCTGAAGTGCATTATTGACAAAACTTTATATGCATAATTTCTTTAAATTAAAATTGCTAATCTTATTGATAGAATTGACTCTTACTACGAGTATGTCTAGAACAAGCGAGTAAAAACGAATTACATTTTTATTAAACACTGTCGGAACGAAGTCGCGGGCAACAGCTAGTTTTAAATATTTTTCAACACTACGCCCAGAAAATTGTAATCACCAATTATTTAAAGCTGATTACCAGAGTTTCATCGTCTCGCGAGTGCAGGAAGCAAACAAAAATAAATTTACAACTTTAATAGCCTCAAAATTTAAAGAAAAAAACATTCTTTTTATTCTCGACTTCCTAAATTCTTACTTCAACTTAAGTAACTACATATAAAAGAGTTGAGTTGGACACTGTTACAACTAGAAAAATTCACATCGTTTCAAAAGTTTTAATGCACGTAATTAAATTATAACCATTATGCATGGGCGGATTGCGGGATAATTATAAGTCATAAAATCTGTGGATTAGACTCACCACTTAATGCACTTATCACTGATTATTACACGTCGTGAAAAATATTTCTCCCGTTGTTTAAAAATTAACATGTTCCAAGCAAGAATTCCAAAGCTTCCGACTCTCAGAAACACGAAATTTCGGTGTTTTTACGCAGAACTCGTAAAAATTAAAACTCACAAATAAAAAAGTGGTAACCCTGTAACCACATTGTCACGTCATACTCTCCGAGTAATAGAATTTAATATCGCATGTTTTATTAATATTTTTAGTATGAGTCCAAGACGGAATTATGCGTTTTTTACACAATTCACTCACAAGAGTCACACGTGTCGAGATGTTACAGTCAAACGTTTTCGATTTTACGAGCGCGTTGCACCTCGTAAAAAGATAAATCGCGAAACCGGAAACGTTTTGAAAGTCAACGTCGACTTAAGTCAACGTCGTGCGCACGACGCACGGCGGGGGTTTTTGTTGTGCGTTCTGGTGAAGTTCATGGCGACGCAAAATTCCGCAATGCAGTGTGATGAGCATCAGCATTTTCGTTATTAACAATTTAACAATTACCACACGACAACAATGCGTGCATGCATCGTTTCTTGCTTTGCACACCTTTGTTACACAACGGCATTGTGTTTAATTAATTTCGACTAAACAGGATTTTAAATCACAAAGTGTGTAGTAACAGTTATGTTATTAGATGCCCACCATTTGCGGATTTCTTGTATAGCGGTAATTGAATTAAACAAGGATTATTAACAATATCAACGCGAGGGACGCAAACATTTCTTATGAAAATTAATAATTCGTTTATGGACTTGCAGTTCCATCTAGCGGTAGAAAAAATAATCATTCTTTCCTAACAATAATCAATTTGCGCATGACATGCTTCGCGATACAATCAATCTAAATTAGCATCATTTGTCCAAATCCTTTCAGGGTCGCCGTATCAATATCCATGTGTCCCTTACACAAATCGACGGGGTTCTCTTGTACGTGCCTGCGTCCGTTTGACGACCCGCGCACTGCCCGTGAAACAAAAGGATCGCTTGTCGAGGTTAAGCGTTTCCCAACGGTACGCGGTACACATGCACGCATTCAAAAGATTATAAATACATATAGAAAAGATCGACGATTCGACGATCGGCTGATAAGAGATGACACGCGATGAACAAAACGAAATGCCACGTCGTCGTCGTCGTCGGACGAGCGCTCGAAACGTTTTGTTCTTATCGCCCAGCACGATGGTGGATACAAAATGAAAACTTTTAACGAGTCATTACAATTATTGCTTTAAATTGCGATTGGTCGCCATCACGATGTTACGGTATTGTATCATTGTACGCGGAGGTATGAATATCGAATACCTAACCTACAAACGTCATATGTCATGTTACTTTTTGTGTTCTTAAGCCATGTTACTTAACTTACACAACAAGAGAAAACCGCCTTAAACATGACCAGATTATTCATTTTATCAGAAACTAGCTGTTGCCCGCGACTTCGTTCCGGCAGTGTTTAATAAAAATGTAATTCGTTTTTACTCTCTTGTTCTAGACATACTCGTAGCAAGAGTCAATTCTATCAATAAGATTATCAATTTTAATTTAAAGAAATTAATTATATAAAGTTTTGTCAATAATGCACTCCAGCGCGCCATCTCGAATTCAACTATTTAACTATAACTATGATTGAATCTCAATGTCAAATTTTATTCTATAGAAAAGAGCTGTTTTGAGGATTTTCCCGGCAATTATTCGAATTTTTCTCACCTTTTAAACCTTCCCTAGACCTCCACGAATAATTCAAGACCAAGATAAGATAAATCCGTTCAGCCGTTCTCGAGTTTTAGCGAGACTAACGAACAGCAATTCATTTTTATATATATATAGATTAAAAAAAATTTAAAAATCAAAATTTTGTGTTGTTGGGTTCGTCGCTTCCCGGTCATTGATGTCTCTGATAGTTTTAAATATTGTATTGTCTTAGAAATGTGTTTGGAATTTATCAATGCAAGAAACGCCAAGAAGGAATAACTCATTACTTGGCCGCTCTGTGAAATTCCACGCCGGCTAGTTATTCAGCTATGCGGCGCGAAAGATGCCACAACAAAAAGTTTTATTTCGAAAATTATAAATTCTCTGCCGGCTGGCGAAAAATCATTTACCCATTGTTGAAATCTCCGCCGGATTATTAACGTCAAATCGCGTAATAAAAAGTGAGGCGGCTCGCGGCGGCCGGTAGTGCGGTCATTATAACGTTACCGGCCAACAATAGCGCGCGCGACGGTTCGTTCCGGCCGAATTATGGATTATTCATAAAATAATAAACATCGCCGACACACACGAGCGCGCGCGTCGACCGAAATTGCAGCAATTTTCACATTAGGCGTGACGTCACGGGGGGAGCGGGCGCAATTCATTTATTATCGAAACGTCAACTGCGGAATGCCCGCGTACATCTCATCTTCGAGGCCTACGAAATGATTTGCTTCACTCTGCTGTGCTGTGTGTGTGTTTTTTTTTTATCTATTTATCTTATTGTTGTTGTTATCTTGTTTTTTATTTTAATTTCGGTGTCTTTGAGCTACGCTCCGATGTTTTTTTAACAGCGTGTTCTATCATTACCGATTACTATCGCATTTGTTAGCGGTTATTACCGAATTTTTAAAATTCGTTTCATGAAATCATTTTTGAAATAAAATTATCTATGAACTTTTTCGGAATTTAAAAATAGTTAATCTGTGATTTTTATTGAGAAAAATTAACATACGGTTCAAGTTCAAGTTGGAAATTGGTGGAACGAGCAAATGCGCTAATGATAAGTGTACAATTACAATGCGGAATGCGAGCGCGGACCGGGAGGGAGTGTGCGACCGGGGGCAGTGTTGCGTTCCGCGCGCGCAGATCAACCTACACACCGCCGCAATATTTCCTCAAGTCGCGCTGGGGACGGAATAAAAGTAGCGCGCGTGTGGAAGAAGGTACGAGTACGGCGAATGCGATTCACGTTGTCCGGGCACCGAATGCGATTTGATTTTATCTCGCGCGCTATCTATCTTTTATAAGCACATATTATAAACGTACCGTGGATGCGGTAATTACTCTAACGCGGCCCTGCGGCTCTCCCGGTCCGTGCGGATGGACGGGCGGACAAATAGGACGCGCCGATGAGGAATTTCCAAGCGCGACGCAGAGCGCCCGGCAGCGCGAAGGAGCCGCTCAATGGAAAAATCAAACCGGCAAAGAGAGATTTCATTACGTGCATCTTGTTCGCCGGATGAGAATAGAAATATCAGAACAGATGCAGTAAATGCAGAAATACAGAAAAAAAATAAATTAGAAAGCAGAATCCATATATATATATATATAAATGAATTGCTGTTCGTTAGTCTCGCTAAAACTCGAGAACGGCTGAACGGATTTATCTTAACTTGGTCTTGAATTATTCGTGGAGGTCTAGGGAAGGTTTAAAAGGTGATAAAAATTCGAATAATTGCCGGGAAAATCCTCAAAACAGCTCTTTTCTATAGAATAAAATTTGACATTGAGATTCAATCACAGTTATAGTTAAATAGTTGAATTCGAGATGGCGCGCTGAAGTGCATTATTGACAAAACTTTATATAATTAATTTCTTTAAATTAAAATTGCTAATTTTATTGATAGAATTGACTCTTACTACGAGTATGTCTGGAACAAGAGAGTAAAAACGAATTACATTTTTATTAAACACTGCCTGAACGAAGTCGCGGGCAACAGCTAGTAAGTCATAAAAGTTCATACGTAACTTAATATTTTATTTAACATCGAAATGTCAAACATATAGAAATTTTATACCAAAGACCAAACTAATATGAAGTAAACATTAATCAATGTCATGTAAATATTTCAAGAAAAATCTAAGAATCTTGTATTGTCTGTAATAGATTATTAATTGATTGTAGTGCATTAATTAATTAGAAATCAATCATAAGCACGTCTTCGACTCTTTGGAAGCAACTGTGTCAATGTGTCCGATTGTGTCGCGCGAGGACAACGATTTGAATACGATTTGCATCAACCAGGGAGCTTAATATGTTAATTTATGCCTTTTGATTCGATTGCCCGCGAGTGGGCGTCGCAAGGCATTTCAATTAACCTAAACGAATGCTTATTTGCAAATAAGGAGGCTAATTATTGATCGTTGATCATTAATAATTACAAGCTACAATTGACAAACATTATACAGAGTATATTTGGTTGCATAACTTCGCACATGCACAATTTGAATGATTTGAATTAAAAAAAAAAACAAGCAAATAAATTGTTCGCGAGCAGAAAGATGAAGGTTGAGGCAGTAACGAATAGGACATTAATAAATATCTACGGTGTATACAATGTTGCAGTCTGCAGTGAGTGGTGGTGGAGTCGTGGCCGCGTTCGTGGCGAAGGTAGTGAAAAGGTGTAATTAGTGCACGCGGAGGTTACGTGCGTCCCAGGCAAGGCACACGCTTCGGCCGGTGCCCCGCCAACCGGTAGCCGGATAGGTTGGCCACAAATTAGCTTATGAACGTAAACGTGATGCATCTGAAGTCACCCGGGACCCGGCGGAAGATGCGATTGAATTCAATTATTTCAACTTGCGCTAACCTTTTGTTGCAATCGGAAATAACTCAATTTATTACACGTAGAATATTTAACAACGGTGTGAACAATAGATTTGCGCATAATGCGCATTCGTAACATTTTGTTTTGACCCCAGATATAATAAAATTCAACGTTTAATCAAATTTGATCTCGGTGTGCAGCACATTGACATTTACGATGTTAATGGAATTTAATCGCATTTATATATTTAATACCCATTTTTACTGCATCGTTTAGCCGAAGCATTTACATATTTTCGTTGCTCCGGAACCGCGTTGAAAGTTAAAACCATAACATTTTGATGAAGGCAGGTATCTCTAGGCATTAGCAATAGATGCGATTCGATTTGAGTTGGCGACATTCGACGCTGGAGATGTTTATAGTTTTATGGCTAATTATTGACTCAAAAATCGCGGTTTATTGCTTCGATTTTGGTGCGGCGATTAATTTCGTATTCGGAGTTTGAATTTGAATATTATGTTGTAGTAGCGACGAATTAATTTATTGTTTAAATTTGCTGACAACCGAACGCTACATGTGTTTGCGTTGAATTGCGAGAATTTGTAATTAAATAATTAAATTTTTTTTTAAACTTCAACAAACGAGTTCTCAAAGTTCATTAACCAGGAATTAAATATCCAAAACATTGATTAAGGTATTTAGTACTTTAGTCACGGGTTTTAGTCACGGGGTGACTAAAAAGAACGCAAAAATTAAATAAAAACAAACAAATTATAGAAAACTAGCTTTAACCCTTGGCTTCGCTTGCGAATATCTAAAATAATGAAGTTGCTTCCATACGCGTCTGTAGTCACAGAAGAAGTAACAATGAAGTAGAATGGCGGGAAGTTTAAAATGGCTGAAAGTATAGTCTATGGAAGTATAGTGTACAGTCTCCATAGTGTAGTCAATTGGATTTGATGTTGACGTAGCTGTCGGTAATACAGTGTGATAATACAGTGATGGTACTATAGTACTTAGGGCTCTGAGCTCATTGCTGGAATGTTAGATGGCGTTAAAGTAGTCAAATAGCCAGATGCAGAGGTGTTATTATTGGCTAAACAATTTCTTTTATTTTATTTAAAAAAATAATTTTTATTAAATAAAAAGTGCAGCCTTATAAACCATTCGGGGACCAATTTCAAGAATATAAAAAATAAATTTTTATGATGATCGGTTAAATAGTTTTTATGTGAAAGTGTGTAACAAACATCAGACATTCGCATTTCTAATATTAGTAGGGATAATGTAAAAAATCATAAATTTCCAACCACACCATAAACCGCGCATATTTTCAGACATCTGGTGGATGCAAATAAAGAAATAAATAATACCCATATGTGTTTTATTCATTTAACGATTATATAGTGGTTTCGCTTGTAGCTGTTGCGGTCGGCCTTACAACTTCAGTTACATCACCTAATATAGGCGCCGGTCTGACACATTTTATACCACTAGGCACTCTCTGCACACGCCTGCTTTTCTATATTTCAGCTCAGTGTGAGTTTAGATTCGAATTAGAAAAGATCCCATGCGATGAGCGCCCACGCGTTCTTATTTCCAACATCGATATGCGGTTAACATTGAACGCGGCGCGCAACAAATATGCGTGCTTATTTATTCCTGCAATTATTTCAATATTAATACACGAGTGTTCCGTATGCTTCTGCATCGGTGTTTTAATTCGCAATGCGCGATTATATTACGTTGATAAAATAATAATTTACGTCGTGTTGTTGTTTTATTTTTCCTGATTTTCATATTTACATTTTGCGCCAGCGGTCGCTGCAATAATTATGTATAAATTATGCAAATCTAGGTCATTTATTGTGCGCTCTCACAATAGCCGCGCCTAGGCAGCGTCCACACTTTGTTCCCTGCGCGCCATCGTTATTTTATTTATAATGCATTGGAAAATTATGCGGCGAATTTCGCCCGGCGCTGTCCCACAGCATCGTAAATTGTCAATCACGCAAATATGACTTGTTGCTTGTTACTGCAAAGCGGATTAATTTAATTTATGTTTGCTTTTAATGTGGTAATATTCGCAATATTGTTAAAGGTTGGGTGAAAAAGATATAAATTGTAATTTGCAATAGAATGTACCATATTTACATTCTATGTGAAAATAAAAACAAAAAATAAAAAGTAAAAAAATTTGTTGGCTTGCTTTGTGATTTAAAACACTGGGGTTTTAATCGGTGCGTGCGGCGAGAATCGAGTCGATCGCAACTTGCCTAATTGTGAGCATCGTGCATTAACATGTAATTAATGATTCCATTAACTTATCTATTTGTGACAAGTGGCATGAGAGTGGTTTCGTTCGTGTACGGGTCCGTACAGGACCGTCTTTTACATACAGTATAAATTTTTTTCTTCTTGTGACCATCAATTATCATTTTTTAAATAAAACTAAGTAAACAAACAGAATAAAATAATGATGGACACACTGTATGACAAGATGTGATTTTAACTAATACTAATAGTAAATTTTTTGTTTTTTTTTCTTTCAACACAATAACCTAACGGGTAAGCATTTGAAATCGCGGATCAAACGAACGACCACCCAAAGCAGTGCACATCCTCGAAAGCATTTCTTAGATGGCATTAGTCAACTAGCCGGTTACGCGGTATTATTCATGATCAAAACTGAGAGTAGATAAGAAAGTGATACTGGAAAAGTATAAAAGCATTACATTTCGTATGGTAAAAAATTTTCTGCAATAATTGTTAATTTTTTATACTTGTAAAGAGTAAAACTAAGTTTTTGCACATAAAAATTTTATTTTATTAAAAATAATTTTTTTATGCTTTGGAAAATGTCATCTATATATATAAAAATGAATTGCTGTTTGTTGGTCTCGCTAAAACTCGAGAACGGCTGAACGGATTTATCTTATCTTGGTCTTGAATTATTCGTGGAGGTCTAGGAAGGTTTAAAAAGGTGTGAAAAAATTCGAATAATTGCCGGGAAAACTCAAAACAGCTCTTTCTATAGAATAAAATTGACATTGAGATTCAATCATAGTTATAGTTAAATAGTTGAATCTGAGATTATGCGCCTAAGTGCATTATTGACAAAACTTTATATAATTAATTTCTTTAAATTAAAATTGCTAATCTTATTGATAGAATTGACTCTTACTACGAGTATGTCTAGAACAAGAGAGTAAAAACAAATTACATTTTTATTAAACACTGCCGGAACGAAGTCGCGGGCAACAGCTAGTATGCTATAAAAAATAAAAAATATTTGTTACTAATGCAGAAAAATACAACTTATCGCTTTTTTAAATTATTTTTTGTTTTGCGTTTTCTAGTCTTTGAAAAGTTTCCTAGAAAGTTCCGTGTATTTGCGCACACGGCGTGCGTGCCTGATGTTAGACAATATAACATCGCACACCTAATCGTTTATGCAAAAACGTTTTCGCCAGACATCTCTCGCGGACCGGTCGTCCGCGCGCCTCACAAAAGGCGTCCCTCAAGGCCCTTCGCGGCGTTCGTCTGCGGGATTATTATTCTAACTGGAAGTACGCCGCACCACTCGAACGCTCGCGTGCGTTTGCATACATTACTACACACACGCGCGTGCAGGCAACAAAAATTCCCGACACAACAACATTGCAGGCGCAATTCTGCGCAAAAAATCTAGTTTGAAAATTCGAACATTGCTGAAATTAGCATGTTGATTTAAAACGCTTTAAACGGCGCTCAGAAATCGAATTTTCGAAAGTCATTATAAGCGCTTTCATGGCTTAATAGAGACTTAATATCATACCAGCCGACATGGCCGTCATGCCGCCATTGTCAATTGCTGGTTCGATTGTGCCGACAATCAGGTAGCGCGACACACAAAGTAAGTTCGCGAAATTAGTAATTTCTTGCAAATACGGAAATGCATGTACGAACACAGATCGCAATAAAATTAACGTGAGTAACGCTGGAGGAGCCGCCGGCAGCGCAAATTGGAATCGCATTTGTTTGTCAGCGCGCGGGACCGACGCGAAACAAAAGAATGCACGCGCGCGCTCTCCTCATGGGAAAGCGTTTTACGGCCGCACCGCGCCGGCCAAAAGCAATTTGATGCCTAATATTCCCAACATTTATTCATAGGCGACGCGCTAGAGGGTTGCGCGCGGACCGTGGCGAAATCCTTCGAAGGTAGAACGAAATATGAATAGCAACGATGCGGATTTTTTTCGACTTTACGGCTCGAAAATATAAATTAAAAAATAAACACCAAGTGTTGCCTTATACCACGAAGCGAGGCTTCATTTTATCACTGCAATTTATTGCTGTTGTTATGATTTCACAAATTAAGTCTTAATTCAGCGAGGCGAATCTCACACCTCGAATCTTCATCCTCAACGTCTCGACGAATTTAATTATTAACTTTTTAGCGAAGCGGAGAAAATTTTAATGAAAAATTCGCCGTGTCATATTAATTTTTAATTAGCTTTCACATTTACACATCCTCTAACACACTATATTCGAATCTAATTAGTTGGAGAAAATGTCAATTTTTGCATATACATATATTTTACCAGAGGAGAAAATAAAACTTAAAGAGTGAAGAACTCAAATTTAAAATCTATGGCTTTAAATATTGCGTGTCCGACGCTAATTCAGAAATGCCGCGTTGAAACGCATAAAACAAAACCAACTAGTTTTTATGCCCGATCAACATTTTATGATTTCTGTGGCTGCCGCGCGCTGAGAGTTTATTTTAAATAACTGGATGTTTCGTAGATTGTTTTGCAAGAAACCGCCGGCGCCAGCTTAGAAAAATATTCCGCAAACTAACAATTTATTCACAACCTTCCTTCTAGTTTTCCGGACCCGATTCGAAGGCAATCATAGCAAATTATGAAAATATTTTGCATAAATACCTCTTTTGGAACAAAGCCCCAAATCTCACATAAAATATACACGTAAACAGTTTTGATCTGTTGACTTGGACGTTAATTTTCTGTATAAATGCAAATCATTTACGTTTAATCATCGTAAAAATACGAATTCATATTCATGCTGTTTGATAGTTATGCATATTGAATGTAGGTAGGTATCGCAGTGAATTACGCGTGCGCGTGATAAATAATTTCTCCTCTTTAATTGCATCCTTTTCGTCCGGCTGTGTGGACGAATATTATAAACTAAAGATACATACGAGTTCGCCACCGAGGATGATGCACGCAATTAGAATTAATCTCCGCTCACCTGAAACAGAAAACAGAAAAATCGTGTGATGAGACACGCAGAACAAGTCGAAATAAAAAAAAAACATGGTTAATTTTCATTGCGTATACGCATGCATAAGGAACAAAATGTTTTTATATTGAATATTTGTCGGCCGCCCGAAGCGCTTCATATTTTCGGCGAGTTTTCTTCACAAACGTTTGGTGACCGCAAGCGTTGGACGAATCCCACGCGTGCACTAATTACGAATATGAATTTATGCTATGTGCTGAGCCACAGCACGTGATGTGATAACGCTAGAGAATTAATACAAGCAACAAGAGAAGAAAAAAACAGAATTAAAAGAGTTTTGCCTTCAGGAAATTATCTAACTATAAAACTTACATCTAACAACGATAATTTGTTTATATTTATTAAAATTTATGTTTAAATGCTTAAAAAAACATGTTTTTTTGAAAAAATTTTGCATTTGCTTTGTGAAATGTTTGGTTATGTTGTAAGTATTGAAATATTTTGACATTTGACAGCCAATTCAAGTGTATCCTTCCCACCGAACACGAAGAAAAACAAACAAAACCTTCGCAATGCCATTTGAATATTCAAATGAAGTGTAATAAATCGTTTCATAATTTGTAATCCTCTCGGGCGTGCCAAATCGGCCGAAATGCTCGCATTGCTCACGCACGAGCAGAAAAAATGAACTTCATTTATCTCCGATGCGCGTAAACGCAGCTCCACAGCGTCGTCCTCCACCTTCTTGAGCTGGTGGAACGCGCGCGCGTCTTGTTCTTGTTTCATTTCGCGTCGCATGCGCCGTGTTCCTGAAAACCGGTGAATCGCGGCGGGCATCCGCACGATTGATGATTAATTCTGTCGAATGTTGCGCACGTTGCGCATGTTTGTTTATATCAATCCATTTATATTTGCTCTTTGTTCGGCATGCGCGCGCAGCGTCCCGTCGGCTCGTTACTCGCGCTGGCAAGCTTTGTTTCATCTTTCATCTTGCGCACCATCATGATGATCGTCATGATCGAGCATCGGGATTCATTATCGATATCTTGCCCCGGAGCACGCTTTACTTCGTCTTCGGCGTCTCGGAGGGGCTTACGGAGTTGGATATTAAGGATTCATGTTGCATTGTTGCATCGATCACGCTCAAATGGTAAATTATGATTAACCTTTCCGTTTGTCATTGCGATGTATACTTATGTGCTGCGCGCACAACTAAACCTGAATTTTATTTCGTAACGCCGCAGCGTTCATTCGTTAAGATCGATAATTTCGATTCTAAATAGTTTAAATCTCGAAATATAAATTGTAATAATTATAAATTGATTTCGTCTACGGAAACTTGAATACTTGGGTTGTGGTAATAATGTTGTGCAACATTTTTAACTTATAAATTAATTTTCACTGAGAGCGTTTTTATCTATTTGCTCTGGATTAGATAAAAGTTACTTACACCAGCACGGTGGGTCATCCTAATGATGAATATGAAATCAACATGGCGGCGATACACTTGACGATCGAATATAATGCGAATTGGAAAGAAGATGTCCGGACAAACAATACGAGTCGCGTAAAATACGTATGGATCAACCAAAAACCGGCACAAAACTGGCTGCAAACTGTGCAAGCAACAACGCGACAGTTTATGATAAGAAAGCAATAGATGCGCAAAACCTGCGCAAAACCTGCTTCGATATCACGCAACCTTGAGCGCGAATCGCTTTGGTACGTTACCTGCGATCAAAACTAAACTAAGATGCACCAACATGCGGCGTGAGGGGATCTCATGCGTTGCATTCCACGCGGTGAATGTGATAAGAAAGTGTTAGTTGCGTTCAAAACAAACACAATTCTTATGTTGAATGCCCACGTTTGCTGATAAATATAGAAATAAACAATACAAATCCGTTTTAATATTTTTAGTTCATATTTGTGCCATCTATGAATGGTGCAGATAGTAATCCCGCAATTTAAATTATTAAAAATAATGCAATATTAAAATTCGATTTATCTATCTAATTCTAATTTGTTATTGCGAAAATTGAGGTAAGGTAGCGGTAGAAGTGACTCCCACTTCCATTCAGGGCACCGTACAAGGGTAGCGGTGCCTACCGCTCGTCCTGACTCGATTCAGGACACCGTACGAGGGTAGCGGTAGAAGTGACTCATGTTCAGGGCACCGTACAAGGGTAGCGGTACAAGTGACTCGTGTTCAGGGCACCGTACAAAAATTCATTTATAACTACGGAAACATCTTGGATTTAATTTTTAAAATTCAATTTTTGTTCAAATTATCTTTCAAAATTAAAAAAAAATCTAATAAGAAAGAAAATAGTCACAACGCTATTCTAATTATAACCAGACGGCTGAAAATAATCTGAAATGTAATTTATTAATCAAGATTTAAAAATTCGCATAAAACTCTCTCCTTTATATTTTGCGCCCGACGATGAAAAGATTCGAGATAAACTGGAAGCCGCAAACGTGACGTTAAAATTATAATTGTGTAATAATTTGAGAACACATCATTTGTCAATACTTCAATGCTCCGTTAAAAATTAATAAAGCTTTTTTAAGCAGATGGTGATGGATCGTCGCGCTGGCCGCATTAATCACGATGCACCACAGAGAAAAGCTCACAACGCGTATAATACTATTTTCCCCGTGCGCGCGTACTTCACAACGGTGAAAAGTTGACTTTTTACGCCGTGCGTATAATTATTATCAATAACTAAATGCCGGCGTCTATTAATATTATAAATAACGTGTGTTCGACACGAGTGTGTGCGCGGATGGCTTTAATTGAGAGAAAGAACACGATGATATGAGTATAATATTCGATACGAATGATAAAAGTAACAAGGCAAACACATTAATACGCGACGGTGCGTGGTGTTAAGGCCGAGGCGATGGCAAGCTTCGAAAAAAGAAACGCGCAAGCGAAGAATGAAACAGGTACGGGGCACAGGTAGAAAGGTAAGCGAACGTGTATAGCCCACAGCATGCGGTCGATTCTTCAGCGGAGGACTGCGGAGAATACAAGAAATTTTCATTCGCGTTTAATTTGATGTGGAAAAATTTAAAAATAATTTTTTAAAATTTTTTAACTCAAAAATATTGATTTTATTGTGTGTTTGATTTGTGAAAATAATAAAGAATTGTTTATTTATATTTTTTAGTACGGATCTGTTAAACATTTGAAAGCACGCAAGCGTCTTGAGTTTTCATGAGTTCTTCAGCTCGCTGGTGAGCTTCTCAGAATGCGCCGCCGACTGAAGAAGTAGGTACGCATAATAATAAAGGTTTAACACATTCTCGACAGCGCGGCGCGCACGAAGTCTCAGTGCCCGTCTTCATATCCGAATATTGTAGACTGAACGACCTACGCACAATGCGATGACTAGTAAGCAAAAGCAAAACCAAAATTGAGAAAATTTAAGGATGACTGACGTTGTAACGGAAATTATTTTCGTGAACTAGATTCGATTTTAAGTTCAGTACTACTTATGCATATTTATGTCAACTTTTTGACAATCGTGTCGAATTTATCGGATTATTGCCGTGCAGAAGGAGAAATATTCACAGACTAAGTGCGGGTCAGGCGATGCCCGAATTAGTTCGATGGGAGAGAACGTAATCGTGCATTAAGAACTGTCAACCGTTTCGAGAACCTTCGTCAAAAGCAAGCACTGAGAGACATAAAGTCTGTAAGTGACAAGGTCGAATGCTTCCAGTAAAGTAAAATTTACCTGGGGAGGTGATATTACCGATTTTTATTCAATTACAGTTTATTTCTTGATGATGAATGCCAAATTATTACTTAAATTTAATAAGAAATATTATTTCAGTTGCAGATTTGTTTCAAATTCGAAACCAAAGTTAAGTCTTCTTTAAACGCATAGTAATACGATAAAAAAAAGCATGACGTCTTGGGTAAAAGCGTAATCCGTCGTAAGCAGTCTGCTTGAAATCAGATTAAAGAGAAATACTTTTAATGAAGTCCACGCCGTCAAGTGACAGATTAAGAGCACTCGAAATCGCGGCGTGCTGTCTCAAATTCATCTGCTTCCAATAATGCGCTGCGTTGTGCACTAAAGTTTCCGATCGGTTTTTAATAGCACTCGCGCTCAAATTTTAAGGCTTCCCGCAAGTGCCAATGAAGTCATAAAGTAAAACAATAATATCGAGGCGTGCGCGGTCATGGTGGTCTGTCAAGCGAGTAATGGCAGGAATATGAAAAACTCAATTTTTTTTTCGCTTCGCAATTTTGAAGTTAAAAAAATTAACACCTTACAAAATCCACATATGGTCACTACTAAATATCAGTTGCTGCGGTTTTTGGGTTGTGTAAATAATTTTTAAATGTTTAAAATTAGTTTTTATACGCAAATTTAAATTTTGTTAAAAAAAATCTTATTGTTTAGGATTCTGTTTTTTTTTATATGACGATAAAGTAATGCTAGATTTCAACAGTTACAAAATAAGGTAATTAGCCCCAAAACAATGCCCACTAAATGCAGGAATAATAACCCAACTCGACGCTAATCTAGTTAAGAAGTATAAATTACCTCACTAATATTAACTAATTACACGAACAATTTCGTGACCGACTGTAAGTAATGAAGTAGTTACTCATTTAAATATCGAGCAGCGGCGCACTTTAAATTGCGACGCGTGTGTGTATGTGTCTCATCACGTGGGACTGTGAGAAAGTAAAATCCGCGGGCAGTTCTCGCGAAGACAATAGACATAGTTAAAACATTCCTTTACGCCACTCCGCTTTTCATTCATTCGCGCTATTTAAGCCGCGGACGGAAACTGAAAAAAAAACGCCGCGATTAGGTTAGGAACGCATTCATTAATTTGATTCTGTACCTAATTTTATTTCGACAGATATTTTTTGTTTCGATGTTTCAGGTAACCCAATCGTCAGTTGATATGTGGGGTCATGGCAGCAGTTAATTATACAATTTTGTGAAGGGCTCGAACACTTATTTTATATTTTCTCCTGTAATTTATAACATAATAGCTCTGTGGGTACTATTTTTATATATTAACTAGCTGTTGCCCGCGACTTCGTTCCGGCAGTGTTTAATAAAAATGTAATTCGTTTTTACTCTCTTGTTCTAGACATACTCGTAGTAAGAGTCAATTCTATCAATAAGATTAGCACGTCTGTTTTTCAGTCGCGCGCCGATTTTATGAAAACGCTGACATGAATTTGCGAAATGCGCACACGCTAAATGCGTTTAAATATGCAATAAACGCAATTCGAAAGTAAGATATGTGGTCTTTTCAACAACGCCATATTATTATACTTGTCGTGCGAGCAATAGTTAATAATTAGGTAAAAACGATAGGCGTTAAGTATTTCGCAAATATGCGCGATGCAATAATAATAATGTCTAAACAAAGTCGCTATAATGTGCTAATGTGCGCTGCAGTTAACTTAATTTTTCATTGTAATTGCCCTGCAATTGAGCTCCACTGTCGTTTTATGACTTTTTAATTGCAACTCGCGCAAATTACATTAATTACGACATTTTACACGTATAAAAAATTGGTTGGTTTATTTTAATAACTGTTTACTCCTTAAAGTATGCAACTTAATACACAGCAATGTAACAAACCGCCATATTGTTACCCAACTATTTTTTCATTTATTTTCCTTTACTGTAAACTTATAGAGCTTCGATAAGAACCGAGCGTAAATTACCAAAAAGCAATAACAATTAATGTTTGCTATCCATCGGATGTGACATTTATGCGCGCGTCCAGTTGTTTTCCGAGGATTTATTCAATGTCTCGAAATTCTTTCGCTTGCAACTCGCCATTTTAGTACGGGCCCATGAATATATCATTCATAACTGTTTTTCCAGCATCCCAACATCAAAGCGATTACAATTTATCAATCATCATCAAGCCGAGCGACTCCAGAGACGTGACTGCTGTACATGCAATACACAACACTCGCTGAACTCAAGAGTTCGAGTTCGCCAACAAACAAATAATACATCATTATCATCTCTGTCAATAGAAGTTTACATCGTGCGCAATCACGCAGGTCGCAGATTACTTTGTTTGTTTTTCCATGTCACAACAACAACACCGGCAGACGGCAGAGTTTGATGACTGCATAGTTTTTCAACATTTTCCACTACAATTTCAGCCTTTAGTTGTTGTGTGTGTTGTCGAGAGTCGAGAGGAAGTACTGAAGACGTACCTACGTGTTGAGAGAAGAGTAGAGAGGTGGCTTTGGCTCGTTCTGTGGCCGAGAATGAACTTCGATATTTCATTACGGGCCCAAGTGAGCAAGAAACGTAAACCTTACTCGTACTTGTGTATCGGTACAATAAAAACCGTTATTAGTAGTTCATGTTGCTGGTACTTTTTCATTAGCTCTTGCAGTTCTCGATTCGTGATGATGCACTCAGTCAACGTGATCATATTTTACATTTTTACATCCGAAATTGGAACACAGCGCACATCATAAATCAGCACAACAATTTTTTGATTATTTTTTCAAAAACTTGCGGCGTTTGTATAAAATTCGTTTTGATCTGACGTTAAAAACACATGTTTTGCATATTTAACACACCTATGTTTGTGTGTGAGTGTGCGAAAAATAATCAAAAGCGTTTCATATAATATGGCGTGACATAAATGAAGCAGACATCAAAAGAGCTACGAGTCCAACGCGAACCGAAACGATTTCAAAAGGCATTCACAACTCGGTAGATGAGCGCGTCCCCACAGGAATAGAAGCACATATATGATGTGGTGTGTTGTGAACAGAGAGTGCCAGAGTGCCATTTCGTCTTGGACACCTTGGGCAGCAGCTTCGGCAGCCATTGAGCGCACGAAATATCTTTCAATTCTTTTCCCTTCGCGTGGACTTTTTTTTCTGTTTCGGCGCGAGCGGCGCACTTAACACGGCAGGTAGGCTGGCGAAGGGTAAGGGAGCGCGCACTCAATAGAAATTCCTATCCGGGCGCGATAGAAATCGGCCGTGCAACTTCGCCTGCACCTTCAGGGCTGAGAAGCAAACAGGTAGATACGAGTATGCATAGAGAAAGAAATTACAAAACTACCTGTTGTAAAACGTTTTCCGTTTTCGTTCCGCCGACTCGACTCACACAGAAAAAATCATCGATGTTGTTGATGTTTCTTAAGTTTCGGTCTCACTATATTTAAAAATTGATGATTTTTGACAGTTTTGACGATTTAAATGTATTTTCCCTTCATCGCAATAATAAAAAACGTAGAAATCTTTTAAAATTTTGTTTGAAATGTTTTTAAAAAGATTTGCAATATAAAATTGACACAATTAAAGCAAATGAAAATTAATCTCTGCGCCGGTGTGAAAATTGCATGCAAACAGCAGCGCAAAGCTAAAATATATCAACAACATCGGCAATAATGATAATAATCACAGCGGCACACGAACGAAAAATGCGTCTAGCAACAAAACGCAACAATAAAGTGTAATTATTTGCTTTTTGTGATTGCAGATTACACAAACCCGTGTGGCTCGAGCTGCGCGCACGTTGCTGCTGCCGTAGTGGTCGTTTTTCCTTGAGGCATTCTTGTATATATTCTCTTATTCACCGCTCGTAGCCTGCCTGCGCTCGTCTTATTCTCCGCAGCCGAGAGTGAGTGTCCGAGCAACATATTTGAATGCGTTGTTCATTTGGCATCACTTTGTTGGCGCTGCGCGAGATGCAAAGCACGCCGAAAGATGCCGTCTCATCGTAAATAATTAATTTCGTGCTCATTTCGGTCCGCGAGACCAAGAGGAGTCTAGCGAGATATTGAGAAATCGAATCGAAGTGGTCAGCGCCGCAGTGCACGCCAATTCGACTTCGACAAAATGCTGAATGACACTTATCAACCACCACACTCACACTCGACTGAAGAATATCTCATATAGCTACAAAGTCTATAAACGGTTTTGGTTTTTTTGTTTTTGTTTTATTTTTATCATGAAAACAAACTGTTTGTAGTTAGAAATATATAAATGGCTGCTGCGTGTGTATTTAAGCATAAAATTTTAGATGAAACATAAAACATGGAAATAACTAAGGCAATATTGTAAAATAATATATGCAGAATGAGGATCTGCCCAGCAGTTTATTACAAAGCGATAAAAACAATACCGCTACAACAATAAATTAAACGTTCGAGTGTTCTTGGTTTGTCTTGCCACAAGTGCTTTTTTTATAGCAATGTTAGTGCAAACTAACGGAGGGAGTTTTATGAGGGGCGCATGTAATTAGAGAATTTCAGCAATTATATTAATGTGTTTGTTGTTTGCAAAGCGAAGAAAAATGCAAACAAAATTTTTCAGTAAAATCATAGAGATTTTGGTATTGCAAAATACCAAATAGGTACGCCTTGTTTGCTTCAAATTGGATTATGCTAATCGGAATAAGGCGGCCACTTTGCGACCGCGCGCACAATCCAATCGCACGAAATCGCGTTCGGTGCCATGGTGCAGCAAATGGCGACGATTATGCACTATTTACATAATAAACGTACGTCACGGCGACTGCACGACCACCGCGAACACGTCAAATCATTTCTCTAAAGCCTCGGAAAGCTTTTGTAAAACGTGCGCAACGTGTGGCTTTATTTTTCAACAAGATTTATGAACGTCACTTGAACAAATCTCAGCTCAAAGCTTTCAGGCTATAATATTATACATCCCTACTAATATTATAAATGCGAAAGTCCTGATGTTTGTTACACTTTCACGCAAAAACTACTTAACCGATCATCATGAAAATTTGTACACATATTCTTAGTGGTCCCCGAATGGTTATAGGCTACTTTTTATTTAATAAAAAAAATTATTTTTTAAATAAAATAAAGAAATTGTTTAGCCAATAATACCTCTGCATCTGGCTATTTGACTACTTTAACGCCATCTAGCATTCCAGCAATGAAGCTCAAACCTAAGTACTATAGTACCATCACACTGTATTATCACACTGTATTACCGACAGCTACGTCAACATCAAATCCAATTGACTACACTATGGAGACTGTACACTATACTTCCATAGACTATACTTTCAGCCATTTTAAACTTCCCGCCATTCTACTTCATTGTTACTTCTTCTGTGACTACAGACGCGTACGGAAGCAACTTCATTATTTTAGATATTCGCGAGCGAAGCCGTGGGCTAAAGCTAGTTATACAATAAACAAATAGATTTTCTTATTAGGGTTTTTAAAACTGATTCAAAATTCAAAATGGACGCTTTAACAACATTTCTGACGTTTACATATAAATTCCGCGCGTTTTTAAATGTTTTGTTTGTTTTAGCTTTTGGGGTTCACTATTTCACGAGAATAAAAAGATGTCTATCTTTCGAGGACCCGAAATGTTTGTCCCCATGGTCGCACTAAACGCGGCAGCAAATAGTGATCATTATAGCCCGACGCTTATCAACGCCGCGCATCGCCTCGTATTTCCAGCGTGCACTGGGCCTTAACGAAGAGAAAAATATTTCACTGCAGACGCCGAAGTTCCGTGAAACGCATTTCCGACCAAGAGAAAACTCGTAAATTTCACCTGTGCGCGCGGGGCTTTAATTAAAAAACAAAATCCACCAAATTTCAACACAGGTTGACGGATCCTAACAAGCATCATATTTAACACCTATTATAATTTTTCTTAAAATAACCACAAAAAGAAAGTACACATGAAGTTGATTTTCATGTGTGTCTAATTCCGTCTTCTATCAAATATAACTTTTTCTACGAGGTGAATGCAGAAGTTAATTTAGAAAAGTAATAAATGTTAAATTGGATTCTGTATTTAATCAAAAATAACCGCGCAAGCGCGGCGCTGCCGGACAAAGCGACGCAAATTAGTTCTGGCGCGCAAAACAAACGTTTTACGACGTTGACAGTGCCCGCGGCATTTTTTCGCTTCATTCAAGCTCTGTGAATGCGCCAGAGCGCAACAATTCTCAATTTATAGCCGCATTTCATAACAAATTTTACATCCTTTTTTAATGATATAAATTAACAATTTCTTTATGTTTGCATTGTTAATTGTGCACTTAGCAAACTGAAAAACATACACGTTCTTGTACATATATTCAAAAAGTGTTGGAAAATTGTAATCGCGTCATGTTGCACACGTTGCGCGTCCCTAACTATCATCGCTACTTTGAGTTTGCAGTGCATTGTTCAGGGCAAGCCGACATTATGTTGTTTTGTCCCTCTCGGGCGAAGAATGCCGGTGTCGTATTGCGATTTTGTACGCGACACACATACACATCTACACACAGAGGCGACGCACCTCTGCGCTGAAGACGTAATATGATACATCGCAGGTATGTTCTCGTCCAGACTGCCGCAGCAATATGTTAACTATGTAAAACTCGTAGACATTGAAATAGTTCAACCACTATCAAAAATATTCATATTTTCAAAATGGTTGAATTGAAATTATGTCATCGCTGTCAAAACATTGAGGTTAGATTAATATAACATAACCTTCGTGGATAAATAGAAAAATTTTCAGATCCACGCAAATCATTTGACGTCGAAAAATTAATCAAAGATACAACCGACAGATTGGCATTATAATGCAATGAATAATTCATGTAAAAACCAAATCGTTATTAATATTATTGTGATTTTTGTTCTGAGAATGCTGTGCGCACACGCCAGATGCGCGCCGTTCCCGGTTATCCTTGTAGGAAGCCTACGGGCTTGGACAGGCGAAATAAATAAATAAATAATGCTCATGACAGAAAATTAAAAAGCAAACAATGCGAAGCGCAATCATCGAAATTAACTCGTCGTGGGCGCGCGCGCTTTTCAAATACTTTCCTGCTCGGCCATTTTGAATTTTTTGGATATCAAGGTTACAAACGACCGTTTAATATTTTAATTTATATTGCCGAATGTTACGCAATCTGCTTTATAATTAGATGACAAGTTATTAAGTCATTAATCAGGGTGGCAGCAAACAACTAACAAACGCGTTGCTAAAACGACATAAATCACTAGGGAATAAATTTTCCTATGGCGTGTTTAGTCAGTTATTAACCGCAACAGTAAAATTTGCTCGTTCAATCAAAAATTTGACTCTCTAGAGTTATGACAACGTAATATCCGAGACAACTTTTCAAATAACAAATAAAATAAGAATAAATGCTTTTAATGAAAAAGTTAATCCTTTGATTAAAGTTTAAATTATACATGAGTGTTTGTATTTGACATTATAATGGTTGTCCTAATTATATTTATATATTTTTTCTATATATTTGATGATAAATCGAAATGAATTAATAATTACACTAAACTCTGTCTGCGGTCCAAAGTGTACGAATCTGATGAATAATTCATGATGTTTTAATCCTAATGCAATAAATTGCCAGCTCCAAATTTAAATTTCAACGCACTCCGAATGCAGTGCATTACTTTCTATTTTTTTCCGCTCACAATTTAATTTAACGTATCCGTTGAGATTTGGCATTAATTTAGCTTTGACAGATTCATATTTCATGCTCCATGTTGGAATTAACACCTTTTTTTTGGCGTACAGTAGCGCCGAATGCTTTATGTCGTGTCCGACACAATTTGGTAATCGCTTTTTCGAATCTATTCATTGAGATAATTGCAAAAATTAATCAACAAAACGCCACAATTTAAACTCCATAAATTTTAATATTCGATTACTTCATATTTGAAGTTCTCTCTCAATGTAAAAACTTGCTAATTTCTGGTAATAATTAAATTACAGCTTGCGAATTAAAAAAGACTGAATTCTCGGCGAATCTCGCATTCTCTATTTCTGTTGAATGGTGCAGACTGCAAGTGTTGGTTTAAGCGACGCTTCGAGTGAGATCAGTACGGCGATAGGAGAATATCGCGAGATATGTGCACTGAACAACGAAAGCGCATTAAGCTCACTCTCGTCGGCCTGCAAACGGACCATATCAAAGCTGTGAACGCGCCCAGACGGAGACAATTCACGCTGAATCAAATAATTTCATGGAAAAATAATAAAAAAGATTTAAAATTAGCTGAGGATTAATTATTTGCTAAAATTCGCCGATTCCGCTAAAAACTTTCACTAATTTTTTTGCTTTTATTTTTTGCTAAATAAGGAATCGTTGTTGTTTTCGAAAAAAGGTCGTTATCTGCTCGGTTAGTTCGTTACGGACCTCACAACAACTCGTAAAAATTAATGGTTCAATTACAACTACAAAACGAGGATAATTACAGCACAGCAGCTTGAAGAATCGATTGCTAAGTTGTTTTAATTTCCAAATAAGCTGGATATAAGAAATTAACGACGAATTGTCACCATTTTTACGAATAGAAAGTGGTAGAAATTTTATAATATACTAAATATATAGTTGTTTATACAACAAAATGCTAAAATCAAAAGTTAAAAACCTTTTTAATTAATCACCAATTTGTAAATTAATTATGTATCTCTCGACAGCAACTACACGCCACACCGCGTACAAAATAAATCGTAAACATTTTTCTTTGTAACTTGATTAATTCGGGCTACCATTTTAATTAACGATTATCGTACGATAGATGCTTGCTAATTTAATGCCGCAATGCGCTCCTAAAAAACCACACGACGATTAAAACGCGACTTAATTAATTAACTATTTAAATCACATTGCAAATAATTACGAAATCATTTCAACACACCAATCACCCTTACCTAGTTTTATGGTCTTGCGGAATCCGCGCAAAGCAACCACAATGGCATACACCTCTACCTGGTCATAATCTAATCCTATCTCTCTGTCAAGCTCAACAGCGGTGGAAAGCACACCAAGTCGCGCATCGATGTCGAACAGTCTGTCAACTTGCATGCCGCGACTCGTCACGTTGGTCACGTAATATTCTATCGCGGCACTATTAGTTGGCAAAACCGCGACACCCCCGCCGTAACTATCGCCCGCACTGTATAAATAATTGTGCCGATTGCCTGCTTGCACACTGCACCGCTGAAACCCTCCTCGGCGAAAACAGGCCCAGCTGAATTTCCACCTCGATTGTTACCACCTTCAGTGATAATAGTGACATAAGCATCTGTAGACTTTCTTTCTGATTGCACAGCTTCATCTGTGGCCCTTACGGATAACTTATACCTAGCTTCGGGATTCACCAATGGTTTCTTTAAGGTTAAAGCTCCTGTACTGCGATGCAAGTGAAACATATCACTATTCCCACTGGTTAATTCATAAGAGACAAGTCCATTGGTGCTAGAATCTAAGTCCCTGGCAAAAATATTCATGATGTGGTTACTGTCAGTGTAATGACGTTCAAAACTAGCACTTTTCGGCAGGACTGCTGAATTCATTGAAACAAACACAGGAGCATTGTCATTCACATCTTCCACAATCACCGTAACCAATTTCTGCTGATAGACGTTTGTTTATTGGAATAGCTTCATCAGTGGCAATCACAGTTAACCTAAAAGTATCAATCTGTTCTCTGTCAATTGGTAGTAAAGTGTGGATGACTCCAGTTTGTGGATTAATAGCAAAATGTCTTTGATAAGTATGAGGTTCTTGTTTTGATATCGCATAGGTGACTTTTCCATTAATCCCCGAATCGGGATCTTCTGCTGTAACTGTCACTATTGGGGTGTGAACCCTTATACCTTCTGATCTGCCTCACAATTGCAGTATTCGGAAAACTTGGTGGATTATCATTAGCATCAAGAACGTATATTGTCTGTGTGATTGTGGTGGACAATCGCGGATTACCATTATCTGATGCAGTGATATTCAAATGATACACATTCAAATCTTCATAGTCCAAAGATTTGTGCAGATATAGCAAACCAGTATTAGTATCAATATCCAATAAAGATGTTTCATAAGACGTGTGGTCAAATATTGGAGTATGGTCATTAACATCTTCTATGATGATGTTGACAATGTGTTTGGAGCTTAATCTAGGATCACCTCCATCCGAAGCGACAACATCAACATGTAAAACTGTTCCAGGTTCAGCAGTAATAGGTTTATTGAGATAAATAACACCAGTAGCCTCGTTGATTTTAAATTGATCAAAGGGGTTGTAGCTGAGGTTATAGGTTATTCTACTGTTGATCCCAGCATCCAAATCTCTTGCACGTGCGAGATAAACATCCTGGCCAACAGCGGCATTCTCGAATAATTTCACATCTTCTCGATCACGCAAAAATATAGGTTTCTGATCATTCAAATCCAAGATTGATATCGTCACAGTGGTTTTCCCATAGGATAAACCCACACGTGCCACAACACTTAAAGTATACATCATCTGTTGTTCACGATCAATTTTATTAGCCGTTGTAATACTGCCTGTGTATTCATCTATCTTAAAGTTATGTTTTGGATCACCATATGTAATATAGTAACTAACACTGTCGGCACCACGCACAGAAACCTTGCCAACTTCACGACCAATCTTACTCGGATGCTGAGCATGATCCTCTAAGATTTGAAACTCATATCCCGAGAAACTGTCAAAATGTATTTCCTCAACGTAAGATTCTTTCATCAGTTCAACAATAGCATCTTCATTGGCGGCATGTTCGCTGTGATCCCTAGCGCTTACTTTGAGCCGATAGAAGGGTTTCTGAGAATTGCGAAGGTTACCCTTGATGGTCACAGCACCGGTCCATTCGTCTACGATGAACAGACCATCACCACCGCTTTCTAATCGATAGGTGATCATTGCGTTCTCTCCTTCATCAGCATCCACAGCAGTTACTTTTGTTAGAATTGTTCCGCTCGCCACAGAGTCCGGCACAGTGATGAAATACTTTTGCGGATAGAACTCCGGGTTATTATCGTTCACATCCAACACTTGGAGATGCACAGTTGCCGTTGATGATTGTGGGGGTACACCTTGATCCTTTGCGATTACTATGATATCATAAGAAGAAATCTTTTCACGATCTAACTTAGTTTTGGTTGTGAGTTGTCCGGTTAAAGCATCCAAAGTGAATGTATCCGGATATTTCTGTTGCACCAAAGGATGTAAACTGTATGTGACACTTCCATTTGTTCCTTGATCATGATCAGCAGCAGTCAACATGGCTACCAAGGTCTTAGGTGGTGTATTTTCAGACAGGGAGACGTTTATATTGTTTTGTGAAAATTTAGGTGCTTCATCATTTTCATCAAGAATCGTGACTTTTAATTGTGTGTAAGCCCACTTTGGATTAGGCCCTCCATCTCTTGCGGAGATATTCAACTCAACACTGCCTTGAACCTCTCGATCCAAAGAGTTTTTCGTGGTTATTAATCCTGATTCGGAATTAATATCAAACCAATCATTATCGTTGCCAGAAACAAACGCGTAGTAAATTTGTGAATTAACACCAGAATCTTCATCGGTTGCTGTTATACCAGCCGCATAGGTCCCCGAAGGAGACAATTCACTTAATACTGCTGAATATTCAGACTTTTCAAATACTGGCTCGTGATCGTTGACGTCGTTTACATGAATGATGAGAAATGCTGTGGCAGTCCTCGGTGGAGTACCCATATCCGTGGCCACAACTGTCAAATTATATTTACTGATTTCCTCGCGGTCGAGTACTCCGTTTACGCGCACAATATCAAAACTCGCGGAGTAATCCAGTCGAAAGTGGTTCAGTTCATTACCAGCCACAATACGCACTTTAGTCTCACCATTTGGTCCCTCATCCATATCCTCCACAGTTACAGCAGCCACCACTGAACCATTGTTGGTATTTTCATCCACTGTGGCAAACTCCGCCGACGGCTGAAAGTAGTTGAATTTAATCTCGGGATCGTGATCGTTTGCGTCCACAAGATTCACTGTCACATAAGTGCGGCCATCTTGGCGAGGCATACCATGGTCTCGTGCAAACACAGTAAAAATACAACTTTTGGGACAATTCTTCGAATTTGATTTTGTATGCGAGCAGCTCTGTTGTGGACAATCAAGGAATTCCATTGTAGTGATGAATCCAGTTTCCGGGTCAACTGTAAATTGTCTTTCTGTATCCGCCAGATAATAAGTGATTTTAGCGTTGTCTCCAAAGTCATTATCAGTCGCCATTACATGCAGGACTGCAGTTCCTGGTGGTACACTTTCATTCAAGGATACTATGTAATCACTATGGTCAAAAATAGGTGGATTATCATTGACATCCAAAATAGTGACATTAACTTGTAGATATCCATGCTTTGCTGGTATACCACCATCTTTTGCCGAAATGTTTAAAATATAAAATCCCTGATTTTCCCGGTCTAATTTTCCTGTGGTTTCCAAATGAAGATAAGATGTCTCTCCTGTTGGATTCGCAGTCACGACCAATTTGAATTTGTTGTCTTTATTCCCAGCTATAATTCGGTAATCATCCGAGACTACATTGGTCCCCAAGTCTTTATCGGTTGCAGCATCCAATAACAATCTGGTTCCGGATGCTGCACTCTCCGAAAAAGAAACAGCAATCACAGGTTCCGGAAATTCTGGAGCATTGTCATTGATATCCACTACAATAATCCGCACCTCAATTGGATAAGTTGGTTGACTTGATAAAACCACAAGGTCAAATCTGTCAGTTTTCAACGATTCTCTATCAAGCACCACGTTGGTTTTAATTTCCCCAGTCTCAGGATCCAATGTAAACTCCTTGGGAGCTTCGTTAAATCTGTAGGTGAATTCCGGTTTAATTGGGATGCGTCCTACAGAAGTTCCTCTAGGCTGCTCTTCGAGCACTTCTAGAGTGATTCTGGTATCCACTGCGCGTGATTGCATCTGATTGGAATAAGTGGCTTCCGTCGTGGACCTTTTCCGGCCGGGTCCAGGCCCAGGCCCAGGTCCCTGCGCACCAACCAACAGCAGGGTGCTGCAGAACAATAAAATGTTCATCTTCATGATGAGTCTAATTGTTTGATGAGTAAAGGTGGTATCATCCAGACTTGGTATCACCTTGAACACCTTGCGGGTACCAAATTGCGGACATTATTGCATTATTGCGCTCCACGTGTGCGCGATCTAACATTCCATTCGGTGCGCAGCGTCCAGGTGAACTCGTCCAGCCTCTGGAGATGTCCGGTCGCGTTCAGCGCGCTGAGGTCATGTCGCGCTCTCGCTCGAACTGGTATGCAGCAATATGGCCGAACACTTGATACACTGGTGGTGTGGTGGTGCTCGTCTCTTGGCTTCAAGGAGCCTCAAGTTCGCTCCTCTCGCCGCTGCTGCTGCTGCTGCTTTTTCTTCTTCTTCTTCTTCTTCCTCGCTGCCCGGCCGACTTGTGTTACCTGTTCGTCGTTTGGCTGCCGTGCGCCGCTCGTCAATAAGTCCGAATCAAATCGAAATCAATTTCCTCGAATGTCGCCTAGATAAAATTTCGACGTGTGATGCACATTCATTAACACTTGATTGCAACCCCACTTTGATTTATTGCCATACACTGGGATGTGCACGTATCGATTGGATGTCAACTCGTTGTTTATATTCACATAAACTGCACACAGGAACGTGTCGTGTTTCTAAGTTGGTTAAGAGCTTAAGTCAAAAGTGTCCGCGGCCGCACGGAGAACTCTCGAGGTGACTTAGCTCGTACCGCGCGCGATTCACTACTGGGCCACGATGCCCAAGCAAGATATTTACCTGGCTGGGAGGAGTTGATCGCAGCAGCAGTGCGCCAATGTGTGTAAGCCAGACGAAGAGAGCGAGCGCGCACCACAGACTTCTTTGGACTTCTTCAACCTCTTCGGCGTTGCCAAGCGTGTACGGCGCGCGTCGGTCACCTCTTCACCGCGCCGCCGCACCGCGCTCAGTCGATCAGTCTCCGCTCGCACCGGCGCATACCTAACACGACTTAGCGGCCTATCTATCTGCTGCCTTTTCTACCTTCTACCTGTTCCGCGCCGTTTTTACCGCACTGCGATGCCTAAACATAAACAATATTTATGACGATGTCAGATGGACTAGCTCTCGATCGTAAATCTATTCCACGTATTTTTATCTTCTTCGTTTTTAATTCCTCGACCGGGAGAAGTTTGAAAAGTCGGAAAAAATTTTCAAACTTTCCCCTACGTTGACACAATCACTCATTTTCAGAGATTATGATTTATATACACAGAAATTTTTGTAAATTTAATAATACTGATACCAGTTTTGAAAATTGATGGTTTTTGGTAATAAATCGAATTTGAAAAAATTCGCCCACAATACGAACATGACCTAACTCAATACGAAACGAGAGCAGATCGGTCGGATCGTTTCGCACTCTCACATACACTCTACTCTTGCCCGGCCCAGACCGATGAACCGGCGAGTCGACGCGTAAAAACATAATCGCTATGAAATTGCAATTACACACAACACAAATAATATTAACGCCACCGTCAGCGTAATAAGTTTTTAAATTTGGCGAATGTAAATCGGCATATACGCCAAAACCATAAGATATCGTGTTGCGTCTGTGTAGATTCAACACATTTCCCCAAACCAAAACAGAAGAAATTATTATTTTAAACATGCCAGGAATCAAATCAAGCTTTGATTAATAAAAATTCATTAAAAATACGTCTAAAAGTTGAGTTCTCCAACAACAATGGATCCGATAGGATTATTTATCAGCCGACAATTATGCTTAATTTAATATACACATACAAGCTATAAGTTATGTGCTTAACGTATAATTAGCAACTTTATATTTCTTCAAATCTGTTGGTAAAAAATTGATCACAATCGCGGCAACGGCGGCCACCGGGGCCCGGGCTCAGGCTTCCAATTTCGTGTGGTGAGCGCCGAAGAGGACACAGGCAGCCATAGGCGTAAAGATTTATGATATAATAAGATGGAATAATCTTCAAATATACTACTACCATCGTATCGACCGGGCGCACATCACTCACTGGTCATTGCCTCATTTATACGTATGAATAATGTCCACGCACCGTTTTATTCATATACACGCGCACACGGAGCGCTGGAAGAGCGTTTTTCCTTCTTTTTCACTGCGCTAGATTAGCATTTATTCCCCGAGATAAGCCTCCAATCATCCCGGAGCAAAATAATGGACGGGCACGTCGCTTTTAATTCTTTTTGCCATCACGATGATGGCTGGATAATAAACTTGGCGGCGGAAATCGCTGTAATGATTGATATAATATTTATAACCTTCTTGCGGCATGCAAAAATTTAAAACATGTAATAAATTCACAATCAACTTAATTTATATTTGAATCTGTGGTGACTTTTCAATTCTCGGACTTACGAAACTTGTTTTAACGATCACGGTCATAATCACGATCAGATTTCCAAAAAGGCGAGTGTTTCGTGGTGCGCTTTGTATGTTTTTGTAAATAAATTTGAAATATGAAACGATTTGTAGCGCAAAGTGGGGAGCGTCTCAAAAAAGAGAAATTTCCAAGCCGAGAAATTAAAAAAACGAACGTGAAGAAGTCGCGCTGTGTGTGTGTGTGTGTAAAAAAAAAGCAGGCGGGCTGTAGAATAGAGGAAAGCAGTTGAATACCCGCTGATTTCGACCTGCTCCTTCGGGTTCGGGCGCGGCGGGCTGCGCTGCCCTACGAATTTGAATTTTTATCGCCGAGCGCGCGAGACGTGGACCTATGCGCTCGGCACCCCATCGGTAATCATCCATTATTAATGCGGCACACCGAATTATATAAAACCTCGCCTAGCGCGCACATGCAACGTGCTTATTTATCGAATCCGAATGACAAATTGTTCTGTCTGGAAACGCGGGGTGCGCAATGTGTGCAATCGAGCCGGAGGAGTCAAATCGTATCAATTTCTTCACCATTGGTAAACAATATTTAATTACTAGCTGTTGCCCGCGACTTCGTTCCGGCAGTGTTTAATAAAAATGTAATTCGTTTTTACTTTGTTCTATCAAGTTATATCAGTGTAATTAACTCACGTATCCTTGTATCCTTGCAAACGTTCAAAATGCCGTAGCGTTACAAAATTTCGGCGTTTTCCTATCTTGTATGCTTTTTTGTTCCATCCGAAGCCCGAAACTTGAAGCAGTACATTGTGGATCATCATAAACTCGCGCGGTTGTTATTATTAAAGTCGAGAAATATATAAATTCCCCATCGTTATTAATTTAACATTATAGAATCATTATGAAAGCATGAAAACCATACGCATTTGGGATGCAACGGATTCTACACGAAGACTTGGCTCGTCACATCCTGAGATTCGTGTGGTGAAGATGAAAAAATTGTTGCAGGATGCATTAACCTTCATGTGGGGCCAAACTCACTCATATATGATAAGAATTAAAATTCAGAGAAACATTTTTAAATATTTCTTGCAATTTGCATTGAAAATTTAAAAAATATTGAGTTTAGTTTAGATTTGAAGTATTTCCAACCAAAAACTGTAAATTAAACGTGATAAAACATATAAAACGTTTAATTAACTCCTGAATCACCTGGGAAAATAAATGTGCGGTCGATAACCAACCTCCATCCACGTCTTGTCATCCAGCCCGATGTAACAGATGGGTTTTTAATAACGCGCTTGTGATTATTGTGATGCGCATACCGAAGCGTTTGTTATGTGTTGTTGTACATTTCTTGAAAACGATAAACGAATTACACATTCAGACGGTGTTGTACACGTATTATTTTCTTCGCCAGCGATTTACTGCCCGCTGACAGACGCGATAAAGTCGTTAATTAAAATATAAACCAAGCGAGTAATAACAATTGCAATGCGCGTGATATATAAACTTTATATTTATAAATGCGGCGTTGATACGAATATCAATGTAAACAAAAACACAACATTATGATGTTGAACTGGTAAAAATGGTAACATTGGTAACATTCGTTTAATATGCGCTGTGATCGGAAAGCAAAGTGGGGATTGAGGTGAGGAGACGAGCCAATGGCGCAATTTTTTAGATTGTAATTTATGTGATAGTCTCCCGCGGGCTACATGCAACGTGGCGCGGAGCTTCGAGTACGGAGGCATGGTAGGCATGTGTGGTGCGTACGAAGAAACGCCGCCGAAGAATTCTCCAGCGCACAGCTCGTTACAAGCGGGCCTCAAAATTAATTAAGCCTAAATTTGTATAATATGGAAATCGTCCTGTTTCTTAATCAAACACAACTATCACGAGAAATTCTTCGTCGAAGCTCATCGAGCTCTGCCTTTTTCGAGAATTAAAAAATTCCGAACTAAACAAACCAACGAAAAAACACCGAATACATAGTTAATTTTTCTCTCGTATTATTTCTTGTTTTGTTGAGCAGCGCGCTAATTAACGTTATAAATAACGCAAATTAGCAAAACATTTTTTAATTTTGTAATTAAAAATCGTGCCCGTGGAACCAGTACTACGTCCTCTGGCTGGGACGACGAAAAGTAAAAACGAAGAGGCATGTGTGTCATCGAATCGCAGGTTTGTTTAATGGGCCTACACATTGAGGAAACGAATTAATGATGGCGATCGGGTGACGTGTGGCGACGGAAACGCCGGGTATGAATTGGTGCGCTAATGGTGACTTATTGCGCATTATTTCGTTCAAATCGTGTGCTTCAAGAGCGCAACAAACTCCAGACAAACCGCAACGTATTAAAATTATTGATTTCGTTTGTCCGGTGCGGTTTTTTGCCGGTCAATAGTCTCATAACTTTTGCCATTTAGGTTGATTCTAATTAGTTAATGTTATTTTAGTTGGTACATTCTATAAGTACATAATTTATATTAAAATGAGTGTATATCCTAGGCAACCCAAAATACGTTCCAATATATTATCCTTTCCTTATTTTACAGGACCTTCCCCACACAGAAATAATATGCGAAGTTGGTATTAATCGGCCCAAAATGGAAAGTTGTAAACTGTTTATTAATATTAGATTCAACAAGTGATTTTGTGACTAAAATCCAAGAGAAAAAAAACTAAATTTCTTATCCTGTCCTTCACACTCTTCTGTAATGATCCACAAAGATTTCACCGATTCATGTGTAGTGTCACAGCACCCAAGGCGCCCGACCAATTCAAAACTAAATTATGTACAATAATTATTTATATCAACTGTAACACGCATTGCGCTAAAGATACTCTAATATACTCTATACAAGTTAATTATACACTTTTCCAAAATCATTCATTTCCATCGTTACATTCAAGATACACTTTTGTCCAAATTTGCATTTGTTGCAAACAATCTCCCTAAAATAATGTCCAGGTGCGCGTACGCATCAAACAGTGATAGAGTAATACAGAAAAAATGATGAAACTTGTTAATGTTAAAGCAATTCTTGCGTCAGTGCTACTAAGGCTACGAGTAAAATATACATCACTCTTCTTTTTGGTATTTTGCATATGGGGGTTGCATTGCTTGAGTGTCAATATAAGCATCGTATTGATAAGTACAACATCAGTTGGAAAAAAGATGATCTACAGGTGCTGCCATTGCGTAGGCATAATCGAATTGTTTGCCTCCATGGACCGAGAGATCTCCTCGTAAATGCTGTGGTTCAACCATTGCGACTCCAGCTTCTTGTAGCGCTCCTTGCACAGATGCAGTGGATTACCACGGCGTAATCCTGGATCAGTTTCGCCATAATCATCCAGATAAGGCGGTGACACGAAGCAACCTCGACTAGGCGCAGCGAGGAACATAATCTCGCATTCTCTCACCCGTAAGAATATTCCAATACCTGCACCACATTTATGCGCGTGATAATTACACGCGCCCATAATCACCTTGTTTACTTCCGTTTGACAGCAGTAACTTTGCGAGCATAAGATTTCTCCGCAGACTAAACACATCGTTGGATTGCGGGAGTCCTCTTGATCACTGTTGGGACATGTGAATGAAGAGACTGTATTGATCAGCTCGCTATAATCCTGTGGTAACTGGACTAAACTATTGATTGGCAAAGGTTCCCGAACAATGTTAGCTATGATGGTACCAGTGCCAGCGCAATAATTCTGGACTTCATCATGATCACACCATTTCTTAACCTGGTCCATCACTCGATTTGACTTGAAGAGATCGTAGGACAATGTCGGTAAATCCAGATAAGAACACATATTTTCAAATGTGTCACCATCGGTTTCCAACAATGCGGGCGGTGCTGGCACATCAGTCATAAAATGATACAAAAGTACACAACATCTCAGGAAAGGTATACAAGCATCTTTAACTTGTGACCAAATCTGCGTCGCTGATATTTTACCAACATCACGACGAAGCATTTGAAGAATCTTCACGAGGACTTCATTATTCTCACTAGGTGCTGGTTTGGCATCAAAATTAACATCCATATCTTCATCGAAAGCCTTAAACTCGCCAGTGATTAAAATTTTTACAATGTGACTGATAAACACTAAGCGCAGAGTGTGATGTTCGAGCGTACTGCCGGTAGGAACAGGGGTGGGTTCCTCTTTACAGAATAAACTCGGCAAGGAAAATGTTAGTGGCACCAACAAACCAAACGAATCCCAATCAAGTATTGAAGGACCGTCGCTGGGATGTTCAAAAATCATCGATAGCAAACACAATGCATGACTTGAAATAACCACGCTGATTTTGGGCAAAGCGGAACCCATCACCCCTAGGATACGTACCAAACTCTCAAGACAATCTCTATGTCTACTCGACAAATTCAACAACGGTTTGTTACTATCCCTTAGGATGGTCTCAATAGAGTGAATAGTATACGCGCAAGATTTCCATGACATCGGTGTTAATCTTCGATCGGTTGGATGGGGATAAAGGTTCAATCCACGTGTATAAGTCACCTGTGTGAACAATTGAACCATATCGGTTAGGCTCGCGTCCAGGTTCGGTGACTTGGTCGGGAATAACGTAATGAAATCTTTAACGTCATCGCCCAATTGATCTATAAGGTGTCCCTTTGACATTGGCTTGTACACTTGGTGGGTAGGGACAGTGCAGTTCAAGTCGCACTCTGGTGCATCGTTTGTACCGCTGGGTGCGGCGTTACCATCCGAAGTGCAAGTGTTGCATGAATGATTCGCACAAGATTCATTATTGCATTTGCCATGGGATAATTTCAACTTTTTGCTGATGGTTGTCTCCATGCAGCTTAACCACGTCTCGAAATTGATTTCACTCTTTGGAGGTGCTTCCTGAACGGAACTTAACGCTGGCAATAATAATAGAACCGTATTACTTAAACATTCACACAGCGGGCAAAGAAATTCTTGTTTGTCAACGTCGAAGCTTGCAGGACTGCGGAACCGGTAAGGACGACGATGTTCTTTGACAACCACGTTGTCGTAATATGATTGCCAACAAGAACGATGCATGACATGCCCACAGGTGCTCGTATGCGGTGCGGGACCTAGATTAGTATTCAAGTATAAAGAATCTTGATGATCGAGCAAATAATCATAGTTTCGTTGTTGGCATAAAACGGTCGCCTGATGAACAAAGGCGGCTAAAACCATCGGTTGTTTATCCAAGGTGACTTTCTGTTCCTCTTGGCAGAGTATACAAGTGTACATTTTATCATCTGTTATTATCCTCTGCGTTTGATTCAAGCCAAGTGCAACGGGAACCATATCAGCCGGTTCGGATGTATCCATAATTTCTTCTTTGCTTGTTTCTGATGTAGTGCCAGAAAACATAGAAGCGTTTTCCTTCATAAAATTGTTTTGCAGGGCTTGCATTTGTGCCATTATCTTCGCACGTCTCTCAGCTGCCAGTTTAGCTCTCCGCTCCTTCTCCGCATCGGCTTTCAGGGATTCATTATCAATAACTTCAGATTTTGCAACTGATGCTGATATCGTCGCATCAACCTTCATAACTTGCTTAAATTTGTTAATAGTCCACTGGATCAATCCGTTCTGGGCTTCCACCCGTGGACTGTTACTAAGCTCCTCCAATAATGAAGGAAGCTTCCACCTGGTTGCTTTCTCACTAAACTCCAAAAACGGATAGTTTTAGATTCTTCTTCTTGTAGAGCAAAGCCGATCAAATGCAAAGCTTTGTGCAGTTGTAATTCAGAAAATACCCGTGATTGCAGGTTGAGTGATGTAATGAGGACGGTTTGTAGAATATGAAGCATAATATCACATTGCAGGAGGTTCACAAGCATGTCAAAAGAAGGATTGAGCTTTGGTAGCTTTGGCGGTGGAACACATTCCAACTCTCCTGCGGTTTTTCGACGTTTGCGTTGCGCTTCCTCGGACTTCGACAATTCTTCACGGGTGTAATGATAATAAAACACATTGTAATCCTCATACAATTCGTTCTTCAACTCATAAACACCTTTACCATTACCAATAGTCGGCTTTTTAAAATCCGCCAGTTGTCCGATCACATCATCAAGACCTGTTTCATGTGTCAAATCGTCAGGAATTGTTTTATTCAACTCTGAATGCGACAGTGGTTTCATGCATAGGTGTTGAATTACCTCCTTTTTATTCTATCATCAACAGTGCAGTTACTAATACCTGGCACGTGTCGCTCAGCAACAATGACAATCAATAACTGAAGAAACTCTTCAATCAAATTAATCGTCTGCCGCATACTGTCATCTTCACTCGTTCTTAGCGAGTTGTGATCAAAGTTGGGAGAAGTCCAATTTAATAAACCAAATTTGTTTAGTAAATGAATCAAGAATGCGTTGCCTTCTATAAGCGAGGCACCAATTTGTAACAGGGTTATATCCCTGTCCAACATCTCCGTACGACATTTAACGTTATGATAAAAGAAGAGTTGATTTAATAACGCGTAACCATTACGTCTCCACATGCCCGCGTGAACTTGCGCAATCATCACCTGAGTCCGCAACACAGGTTCAATAATCTGCACAGGAGTGGGTTTCTTACACTGAAATTCAGTACCATCAAAACTCAACCCATATTTTTCGAGGTGTAAATGTAACCCGGCCAGCATTCTCGATAGTGGTAGATGAATAGACACTGGTTTCGTTGACACATCATACTGCAGGCATAGAATACTGTAATTTTTTAATTCGCGTATCTCTCCTTGATCATTGACATCGTAGTTAACATTATCAACCAAGTCATTATACAGACTGCTTAATGTAGCTCTGTACGCCTTTACCAACACCACCTTATCAGTGCCGCACCATTTCAAAATCAGAGAAATACAGAAAGCTAACTTGATGTGCAAGTTAAACGCTGGTTCCCACTCCGGTTCGTATTCCATGTGTTGACCGACTTGCCTTGTCGTAGCATCCATTCCTTGCATCATTGATAGTAGGTTAAGAAACAAGGAGAAACCCTGTAGGAAACTTCTGCGTAAATCATCAGTCCATTCATCGGGAACGACGCTGAGTAGATACCGTAGATCATATAAAATGTAGTGCGCCCGCTTGAGACCTTGCATTGTGGGACTGTTACGTTCAAACTCAAGCTTTCGTTGAGCATTGCATTTATATGCGCATTCGGAAAGGAACGTGTTCAGCAATATAAATAAAACATCATCATTTGCTATTAAATGATGCGCTAGCGTAGGCACTGTGAACAATTGCACAGATAGCGATGATACAGAAAAGGTGTGATCGTGATCGTCCTTGATGAAGTCCTTCATTAAACTACCGTAGTTTTTCGTAAAGATTTTCGCGAGAGCTTTTTTATTTTCGTATTCAAGTAGCATACCAGAGATGAGTAGTCGATGCCAATGGGTTCGAGCGCTTTTCCACAGCTTCGTGTCCTTTACTAAAATTCCTCTTATAATTGAAGGTTCATCATTTGGCTGGGGCTTCAGTCCGACCTCGGCAAAAATCTTTCTGAAACCCTCCCCATTGCCTAAAAACTTCTGCAACCAAGAGAGCAACTTCATGGCAAAAATCTGATGCGCCACAATATGCGAATGCACAACTAATGCAATCAGCGGTTTATTGCCATGACGAGACGTAATCTTTTCAATCTCACTTTGGAGTTCGGTGCAGTGTTGAAAGTTTGAACATTTAACAACTGCGCGCCCTTCGCGATCTATATTCGTGACATATTCTATAGCGTGCTTCTGCGAGCATTTAATTACCCTGCTGATGGTTTGTATTACTGCCTCAAAGGTGTGCACTTCATCGTTGTACAGGACAGTGCAGAAAGTGTCGCTTTCGAAGAGCTCATCGTCGGGATCCTTCAGCTTCAACGCGCTGTGATTTTCAAGTGTTAACAGATTATAAGCATACGATAATACCGCATCGAAGACAACCCTCGTTCTTGCTGCCAGGTCAGGGGTAAGATTCGAGACGATTCATCGGCTTGGGCACCTTTAATATGTATATCACAGAAAGGCGCTTTTTTCCATGCTTCCACATCGCCGCAGTCGCAGCATCCGCCACCATTGGACGCACCCATCTTGTACTTATGAAAGCGATGCTCGGACTTCTTGAAGCAGTCGACGCAGAGTACGCAAGTCATATCGACGCCGCACTCACGACACATATATGTCGGTTCGCCGAATTTAAAGACCTTACCACAGACAGAGGAAGGTTTCTCTGGGCTGTTGACTCCCGTTATAGCTGCCGATTCGCCATTATTGATAAACTCCTCCAGCGGGGTAAACAAAACGCGATTACTCTCCTCATCATTGAAGTTCCAGTTGAGACAGGACTCGTTTAGTGCTGGTGTGTATATTCGAGGAACCATACGTCGCCAGTACTCACGAAATGTTTCCGTCGTCAGGTCATTGGTGGACATTTTCTCAAGCCATTGCTTTACGATGCTGGACTTTGCTGCTGATGATGAAGCAGCGTGTAAATTTGATGTGGACTCTTCATCCATCGCTTCCATTTTGAATTTTGATAATTATTCTTAGAAAACCTAAAAGGAAAAAAAGCGTCAATTATTTCATTCGTAAATTATGACAAAATGATTGAAAATGTCAATGAGAAACTTCAACTATTGAATAAAAGTTAAATTAAATTAAAATGTATATCTTATAAATAACTGTACACTCATCGATAGACAATAAAGTCTGAATCAACTACTAATAACAACAATGACTAACTTGATCGAAACAAAGCGATGTAAATGTTTGCAAAAAAATAATACAAACATTTGACAGAAACAACTTGTTTAGAGATCCAAACACGTACGAAGCAATTAAAATTCTAGTGAAATTTTGTGAAACTTGCTTATAAAGCATGCTTAGTTATGTATTAAGTTAACATTTACTTTCGGTCTTCGACGTATCGCAAATTTTAATTTACAAATACTTTCACTAGTTTTCAAGTGTTTTGTATAAAATCACAATTAATAATTCAAACAAATAGAGTAATTAAAATTGCTGTCGTTGTCTTTGTGTTGTATTTAATCGATGTTAATCGAACTGATCGCTAATTCGAGCGCGCATTGTTTGCCTCGCGAGCAAGACCTCAAAAATCAATGTCATCGAGCCGTGTCAGAGAACTTGCACACGATGTGTACACTACAAGCACGAACAAGGTTAACTTACATGTAACATTTACTGAATGCAAACAGTAGGAAGCGGAATTTGTTGCGAAATGAATGGAACTGCGCGCCAAGTTTAGTCAAGACAAGAGACGCAGTACCGCAGAACTTAAATGTATCAGACTTTGGCCCGACTTTGGCAGAAGGCAAACAAAACAAATCTTTTGGCACTGTGTACTTCATACACTTTGTATGGCATATTTTATATGTCAATCTCAAGCTTTAAATGTTCTACGAGTGCCTTCTCTGCTTGATATATAAAGAACTATGATTTGATCTCCCTAGTGAAGGTTTTCATCAAGGCCGAATAAAAGAGAAAGGGCGACGTTATAAATTCAACTTATAAAAGTTCCAAAATTGAATTTTCCAGGATAATATCAACTGTTTCATTCATCGTTATTAAATTTTAATATTTTGGTACATAAACATCTCGAAAATTTCTTCCAAAAACTTTTTTAACCTAAAATAAGTCAAGAACCTGTGAAAAACACACCATTTGTTTCCTAATTTAGTTATTTTAAGCGATGAAAAGCCAGCTTCGCACATGCACACTGATTTACACTGTATATCCAGCAATCCCGTACTCTGTCGACGTTGACTAGCAAACAACAAAGGATTTGGCAAGCATTCGACAAGCGAAACATTGAAATCTCTCGCCAACTCGCCGCACTTTCACAATATTTATCACAACATGCACATCACATACACTCGACAAAATACTCGATATGAAGCACGATTTAAATTTAGGCGACGACTTTCGTACGCGCGACTACTGAACGCTGCGATGATATTTTCGTTGGCTACTTGAAAAATATCTGAATAACCTCTCAATCGACTTGAATCATCGCAGCAATCGCAAATTCCATGAAATGTACGGAGTAAAGTTGTCACTCACCAGAATGGCACAAACTACGAGTACATGGGATCGAGAACTGAAATTCAACCTGACGCCTGAATGGTTCAATATGTTTACTAGGACTTGAGCACAAAACTGCGCACTGCGCGAGTCTCTACTGTTGAAAAAACGCGATTGCTAAGTTGTAACTCGATATTTGTACACTGATACGCACCTTATTTTAATCGTTTAGTAGTGATTAGAATATTCCACCGAAGGTTACTGATGCCTGATAGCAAGTATGCACTCTCCCCCGATGTCATTCAACTCGTTATAGAACGAAGGGGCCTCTTCAATCCCGACCTTGGCAAGTAGTGATATTTTGACAGCGTCGCCAGAGCTTTTCACTGGTATTTTGAGGCGTTGATTTGCACCTACCGTGCACCGACCGCGCGATTATTAATAGACAGCGCGATCGCGATCACGACTCTCCACTCTGCAGGAATTTGCGACAGTGAAGATGTCATTACTTTATAAAGTGTTTTCTACTACTGTCAGTTTTGTGTCAGGCAGATGTCAAAAAAGTTGTGTTGCTTGGCAACGGCTAAAAACGCCACATGCTTAAGACGATTTAAATCTGATTACAGAACAAGATTGTTTGTAATTTACACTGGCAAGGACCAAAACCTAACTTAATTTGAAAGCTTTATTTGTAACAATGTATTTTGTATACAATTTACAATGTTTTAAACTAAGCAACTGAAGGAAACTGAAGTAGCTTTAAAATAATGACTGATGGCTTTATTTTACTGAAATATACTAGCTAATAATGATTTCTTTCTCATATGAATAGGTTTATATGAATGTTGGTACACACTAGCTAGTCTCCAGTGCTCAGGATAATCTTCGCGATCCCTAACTTTATTCAAAGAAAACGGTGCTGATAAACTCCTAATTGCGTAACATTTTTTCGTATACGGTATTTTTTGTTTTGGGACTTTAATTTGCGCCTGGGAACTGTGTGTTGAACCACTGCTCGATTTACTATTAGGTACACCAGCTTTAAGCGCTTGTTTGAACTCCGGTTTTCCTTTTTCTTCTTTTTCTGGTAAAGATTTCAACTCACAAGCCACACATAAACGTTGATTGAATATTTTACCACTGCAACAAAGTTTCTGGCAAATATTCGAACTCGTTGATTTGGAATCTTTAGAACCTCTCTTTTTTGGTTTTTTATAATCGTTATTTGCATTAATATGATATGCAGATTGTGCGCGCTTTAAAAATTCATCTGAATGGCCTTCACAACAAGTATGATTCAAATTTGTTGTTGATTTGCTTGTATGTGGTCGTGAAACGTGAAAATCTCCAATTTTACTGATTTCAGTTGGCTGAGAAATTGCAGCAAACACAGCTGGTGGATTGCGACCACTGACAGGTTCATTCCTTTCATTTAAATCTTTGTTTTTTGGTGTTTCCACCATAGAAAACACTCCTGGAGCAATACTTCCATTGGATCCATCAATATGCTTCGCTTTTCGTGGTTCATCCGCTGGATTTTCTGGTGTTAAGTCCCAACAAATTGCCAAGTCCATAGGATTCACTTTGTTCTGCTTTATAAACCTCCACTTTTTATCAAAACTACAAATACTATCCTGTCGTTCTTCGAATTTTCTCATTTCGGGGCTTGTTGTTGGACGGAATACTTTTAGTTTTGTGCATCTTGTTGCACCAAAACCTTTATATCCCTTCCAACCAATAGCTGTAGCTGATTTCTCTCGTATTGGTGGCACTTGCCTTTTATCCAACTGCACAAAAAACTCTTTAGGCACCATGTCTGGTAATGGTTCATGCTCAAGATTCACTTTATGTAGTTCTCGAGCAAGTTCAAAGTTTCTCAAAGTTTCGACGTAACTTTTCAATTCACGCGGATGTTTTTTGTACATTTCGTGTTGATAGCAGTAATTCGTTGTGTTTTTTGATGATTTACTTGATGAGCACCTTGATACATTCATTTTCGAACCTCTTATTCCATCATCGAGCTGAGTGGGATTTGTTTGTTCATTTTCAGCAACAAAATCCGTGGTTTCATGCATTTTATGTGTAATTACCTCTTCGGGGTGTGGAGTATTATTTTCATGATTGCTAATTTTCTGTTGAAATGGCGTTAATTCTTCGTTTTGTTTCATTTCTTCTGGTGGATTATTCAATGTTTCCAAGGGGTCAATCTGTTCAGGATGTGTTTTAAGTGTGGTTTGTGTAGTAAGATCTTTTTCCAACTGTGGAAATGTATCTAATTTGTGATGATCTTCTGTAAGATCACCGGGTACATACTTTTCCTACAAAATTTATTCACAAAATAATCCAATAAGAAATTTATTAGCTTTTTATGTGCATATATTATTAAATGTGATGAATAGGACAAGGAACATATCGGTTCTAAAACATAAAAGAAGCATAAATCAAACTTAAAGATAAAAAACACTTGGAAGTTGCAAATATGTTACCTCTTTGCAACGTTCCGGATCCTGCTCTGCTTGGAATGGTTTCAATTGATGTTCCTCAACATCTTCTTCATCATGAGTATTTTGAGTAACAGGCGTTCGTTTATGCAGGCATGTACAATCTCCTAAACAAGGGCAACGTTTAATTTGGTGTACATTCTCGGTTACTTTTGTTTCTTCCGGTTTAGTTTCATTAAATGTTGATGGAATTTCGGGGATTTTACGGCGGCGATTTTGGGAAGATTCAAAGTTCTTCAGACGTTTGTTGTAGACATCAACACGACATTGTGCAGGGGCACTTAATTCCTTTGCTAAAAATACGGTATAAATTGCATTACTGTATAAAAACAGATAAAAAATATTCGTTTTGACAGTGTGAATATAAAATGTACATTTTTATTGTTTTATTCATTGCATACCGATTTTTCTCGTGATAACTTTCGGCATATCCCATGTCTCCAAATACTGCCCCCATGAATTTTTCGTCCGCGGAAATCCAGGCAGTAAATGCCCCACAGGATTGGATATGACAGTGGTTTTCCCCTGCCGGGGTAATGGCCCCGGTGGATACCATTTTGGAACCTCCCAATTTCCTAATCTCGTTGGTTCATACGCGTCGTTAAACTATAAACCACAAGATGATTAAATGATTAATGCCCATTTTAAATTAAACAAAGCATTTTTAAATATCATCAATCATTTAATCAAAAACACAATTATTATTATTATTTATTACATTATGCTGAATCATTTTTTAGTAACTTTCTCTTTTCGCTTTTTAATATGTTTCTTGATCTTCGTTTTTCTCTTCTCAGCTTGTGCATCCTTTATGGCCTTTTTCCTCGCCTTCTTCTCATCGGCATTTTCACCTTTGGGTCTCGAAGCATCTACAAATTTACTTCCAACACTTTCGTCATCATCTTCTTCTTCATCGTCGTCTTCACTGTCGTCGTTTTCCAATATTTCAGGTTTATCAATTGTTCCACTCAAATCCCCTTTGAGTCCAATTAATGTTTTATAAACCAAGTCATTATCACCAGCCTTTGCTTGTGTAATATCCCTCTCAAAGTCAATAACTTCAGTTAAACGTTTCGGGATGTATGCATTCTTAAAAACTTCCTCTTCTACCTATAACAATTTAAAACGTCAATTCTAGTCGATTATAATCTAAAACTCATCATACTTGTTGTTCAGCACTTATAGCTGGCCTATTCGCAGCAGTCTCCGCCAAATTCTCCAAGCATTCTTCCATATTGTCATCGGTAATGGTCGGATTTGTTATAAAATCGAAAAGTTCCTTCAGTGTCATGCACGCAACTCCCGCTTTACGGAAATAATCGGTAATATTCGTGCAATCTTTCCTCAAAAACTCCAATGCATGCGGATGATCATGTTCCACGGCTTGACTGACATCAATTACAAAGATTTCGCCGTCCATGTACAGTAAATTGAACTCGCTCAAATCGGCGTGCACGAGTTTACATTTATTGTACATTTTCCACATTATTATTACAATGTCACGGTAGATTTGCCTAGCGCGGGACTCAGACAACTCGACGTCTTTTAATTTGGGAGCTGGCCATCCATCTTTACCTAAATATGATAATAATTATAGTAAAAATAATCAAATTTATTTAAATTTTGTAAATTACCTATGAATGACATCACCAGTACATGTGATCTCAACAAAATAGGTTCAGGAACATTTAGTTTGTTATTATGCATCCTAACCAGATTCCTCATTTCCTTTTCTGCCCAAGTTTTCACCATCTTCCTTGGATTGTGCCTGCAGTAACCATGTCTGAATCTAAACTCTCCACTTACATATTTATCTCTGTCTTTAAACACCAAAATAGAAGTTTTAAAAATCTTAATAGCAAATTGTTTATCTTCTTTATCCACTGCATGATAAACATTTGCTTCCTTGCCAGTTGATATGCACCCATTGATCTCAGTGATCATGTTTCTATTCAATAGTTTAAACAAAATCATCCTTGTTCTTGGATCCATAACTTGTTCTGCTGTTGCTCTATCCTGTTTATCTTTTAATCTCATTCTTTCATTATCTATCTTTCTCTCAGTTTGTTCCAAGGTACTAGCAGCTTTAGTTGGCAAGCTGTATTTATCTATATTTATCTTATGTGAATATTTAGTGAAGAGTTTCTCACTTGGTTGGTAACTGGAGATTTTGTTGGAGGTAGTTTGAGTGTTTGAATGCATTTGATTCTTGACATTGGTTTCTTCAGGGTAGAAGTAGTCTTCATCTTCATCGTCGACATCGTCATCGAAGTCATCTTCATAATATTCTTCAAATTGTTCATTTTCTTGAAGTTTAATGGATTCTTTTGAAGTTGTGGTGTTTTCAGTTTGTTGAGAGATGTTTATTGTGGATAATTTGTCTTCCACATCACAGTACAATTCACTTTCAGTTAGAGTACCCATTTTGGGTAGTTATATGTACTGATTTAATAGTTTATGTTGTTTTATATGAGGAATGCAACACAGTTGTGAAATATGTTGAATGTTTCGCTCGGGTTTTATACAAAACTGGGAGGTTAGCACATGTTGCACCATGTGGCTAAAGGCAGACCTTAGGCAACCAAAACTACACTAATTTAAAAATCTTCGTTTTCGAATACGTAATTTATGATTTACATTTTATAATATTTTATTCTAAAATTAATTGAATTTCAACTGAACTAAATTATAACAGAGGACACAAACCATTAATACTGAATGGTTCTGTCCATTAAAGAACTCTTTTGGATTCAATTGAGGCTCCGCCAATTATCCCAGTTTAATGCTTCCCCCTATTTATGTCATCCCCTTTGATACGTTCATGAACAGGTGTGAAAGTCATTAATTTTAAGTTACTCCGGATTAATAATATACATAAATTAATGTAAATTAAATAAAACAATACCTAATACCTTTATTTAAGTTTTCCTTCGCATGTTTAATATTAAATTGCAAATAATATTATAGAAAACAATTAAACTGAATGAAATATGAAAGGATATCAAAAATAATGTATTGTTAAGTTGTTTTCACAACGTAAATAAAGCGGAAATTGTAAGAAAACACGAGAGCCTCTAAATTAGAAACGTCATTAGTAGAAAGTAACGTAAAGTCAAAGGACACGCAATCGTTTTAGTGGATTTAATCATATTTTCGATTTTGCAATGAAAATAAACCCTGCCATCAAAAACCTGATTATAAAATACTAAAAATGAATAAATCTATAAATGTTGCCATCTTGTCAATAAATTTATTCCGTCAACTTTTAATTAATTCTTATAACATTTTTTAGATATTTCATCTCTTTGTTTGCAATTGTTTGCATTCCAATCGTAATCCGCATACGTGACATACATGATTCCACTTGATAAATGAGAGGATTATAGAAATGTAAACAAATATGTAAGCACACACCATATGTACATACGAATATGTATTCTAACTTTTGGGCGTGTGTAACTCCCTCAGTTAGATAATAATTCAAGCTCAAGCACACTTGTAATTGTCCTCGACGTGTAGTTACACTTAGCCTCAGCTAAAAATCTAGCCATTTCGTGTTTTAATACAAGGGATGAAAATATAAAGCAATAGAGGGGAGTTACAGTGGTAAAGAACCAGAAAACTACCGATACAAGTGTTTTACTGGACAGGACAGTATTAAAATAGATTTATTTGTCTTCATTTATACTTTTATCCTTTTAATAAAATGAAAAATTTAAAAATTTAGAGCAAATTTTTTATTTTGTACTAAATATCATTTTTCTAAAGGTTTTTCACTGAGTAAAGTATTAATACTGGTCTGAATGTGTTTAATTTGAAAGGTATTATCATTTAGAGGCAAGAACGTGTGTGCAGGGGGTGAATTTGCAGCCAGATACACCGGCTGCAAATTCAATTGTGTTTACGCGTTGAATGAGGGTCTCGCATCCATTAAATATAGTATTACATCCTACTTGCCGAAGCCTGAAGAGAACTTAACTTGTTTATCTCTTTTTACACGTCTCACTACATCAACCATTTATTTTGGGCACGTACCTAATAGCTAATTGAAATTATTTACTTACTTTTAAATCAATTTTTATTTACAAAAAAAGTATTCACTCGTTTTTTAGATGAATAAAAACTTTGTTTTATTTATAATTGTTTATTTGCACATGTTTTTCCCGATTTAGTAATCATTGTAGAGAATATAAAAGCACCGCCTGGGGCACCGCAACGCTACCCCCTGCTCGCAGTTTCGCGCTTTGCACTGTGCGGGGGCCGTGCTTTTGATTCCGGTCTTTGCATTCGCGGTGACTTTGTTGCGTCGGCGTAGCGTGGGCGGTCGTCTTTTGTCATCGCCGACCGCCGCGGCCTCGCCAAACAACGCGAATAATAAGCGAGTAATAAAGCGCAATCGTTTTTGATTGATTAAAACCGAAAGAGTTGACAGCCTAGCTTTATGCTTTTATATATAAAACAAAATCAAATATAGCACAAGCATAGTACAAAATATTGCATAGTTTACAATTTTAGAATCGTATATTCGCTTAATTAAGCAATATTGCTATATATTTTTTTATATTTTAAAATTTAAGTAATAGTTCAATAGTGGTCTGATGTAATCATCAAAAAATGATTGTTAGAAGTATAATTTGCGGTTTTTCTTACTTGATCTGCTGCGGAATAATTTGTCGACATGTTAATTTCTGGTTTCTTCTTTTCACAATCAGAAAATATTATTGCCGCAAAATTTTCACTTCTAACACAGTTTCACATTATAGTTAAGCGTTAATAAAAGTAAAATTTGATTCTATTGTTTGTTGCAAGTTATAAAAATCAGGCAAATGTGGACGAATAATTTACGCAAGTGCCCAATGCCACCCGAAATGGAAAACGTCAATACGACAGCGTAAAATGCCAGAAAGGCACAGCAAGGAATAAACACATCCTTGGAAACGTTTTCTATTCCATGGTAACAGAAAAACAGACTTAAATTTTCTGGGAATTACGATACTATAGCCTAGAAAGTTTCTAAAATTTGCGTGCATTATTACAAATAAAAGTTTATCTCCTTCCCTACCTTGGTGACAAAACTATTGCTTATTTCTGAAGACTTTGAATAAAAAAAATTTAAACTTATCGTTAAAAATGCAATAATTTTGATGTTATTCAATATGATACATATTTTTATTGTGATTGATTAAACATTAATTTTAAAATGATTGTTATATTCCTGTAACAATAGCATTATCGATTTAGGGGTGTGTCTACCAAGAGACGTAGAGATTTTATTGGGTGCGAAACTTGGTCCGCTCCGAGATTCAGCTCCGGAGGCTGGCACATCGCTACAGTATTCATCTCTGTTTGTGCAATATTTCCCCTAGATTGGAAGGAGATGAATATAGGGATGCATCCTGCCACCTGCTACGCGTTGGGGGTGTTTCCAAACAGGGTGCGCGTATGGATAAACGCTGGGTCCTGAAAGTCATCTGATCATTCAGCATCGATATCTTGCATATACAGCATCACAATCATTCTAGAAATATAAAATTTAAGTACTTTTAATTGTTTAAAGTTTCAAGTTTAACATATAAGCAGTGTAAATTTATTAAGCAAGGTAAGAAAGTACTTTAATTATGGCAATTGTAGTATTGTAGCAATAATTTTATATTGTATCGTTTATTATATTTTATTTTACTTATTTCTTGATCTATTAAGTGGCTTCTACGCAATTTATTGATATTTATAGTCCAAAGTAATACCCAGACTTTAAGTAATTTTAATTATCGTTTCAAATTTACAAAATTATTAATTTTATTTATTAATAAGATATTATTCGAGAGATTTAACCTTCCCTAAATTCGCAACATTTTTTTGCCTTCCCATAATACCACTTATGAGACTTACTAAATTCTGTACATTTGGGGACGTGCATTTACCGAAGTCGAAATCAAATCAATCTTATAACCATTGACGATTGATGACATAACGATAATTCAATTATGGGGCGCGTTGGGCGCCGCTGGTACTCTCCCAGCATCCCTCGAGTAAATAAATATTATTTGTGCTCCCAAAACTTCACGGAATCATTCATTTGTATTGAAAATAAAAACTAGCCATATGGCAATTTTATCATGTTTATAGCCTAATACCTTAATAATAATAATAACTTCTAATTACTATCTCTAAAGAAGAGCATTTTCCCATGTTATTAATAAAATAATTTCACTTTTTATGATTTGATGTAATCCAATATCTAATATTTTAAATTTTGTGGGAATCATTTCGGCAAAAGTAATTTCAAGAATTGTGGGGTGTTGACACGCGTCAGACACGCGATTGTGGTTGATGAATGTGTTATGTGCATATACATTTGGGTGTAATCATATGACGCGTGGCTTACATTATCACTTGTAATCACGATCAAGTTTTACAAATTATATATTATATGTTACTACTATATTTTATTCACCGTATTTTTTTTATGGATTTCAAGGTTTTGCAGGTGTTCAAATGAGTTTAGATCGATTGCAAGTGTACAAGTGTTGTTTAGTGGTCCCAAAGGACTTTGGGGTGTTTCCCAGTTTGTCGTTTCTCCAGGTTTCCTCCCCACTTTCACACCAAGCGGAGGGTGAGTGAGAAATTGAAGCGCGCGTCCGTGGCGTGAAAGGGGCGCAGATGTTTCCGCGGGCGTTTATCTAATTCCTTGTTAAACACTCGCTTCAACCAGATGTGGCTGCAGACTAGTTACAAATACCAAAAATAAAAACATAAAAAGTCGCAAAAATTTAACAATGGAACAAAAACTCTTTTGTGTCTCAAATCCGCGGAAAAATTGGCGTTTTAAGAATGGAAATAGAAAAACATGCTTTATTTTTATTTTTGACAAGTTGTAATTAGCTATTTTGCTATTACTGAAGAGCTGTATACATAGACTAATGACTGAAACAAAACTTATCTAAAAAAAACTCAAAAACGAATTCATTGACAAAAAAAACACAAATTTTTAAATTGTATAATATACAAAATATAAATAATCAATAATTATTTAGTGTTGGTATACTTTGTGACAGCCTTAGTGCCTTCACTCACAGCATGCTTGGACAATTCGCCTGGAAGCAACAAACGCACGCCAGTCTGAATCTCTCTGCTTGTGATAGTTGCCCGCTTGTTATAATGAGCCAACCGCGACGCCTCCGCAGCAATACGCTCGAAGATATCATTCACGAATGAGTTCATGATGCTCATTGCTTTGCTGGAGATGCCAGTATCAATATGCACTTGCTTCAACACCTTGTAGATGTAGATTGCGTACGACTCCTTGCGTTTGCGCTTCTTCTTTTTGTCTTCACGTACCTTGGTTGAAGGTTTCAAACCCTTCGATGCTAATTTACCGCCGGTTGAGCGCGGCATGGTACTGGACGATGATGAACTCATTATGCAGCGGTGTTATGATTATAGAATCGTAATATAACTGACTTAGGAGATTCTGATTCTGTTTCTAATCGTTGGAAACGTTTAATAATTGATTTTTGTTTTTAAATTTTGTTTCCAAGGATGGGATGATTTTAAAGATATTTTTATATATTTTTAAGATCGCGTATTTTTCAATAAAACTCATAAAAACGAGTTGCGTTAGTTTATTTTATTTTTATTCGTGTGTAAAAAAGCAAGTATTTTAAATTGTAGCTACAAATAAATTAAAACTATTGAAGTTTTCATTAAAAAGCCTCAAAAAGACAAATATAAAGCTAAACAGTATGAAAAATTGCGTTGATAACAAAAAAAGCAGTAAAATGCGAATAAAATCACGAGAAAAAATATAAAAACAATCATCAAGAAAGCACGCAATCAATGAACAAAACATAAAACGACCAAGCATAAGCTAAATGAAATAAAATTGAAAATATAAAAAAATTAATAATGATCGGCCCATGGTGAGTGACGAATGCCGAAAGAATACGCCGACTGATATTCGATGAGCTCCTATAAATTCAACAAATACAATATTAACCATTATTCAATTTAAATCATTAGAAGGTTATGTAATTTTTACTTACATATTAATATTAATAGACTATTATTGTGATTAGTAAACTATTGATTGTTATTCTTTGCCTTTCCATTATACTCAAACTTAAGATAAGTAAAGTAATGGTTTATCACTCCTCAAACATAATTCCTCTGATCCAAGATAGTTAGAATGTCTTATTCCAAATGAATACCCAGGTGCATGTCGCAGATGTATATCAACCTGTTTAATTTTAATGCAGAGTTAAAATGAGTTTAAAAATTAGATAATGAGTTTAAAAATTAGATAAATAATAAGCTATTAATTAAAAAGTTAGTTAGTTAATCGACCTTTTCAGGACGATAGTTGCCAGGCCCAGGAATTTTAAAGCATTCAGCTGTGATGGAATGTCTTGCACCCATGGTATACGAAGGTGATTGCGATTTAATAGCAGTGGGATTTACATTGTTATATGCTCCCGGTCCAGGGTTCTTGACGCGTTCGTCCACGGCGCATTTGTTTCGGCCAGTCATTGTGAATGCTGGAGCTGCGGAGTCGCCCAGCTTGGATTTGATTGTGTACACGTTTGGTGCTAGAAATATCATAATAAATATCATGTCATTAAAATTATTTAATTTCATTCTGCAAGTTAAATCGAAATAAACAAAAAATAATCAAGCAAAATTAACTATTTAAAGAATTTATAAAGAATTAATACCCTTCCTGAAGATTAAATGCCAAAATAGCGGATTAGTTGACGAATAGCTGCAAATTTGATTATTTTTAGACAACAGAGAAGTTCTCACATAAGTTTTCATCATGTTTAAAATGCCATTAGTGTTGCATATTAATTGTTGTTGTATTAAGTGACAAACATAATATTTTGTACTAACCAGGTGTGTTTGATGGTTTTTCGTCGTTTAATTTCGCTCTCAACGTGTATTTTGGAGAATTATCGAAAATTACATCCGCACGTTCAATGTTATACTCGTTTGGTGCTGTAAAGTAATGATTTGATGTTTTTTTCAATATAAAATTGAATGATCAATGTATTATTGTATGGGCACAATGTATTATTTCGTAATTTCATGTGTTTACCGGGTGTCATTGAAGGTTTCTCTAAGTTGGTTTGCGGCCTCATCGTATATTTTGGGGAATTATCGAAAATAACATCAGCGCGCTCGATATGATAGCAATTCGGGGCTGGAAATTAATTATAAGCGTTAATAATCAAGCTTTTGTTTTGATGGTTAATTTTAATATGTACCAGGAACATCTGACGGTTTTTCTACGCCGGTTTTGGGGCGCATTGTATATTTTGGAGAATTATCAAAGATTAAATCGGCGCGTTCAATGTGATAAGAATTAGGTGCTAAAAGATGACAAACTATTAAGAAATATCAATAATTTTGATGTGTTTGTTACACACCAGGAACATCAGAAGGCTTTTCAACGCCTGTTTTAAGCCTCATTGAGTATTTCGGTGAATTGTCGAAAATAACATCGGCACGTTCAATTTTATATTCATTTGGGGCTGTAAAATAAAGTTACTTAATGTTTTTTTTTTAACCAACTATTCTGTTTGTTTACCGGGTGTCATCGATGGTTTCTCCAAATTTGTTTGTGGTCTCATTGTGTATTTGGGTGAATTATCGAAAATAACATCAGCACGTTCAATATGATAACAATTTGGTGCTGCAAATTAATTATAAGCGTTAATGATCAAGCTTTATTTTGTTAGTTATTTTATTAAGTACCGGGAACATCTGATGGTTTTTCTACACCAGTTTTGGGACGCATTGTATACTTTGGCGAATTATCAAAGATAATATCAGCTCGTTCAATTTTATATTCATTTGGTGCTGTAAAATATCGATTATAACGTTTTTTTTTTAATTTTTTGAGTGATAATCAATTATTTTGTATGTTTACCAGGAGTCACCGATGGTTTCTCCAAGTTTGTTTGTGGCCTCATTGTGTATTTTGGAGAATTATCAAAAATTAATTAATTTAATTTTGAATGTTTACCAGGTGTTATCGACGATTTCTCTAAGTTTGTTTGTGGTCTCATAGTATATTTTGGCGAATTATCGAATAAATTGTCACTATGCTCAATATGATAGCTGTTAGGCGCTGCAAAATTATGGTAAGCATTAATTGAGGATGTTTATTGTTATATTTTGATGAATTTAAATTACCAGGAACATCCGACGGTTTGTCAATACCGGTTTTTGGCCTCATTGTGTATTTTGGGGAGTTATCAAAGATAACATCAGCTTTATCAACATTATAACTGTTTGGGGCTAAAATATTAATTCTTATTTTAATTCCTTTCCTATATTAAACATCTCACTGATTTATAGTAGGTATTACTTTTATTTGAGTGTTTTTTATTTATTTTATTTATTTACCGGGTGTTATCCAAGGTTTCTCCACGTTTGTCTGTGGCCTCATCGTGTATTTGGGCGAATTATCAAAAATAACATCAGCACGTTCAATATGATAGCAGTTCGGTGCTATAAATTTATAGTCAACATTAATTAAATTTTTATGTTTAGGAAAATTACGATTTGTTAATATTTATTGTCAGTAAATGTTATAAACTAACCCGGCACATCTGATGGTTTCTCAACGCCAGTTTTAGGCCTCATCGAGTATTTGGGGGAGTTATCATAAATCGCATCAGCGCGTTCAATGTGATAGCAATTCGGGGCAGGCACATCGGACGGTTTCTCAATGCCCGTTTTGGGCCTGAGAGTGTATTTGGGCGATGTATCGAATATGACATCAGCTCGTTCGATTGCATAAGTGTTTGGTGCTGTAAAAGAATACGGTAAATTTTACAAAAATTTGAGAAAAATCACGGAAAATTCATTTTTTAATTGTGGCAGGTTTGTACCCACCAGGCGTGTCACTTGGTTTGTAAATATTTGTTTTCGGTCGTATCGTGTATTTTGGCGAGCTATCAAATATTACATCCGCATTTTCGACATGGTATTTATTCGGTGCTGCAAAAGGCGAAAGCAAAGCAAATCAAAATTACTGCAAATTATAAATTCAGTAAAACCAACAACTGGTCGAATGGGTTGTTCAACTTGAACTGATTTTGCACTGTTTTTCATCCTGACGTAAAACCAACCAGTCGATAAATATGACTTTGGTCGTGCCAGGTACGACTCGAGCGATCTAATAATTGGAAACGTTCTAATTTGGGCATTCCTCAAGAAAGTTAATTCTATGCCTTCGTTATTATTTGTCAATGAAGAATCTATATATATATATAAATGAATTGTTAGTCTCGCTAAAACTCGAGAACGGCTGAACGGATTTATCTTATCTTGGTCTTGAATTATTCGTGGAGGTCTAGGGAAGGTTTAAAAGGTGAGAAAAACTCGAATAATTGCCGGGAAAATCATCAAAACAGCTCTTTTCTATAGAATAATAAAATTTGACATTGAGATTCACTCATAGTTATAGTTAAATAGTTGAATTCGAGATGGCGCGCTGAAGTGCATTATTGACAAAACTTTATATAATTAATTTGTTTAAATTAAAATTGCGAATCTTATTGATAGAATTGACTCTTACTACGAGTATGTCTAGAACAAGAGAGTAAAAACGAATTACATTTTTATTAAACACAGCCGGAACGAAGTCGCGGGCAACAGCTAGTATTAAATATAAATATATACTGATTTGTTCCGCAAGAAATAAGATAAATATTTAACTTGTTTCGGACAATATTTGTTAATTTATGGCAAATATGATATTTTCATAAACCTGTTAACACCTTCAAGTCAAAATTGAAAATTTATACATTTATATTAAAGATTTGTAATGGCTATAAATAGCTTCAAAAAACATTGAAAAATCGAAACATCTGGTTTTGGTTTTCGTCGACGCGTGTGTGCTCACCTTGGTGTGACCAATTTCGTCTTATTTCGGTTTACAGCACACGCAAAAACTATACCTACATGAAACACACCATAAAAGGATGATGCAATTTACGATGTCATCTTAATACATGCGTTACCAGTAAACAAACACGAACAAATCTGTTATATGCAAATAAATTAACACTAACGAATACGTGTTTCAATTTACACAGAAAAAACAAGCAAAACACGTTAAATGCGCTTTTAAGTAGATTTAAGTGAGACAAATACTTGGTAGTACATTTTATCTTTATTATATCGCTATTTAATGTTCTTATATGTGAGTGCGCAGTGCATAAAATATAAAACGAGATCTTTGATGATCGCGATGTGTGTTTTACACTAAACTGTGTTAAATGTGCAATCTGAATGCGAACTTTTATCTTGGCAGTAAATGGCAGCCATTACAGATTAAAACATTTTATTTTTTACGTATTTTTCTTTAAAATATTGATTAATTGATTAAAATAATACAAAAATATAAAATTTGTTTTATAAAACTTACTTTAATTGATGTTTGATATAAATTTAATCGAATATCCAATCACGCACGTCCGTCAACTTTCGCACCTTGCTATTAACTGAGTGTTTCGATTGTTCGAAGATTTGTATGATTATGTGCACGTCATCGAAATTTCGTCGCGACGGCAAACGGGAAAGGATATCGAGGAGGGACAATCGACCTGTTGTTATTGGAATGCCCATCTTTGGCCAGCTTGCCTAACACCCACTTTCGGCAATGCGATCGTAGACAACACATGTTCGAGTTTATAGGCCGAAAAGCGCAATTCAGCTATTACTGCACGTCATTTTTGCATGTACTCTAATTAACATGCAAAATATAAAGTTTATAACAAATTAATCATACTATTACTTGTATGTTCTTTCTGCAAATTCTTATCTTAAATAATTTTACATTTACGCGCCTATAAATTATATTTTTATATATTTTTTGCTTAATTTGCTTAGAAACAAATAGTTTGAAGTTGAATGTATCTTAGGAATTCAAAACCATAAATAAATATATTCCTATATTCCTATACTGCCTTAAAACGGTATTCGTGTATCTTAATCACCAAATAAACAAATTTTTGTCTTTTGTAATACTGGTTAACTCTGAGTTTTAAAATATTTTTTCCATTAGAAACTGTATACAATAAAATTTATTTCACTCCAGCAATCATTTTATTAAAGGTTATTAAGTTGTTACTTTTGTTGTTGTTTTCTCATCGACCAAACGCTTACGATCATTTGCCCACAATGCCCACGCACCCATTCATAATTACATTCGAATTCGAATCAACGTTGCTACCATATTTAGCAATAAGTTTGTAGGATTTGTCGGCGGACCCGTGCGTGACCTCTCTGACTCATTGAAGTCATTTTTTTATTGTTTAGTATCACCTATGCGCGTTTTAAACCCGATTTTTTCCAGAAAAATTGCGGATAAAGCATAAAAATATAAAAACTATTAGATTACATAGCAAAAGGACCGAAAATAGATTAGTATTAACCAATATATTAAAGAAACTAAAACAACTTAACTTCTCTAAATGAACTTAAATTAAAACTACTTTTGCTTTATCCTAAGATCTTATTTACAAAATAGTACACTTAAAATGACAATCATATAATTTGTGCATCGTATGGCCTGTTTTAACAGAAAAATCCAAATATTATTATCAACTTTCCAATGTTTTAACTCTAACTAGAATTCTCTTCTCACTCTCACTTGCCAATCTATAATGGTAATAGATCTGGTCGCGTGTAATCAAAGAACATACGCTTACGACTAATTTTGAATATGAATATCTTCAGTCACAAAGTTCAATAAAGACACGATTTCACACAACACATCTATGATATCAACATCTACTGGTATTAATTCGAAAGCAGTGTCCTGGTCACATTTAAGTACTCTTGGAACGTTCGCACATTCGCTAGAGATAGGATAAAAATTTAATACATTCATTTGGCTTATAATACATGTTGGCGTCATTTGTATTTCCATTCACTGCATTTTGGAAACTTCAAAACGCGTGTTGACTAGTTCCTCGTCGGAGTCCAGCACCGGCAAGGGCGGCTCAATGGTGACGTTCTCCTCTAGCCATTTAAGATCATCCTCCACCGAGGACGACTGCTTCGGTGGTGTGGACTTCTGATGATGAATTCGCACTTTCACCCCGTAGGAATCATTCACAAGATGTTCCTCTTCTTCATCGTCGCCCGTTTCGAGCAGAGGAACAAATGCATAGCGTTGATTATTATTTGTAGGTCTCCACAACACCATGATAACTAGTAGAAGTGCGGAGAATAGAATATGCCAATAAGCTTCTTCCAACCAGAGGTCTTTCCAGATCATCAGACACGTGACAACACGATGCGTTTTGATGGAGTATAGCATAAATATGACAGAAGCAGCCACGGAGAATATGAGTGTGTTAGTAAAGTGCCTATAGAGATTCAACTTGACTTCATTTCTACGTAATCGTAGAGTTCGGGTCGTGTTGACCAAAGCGCTAAATATCCACCAACAGATCGCTGAATCCAAAACAGCCAGGGGACAGATGCCACCAGCAAATCTCTATCTTGACCATTTTTTCGACGAGTCACCCTGGTAATGCAATTCAATTTACTTTAATGTCCAGAAAATTGTTTCGCTTTTAAAATCGAAAATCTTTAACTCTTCAACCAACTTTCTCCATCTCACACGACCATACACCAAACAAATGACACCTTGTGCAAAATGACGTCGCAAATGACAGTTGACATAAAAACGTGAATTAAACATGTTTTAAATTTAATAATCATCATGTATTTGCAAACTATCTCCAATGCATGCTGCATAACGCAATATAATTTTGTTGTATGATTCCACTGAACAGATGCAAATATGGTCCATATTGGAATATGCAAATATGTATTGTGAGTAAACGAAGTGAGGTTCGAAATTGAACGCGGGGTCTAAAGATGCAGAATTAAATTTTCTGTCGGATGGTATTTAATTGTTTCAAGAAAAACGCTGATGCAATACTATTTAAGATTTAATATTGGATACAACCTTGTAAAACGCAGTGTAAATTTGAACATTACGCCTCACCTAGGTTTAACTTATTGCATTAGTGTGCAAAACTGCTATTACTTTAGACTAGGTGGTGCACGAAAACTTTCGTGTACGTGTATCACACGGACGTAGCTATCTAAGTGCGTGACCACTCACTGACTCATACACAATTTTGCACTGACACACATGCGCGCCATACTGTTTGAAACACTTAGTACTTTCGCGAGGTACTATAAAGGGTCGTCAGATGGCGCAACGATGTAGGATTAACTGAAAATATTCCAACGAAAGAATTTTGTTTTGTTGCATTGGTGCGATAACAGCGAGCTCACATTTTACACTTTCGGTTCGTGTTATTCTTTGATATAAGTTAACTAAATCGCGTTATATTTCCTGATCGCCTGTGATAATTAGTGTTAATAAACGTGTTTGATCTCTTATCAGCTACTTATCGCGTGTGTAATCTTCGTAATTCTAAATTTTGCGTGTTTTGTTTATTCACATTATTTTGTTTGAGAGTCCGTTGCCGTCGGGCGACGGCAGGCAATATTTTGTGAATGCTAATAATTATTAAACTGTGGAAATCATTTGTGTCATCAACAGAGGAGCATGGACTAATGTGCTATCTGGTAAATATTGTCATTCTTATCATTATTATGCGAATAACAAGAATTTTAATTCAATGATTGCGTTCCGACGGAACTAAAATTTATTTCCGCATGGTAGAAAATAATGTTTTGTTTCTCATTTATTTCAGTATCAATCAACTTGCCTTCGATTTATTGTCTTCCGTAACTGGTAAGTAAAATAATTTTATTATGTATAGAAAGAGTTTGCCGTGTACTTATACTTAAGTTTAGTTCTACGTTTTATTGTTGTTCTGCTATGTTACCAAATGACAATGTTCTTTCTGAAGCAAAATTAGGAATAAAAATTTTAAATTTTATTTGGAGGAGATTCAGTAATACATATTTCTCTACTTCTTATCTTAGTAAAATTTATGTATTACTGAAATATTTGATGTTAAATTGAGCAATTTTTCAGAATAACAATTTTGAGTTACATAAATAGAATTTAATTTTTGCATTAATTTAATATTTAATCTAAAGTACTACTTGAATCTATAGATGGCACTAACATGGACTAAAAATCATAAAATAGACTTTTATTGTTTATTTCTATATTTATCACCAAACGTAGGCATTCGACACGAGAATTGTGTTTGTTTTGATTTTTTATTGTCGTGCGAATTGTAACGTTCAAACTTGTCGTGTGTTGTCGTTGCAAGTCTTGCTCTGCTGGCGTTTATATCGCCTGTATCGTATATTGCGGTTTGTGCCAAAGTCGCGTGCCATCCTTACGCCGGCTTTACGCGTTCGGGCAACAGGTAGTCTTATCATGAATTCTCTCAACCTTGTTTGCTTGGCTGAGGCACAGCATGCACTATTGTAAATTGTAATACTTTGCGTTATAGAAAATTAATACTTTTTACTAATTTGTAAAATATACGCTACCGAAGATCTTTAAAAAAACATGATGCAGCACATTTTTCCTTAAGAATTATTTTTTTTGCCTTAGATTTCCAATTTAATTATCGTATAAAGAATTTCCCGTAAATTAAAAATCTACTATCCGTTTTTTGCTATATGAAGAAACCGCACCCTTAGCTCAATATTCGCAATAAGAAATTAGAATTAGACAGATAAATCGAATTTTACTATTGCATTATTTTTAATAATTTAAATTGCGGTATTATGAACTAAAAATAGTAAAACGGATGTATAGTGTTTATTTCTATATTTATCAGCAAACGTGGGCATTGGACACAAGAATTGTGTTTGTTTTGAACGCAACTAACACTTTCTTATCGCATTCGCCGCGTGGAATGCAACGCATGAGATCCCCTCACGCCGCATGTTGGCGCATCTTAGTTTAGTTTTGATCGCAGGTAACGTCCCAAAGCGATATGCGCACAAGGTCGAGTGCCATCGACGCACTGGTTTTGCGCATCTATTGCTTTCTTATCATAAACTGTGGCGTCGTTGCTTGCACAGTTTGCAGCCAGTTTCGTGCCGGTCTCTGGTTGATCCAGACGTAATTTACTCGACTCATATTGTTTGTCCGGGCATCTACTTTCCAAATTTGCATTATATTCGATTCTCAATCGACTATAGTAATGTTATTTACTGTTTGCGCGTATATAGTCCATAGTTAAGTGCATCGCCCCCATGTTGATTTGATATTCATCATTAGGATGACCCATCGTGCTGGTGTAAGGAACTTTTAAGTAAACAGCACAGATTGTTTGTTTTTCTTCGCTGTGTGATTATAATTTTATTAAATCTTATGAATTATTTTCCTTTTAACTTATGTTTTTTTCTTTTTATTTACAGTATTTGACGTTCCTTGTAGTCCATGAGTTTCGCATTGGTAAGTTTATAATTCAATTATATTTTTCGTTTTAATTTCTGCGTCCTCCATTAATTTGTATTTACTTTGTTTTGATTTATCGCGTTCCACCGCGTGTTGCAAATACATAAGATGGTCGCGTACCCGGTTGATACATCTCAAAATAAGTTTTAGCTCGCTTGCGCTTTTAGTTTAAAAGTTTAGTTTGCGGGTTGTATTTGTTAGCGGCAGAAGTGACTCGATTCAGGGCACCTTAAGAGGCTAGCGGTAAAAGTGACTCGTGTTCAGGGCACCGTATGAACCCGGCGAAAATTTGCATGAAAAAATCACCCTTTTTCATGAAATGTTTGTATTTTTTTGTGTTTGCGCGCGATCTAGGCAGCTCCCTAATTTCAGTGCGGCGTCCAGAGATACGGAATTAAATTCTCCGTCGGGTGGTATTTGTTTGATGCTGGAATTCAACCTGCAACCCGCGAAAATTTGCATTAAAAGGTGATTTACTCAACGTTCTTCGTGCAATGTTTGGATTTTTTCGGGTTTGCATGCGATCTTGACGTCTCAATAACTTCAGCGCGGCATCAAAAGATGTGGAATTAAATTCTCCGTCGGGTGGTATTTATTTGATGCAGGAATTCGACTTACAACCCCGAAAATTTTGCATTAAAAAGTGAATTAATCAACGTTTTTCGTGCAATGTTTGTATTTTTTCGGGTTTGCATGCGAACTGGGCGTCTCAATAACTTCAGCGTGGCATCAAAAGGTGCGGAATTAAATTCTCCGTCGGGTGGTATTTATTTTATGCAGGAATTCGACCTGCAACCCCCGAAAATTTGCATTAAAAAGTGATTTACTCATCGTTTTTCGTGCAATGTTTGTATTTTTTTGAGTTTGCACGCAATCTTGGCGTCGTAATAACTTCAGCGTGACATCAAAAGATGCGGAATTAAATTCTCCGTCGGGCGTAATTTATTTTATGCAGGAATTCGACCTTTAACCCCCGAAAATTTGTATTAAAAGGTGACCTACTCACCATTTTTCGTGCAATGTTTGTATTTTTTCGGGTTTGCACACGAACTGGGCGTCGTAATAACTTCAGCGCGACATCAAAAGATGCGGAATTAAATTCTCCGTCGGGTGGTATTTATTTTATGCAGGAATTCGACCTGCAACCCCCGGAAATTTGTATTAAAAGGTGACTTACTCACCGTTTTTCGTGCAATGTTTGTATTTTTTCGGGTTTGCACGCGAACTGGGCGTCGTAATAACTTCAGCGCGACATCAAAAGATGCGGAATTAAATTCTCCGTCGGGTGGTATTTATTTTATGCAGGAATTCGACCTGCAACCCCCGGAAATTTGTATTAAAAGGTGACTTACCTAACCGTTTTTCTCTCGCACCGCCTGTATCTGGGTTTGCACGCGAACTGGGCGCGCGTCGTAATAACTTCAGCGCGACATCAAAAGATGCGGAATTAAATTCTCCGTCGGTAGATTTATTTTATGCAGGAATTCGACCTGCAACCCCCGGAAATTTGTAATAGTGCACCTACCTACCGTTTTTCGTGCAATAATGTTTGTATTTTTCGGGTTTGCAGGCTAAACGCGCCGTACTAACTTCAGCGCGACATCAAAAGATGCGGAATTAAATTCTCCGTCGGGTGGTATTTATTTTATGCAGGAATTCGACCTGCAACCCCCGAAAATTTGCATTCAAAGGTGATTTACTCACCGTTTGTCACAGTTTTATGACCCAAAACCAATAAATTCATTTCTTAGCAAGAAATATTGAAAAGTCAAAGTAGATTTCGTTGATATCAATTATTTCAACATTGTGAAATTTTAGTTTGGTCTTTTAACTACGAGTTTATCAATACGTTTGTGTATGCCAACTTTTTGTTCAAGTAACGCGTATTATCGCTACGTACCAGCCTTGTACCTGGCTAAGCGAAGCGCAATATGGTAGCCGTTTCACCGCGGCCCAAGTGAACGTGTCTTCTAATCGCCATGCGTTTAGAGTAGTTTTAATTGACGAATCGTCGTGTACTTTTCGTCCATCAGCAAAATATTGCAGGTGTGCATGTTTTGTTTAACGGGATTAAAGTGCGGCTTTTAGAGTCTCCTTAAATAAGAAATACGTGTCCATTAATCGTGCGTGTGTGTTTTCAGTTGATAGAATATATTCCAGGATATAAAAACCTCGTCAATGCATACCTACCTAGGGTTTGTAATTAATTTTTTACGTAAAGTTATTACGCTACTTTAATATGTATGCCAAGTAACTTGTATGCATCATCTTGTAAATTACAAACTCATGGTATGTAGCATTTTATCAAAAATTCTGGTTCCGTTTCCGAAAATAATATGGATGATTTTAACAATACAAATACTGTTTTAAAAAGTATCTGAATATTAAAATTAAGTACATTCATATGGTCGACTACGCTCACTCTCTTTGCTGTCGGCTGTCGGCTCAGCTATATTTTCGCCAGTCACGTGAATGTTTTATCGATTTGCAGTCCTTATCATCATTAAATTAAGAAGATTTTAATATTTAGATCAAATTTGTAATGCTTTTGAATAGTTTTTTCGTTTTCTTATAAAGGCCCCGTACACATCTTAATATTTAAGTATAAAAAAATAGTTATTTTTATTCTTCTAATAACTGAATTGCGTTACGCGCCGCCAGTTTCGCCGTCACTATGATGATGCTTCACCTGTCGGTTATATGCTGATGCATCACTAATAAATAATATACATCTACAATATGTTAAAATGTAAGTGTTTTATTTTTGTACCATCTTTGCTCAATATTGTTGCTTATTTGTAAATTTCCCTCTTCTGCTGTGTTGTGTGTAGTCATTAACTCCTTTTTGTAGTTTCTAAAGCGGTCTTTCGTAATACCATGTATATTAATCAGTTATGTAGCGTACTTGTCAGCCTCCCTGTATAAAAAATTTTTGGGGCCCTTATATGGAGGTAAAGGTTTTCCTTACACACTTTAAAGCCCCCAATACCCCAATATTATTAATTTTCTCTAAAGTACCATGTAAAAATCTCCGCCATATTTGTGGAGTTTTTGTGTTCTCCTTGCTCTTAAACCTAGAGATTTTCTTTTCTCTGGGAAACACCCTGTATAGTCATTTCTTTCTTAGCTTAATCGTGGGAAATTTTGCTTTAATTGTTGCTTTTAGGGTTTTCCTCATTGCCTCTCAAATTTTTGTGGCATTAATTCTGTATATTAGTTTCCTGAGCCTCAGGTGAAAAAACGAATGATATTTGTAGTGTTAAAATAGTTTTTCTTGTTTTCACATTTAATTTTTTTCATTTGTAACACCCTCGTAAGTAGTTACTTTGCTTTCAATCACCAAGAAAATATATTTGCTGGTATGTGCGCGGGCTGCTGGTATCAAAGTCCTGCCTCAATATGGCGATACGTATTGTTGACTTGTAAAATCTTAAACTTGTATTCTACTATAAATAAAGAAGAAAAGGACATATTATGGCCGACTTCTTTGATTTATATTTACCCCTTCTATGATTACAGAGGAACAGCTCTCCTCCCCAGGGATGATCCCCAATTATGCTAAAATTCGTTAACGTATCCTGTATGATACGTGTACTTATCTTTCATTTCAGGTAAGAACTTGTAAGAATATTTTTATGTCCCCTTTGAGGCGACTTAAAATTGTGTTTACTTTTGCCAAGTTCTTAAAAGGATGTCCTTATAAGGAGTTCCCTCTCTCTGGGACATCCCCCACCATAAAAGTTCATTGCTGATATGCCTGATAGATGAAGCGCAGAGACATCGTAGCTGTAGGATGGGCCGGGAGTACGGATGGATCGAAGCAGTGGGCGATCGACCAGAGCGCCGGAGGCGCTCTGGGAGATCGACCGTAGACTGTCTTATAAACGTGACACGCGCCAAAAATTTCAAAAAATCTGATCCTCCCCTGGTTCTTCTTCTATCTCCTCCTCTTCTCTACTCTACTTTCTGTTCTCTTCCTTCTATCTTCTCCCATTCTCTACTACTATTTCTGCTTCTTCTACTTCCCTGTTTCTCCGTTTCTACGCTTGCCCTTGCTTTCTTATTTCTTCTCATATTGCCTTCACTTATATTTCAATTTCTCTTATATTTCGTTGCAATTCATATATGCAACCCAAATTACACCTGATATTTTTATATTTGAGAAAAATGCCATCCATACCTGAGATTCGATCCGTGTCTGCTAGCATGCCAGCAGGTGCACGTCTCCACTCGACCACCGAGTGTTTTTATGGTTGTTATTTGATTCTTCTATTTATGTTTCTACTTTTATCATGTTTTTAAAAACAACACAACACAATACAAGTAACAGCTATATATTGTACACGCTCGATGCACTTAAGATTTATATGGAATATGATATAAGACATCAGTCCTGCAAACGGCAAAGGGGAAACCAAAAAGACATATGAAGAAGTATATAATATTACATTATGTTTTATTAGCAACATTAAAAACTACATACATTTATTTAAAATCATAGACAGCTCTAAAATCTCCTGAAAGTAAAACTTGCCTTGTAATACGCGCATCTCTAACATTTCTGCACTACAATACAATACAAAACATTTACATATAAAAACGAATTCTACGTGGACAGTACAACAAACATGTATGTACACATGAATACATAAGACAACGCGCGGAAATTTCTAAACCACCTTCCTCGCAAACTATTTGTCCATAATTATATGTATATACAGTATATAAACGTGAGTTAATGATGTTTTAAATGTAATAATCATCACACATTTGCAAACTATCTCCAATGCATGCTGCATAGCCAATTATATACGCAATATAATTTTGTTGCATGATTCCGCTGAACAGATGCGAATATGGTCCATATGCAAAAACCATTGCGTCATCGCCGGTGTCTCTAATATCACAGTAATCTTCGGAATACTCTGGTTTACCAATTAACTCATTCAAAATAGCAGTTACTCGAGTTCCGTCAAACAAATTACATGTTAAAATTGAAAACATTATTTAGATTTAAAACAAATTTACCATAAGTACTGAAATCCCAATCAGTCCGTATTTCCGGTATGTCCGTTTTCCGAGTATCTGAAAAAGAATAGCTTTTAAGTTAAGTTAAGTAAGCATAGGAATCATACTTATTACATTTTTGTTCGCCAACATCATTTCGTAGTTGATTAAATAAGTACTTCCGATTGCGGAAATAGTGATCAGTAGTGCCAATAATCAAAGTCTCCGATGCATCAGTCATGTCAATGGCGGTTTTGATAGCGTCCATGAGATGTATGTGTTGATGTACCTGTCTTTCATCTTCTGTGAAGTCATCCTGAGGGTACACCTTAGACGAATGTACGAGTAATAAGAAGCCTTCGTCATTTGGTTTGTCCAACAGCTTGATAGCAGCCGCAGTCATTTCGGCTAGTTTCGGATGATTTTTACCATTCAAGTGGTCTAAATCAAAAAGTCCAAGAAGGTATTTAGTATGTCTGCAGACTTGTGGCAACTCCTCTTTGGTTTCAATATAAGCATGTTCGCCATGGTCACGTTTCGACCTCAACCATTCATTTATTAGATTCCTTCTGTCTAATCTTTCACCGCGACTTTGATGTGATGGAAGAAATTTCCTCCGACCACCACCAAGAATAACGTTAAGATTGGACCCAGTTTTGCTATTGATCAATTGCGAAGCAAGATCTGCACCATGAGCAAAGACCTTATTCTTTGCCATGTCATAGTCAGACTGCCAATTATAATTGGGGGTATGGCCATAGTATGGTGAGACACCTGGTGAAGTAACCCGACCTGAAGTGACCAATCCAGTACGTTTGCCATCAAATTGCGCCCAGGAGGCAATCGAATCCAGGCGATGGATTTTGTTGGGTTGGTATTTATGTGAGTTAAATTTGACTTTGTCGTTGAGGGATATTGTACCTTTGTTGCTTTTTGCTCCTGTAAGAATGGCAGTTGTCGCACATGCTACATCAGGTTCCACAGAATCAGAGCATTCAGACTAGAAATAACACAAAAGTATAACAAATGTACTAAATATATTGTATTAAATAGAATTTCTAACCTTAGCAATAGCATAATCCTGAAAGTAATATCGAAGTATAGAATCCTTTGGGACCTCATCATAGCAGAAATCTCCTAGGCATTGTTGATAAAGGCGTGCTGTTTTGAATGTTGATACGGGCAAGTCTTCACCAATGAATAAAATGATGTTTTTTGCGTAATCTAAATCAATTATTCTCAAGTAAATATTATTAAGTGTAGAAAAGTCGGCGTAATTTACTTGTATTTGGTTTTGATTCAAGATTTATTTCAATTACTTTTTGTGCAATTTGGCTATAAATATTTCTGTGATGATACCCATTACTACTGTCAAAGAAATCAAACTCCGGAACTCCAGAAGAAGAAGAATCAAATGATTCATCGATGGGCCAACCAATCATTTCATGATTATGGTGGTTATAAGGAGGACCAAATCTTTCTCTTCGGTTTAAACGTTCAACTAAACATTTTAAATGTTTGTTTTAATTTACAGAAACAAATATATTAACTATAATCACCATTCCGTCGTGTTCTATTCCTTGCTGTCACCATTTGATTAATAATACAAAGATCAAACATACTCGTAATTACAATAAGAACGTTTTGAATTTTCATTGTGAATGTCAAGAATAATAACGTTGAATAAAAAAGAAACTTAAAAAATTTAACATTTATAATCTTTTACTGGGTATATGCTTAAGTTAATATTAAGTATTTATTTATATTTGAATTTAAGGTATACCTGTTCCAGACAAAATATAAACAAACTTTGATACAACTTTGTGTATGTTTCACAAATAAAATACCTATTTCATTAAAATTTTCAGTTCATAAAGGTTAATGAAATCAAAACATGCAGTTTACCCTCATTGCGAATAAAAATTATTTGTAATATATCAAGGTGTATTAAACCATATATTAATTCAGTAATTCAGGTGTAGATTGATCGACAACAATGGGGAATGGCTAAATTAAGGATAAAAATAAATTAAAATTACTAAAAATCAAGTTTATTTTGTTAATCAGTCACTCACATCGCAGTAATAGATTTAATAAATTTAATTTTGTGTGATTGTGTTGCGTAGCTTATTCGCAATCTAATTCATCACATTAATTAAATATTGGCATATTTCTATACCTTACCTTATCACCAAAAAATAAATTAATTTGATCAATGATTATGTGAAACATACGGCCTAGTTTATCTTTTTTCATTTAAGCAGCATGGCTATAAAAATAGGATAACAATACGAGGATTTGTTATTGTTCCACGATCTATAATGGAAAACGGGAGATAATTAGATAAAATCGCCAAGGTACTAATCTACGGACTCTCTATAAGATAGATAGTTAAAACGGAAATTGGAGAGACGCAACTTTCATTCTTAAGAAAAAATTGCAGATAAAAATATAAAATAATTATATTTCCTACAGTAAAAGGTCGAAAATCGCGACTGAAAGTGCTAAAAAGTGACATTTCTCAATTTTTGCCCATTTTATTCAAACGCGAATATCTCGTAAACTAAAAGAGATATTTAAGATCTGATCGCAGCGTCTTAATCTACGGGCTATTTTCTATCAGATAGGATAGTTAAAAGGGAAATCTGAGAGATGAAATTTTCATTCTTAAGAAAAAAATTATTGCTAAGGGGGTGCTTGATACTTTTTCGACGATTTTCAAAATTAATAATATCTCTTTAAACTAAAAGCGATTGCAAGCAACGAATCAATTGATTATGAAAGATTGGAACATTCTCTATCAGATAAAAAATATAAAAATAATTATATTTCCTACAGTAAAGGCTAAGGTCGAAAATCGCGACTGAAAGTGCAAAAGTGATATTTCCTCACCTTACCCCATTTTATTCAAACGCGAATATCTCGTAAACTAAAAGAGATATTTAAGATCTGATCGCAGCGTCTTAATCTACGGGCTATTTTCTATCAGATAGGATAGTTAAAAGGGAAATCTGTGAGATGAAATTTTCATTCTAAGAAAAAAATTGCCAAGGGGTGCGTTTGATACTTTTTCCAATGATTTTCAAAATTAATATCTTCTTAAACTAAAAGCGATTCCAACCAACGAATCACTGGATTATGAAAAGATTGAACATTCTCTATCAGATAAAAATATAAAATAATTATATTTCCTACAGTAAAAGGTCGAAAAATCGCGACTGAAAGCAAGCAAAAGTGACATTTCTCAATTTTTGCCCATTTTATTCAAAACGCGAATATCTTGCAAACTAAAAGAGATATTTCTAAGATCTGATCGCTGCGTCTTAATCTACGGGCTATTTTCTATCAGATAATATAGTTGTAAAGGGAAATCTGAGAGATGAAATTTCATTCTTAAGAAAAAAATTGCCAAGGGGTGCTTTGATACTTTTTTCGACGATTTTCAAAAATTAATATCTCTTAAACTAAAAGCGATTATAAACCAACGAATCACTGATTATGAAAGATTGGAACATTCTCTATCAGATGTAAAAATATAAAAATAATTATATTTCCTACAGTAAAAGGTCGAAAATCGCGACCGAAAGTGCTAAAAGTGACATTTCCTCAATTTTTGCCCATTTCCACCAAACGCGAATATCTCGTAAACTAAAGGAGATATTTAAGATCTGATCGCAGCGTCTTAATCTACGGCTATTTCTATCAGATAGGATAGTTAAAAGGGAAATCTGAGATGAAATTTTCATTCTTTAAGAAAAATTGCCATAAAGCCAGATACTTTTTCCACGATTTTCAAAAAAATTAATATCTCAAACCAAAAGCGATTGCAAACTAAACGAATCACTGATTATGAAAGATTGGAACATTCTATCAGATAAAAAATATAAAAATAATTATATTTCCTACAGTAAAAGTTATCGAAAAATCGCGTGACCGAAAGTGCTAAAAAGTGACATTTCAATTTTGCCCATTTTATTCAAAACGCGAATATCTCTGTAAACTAAAGGAGATATTTAAGATCCGATCGCAGCGTCTTAATCTACGGGCTATTTTCTATCAGATAGATATAAGTTAAAAGGGAAATCTGAGAGATGAAATTTCTATTCTTAAGAAAAATTGCTAAGGGGTGCTTGATAATTTTTCCACGATTTTCAAAAAATTAATATCTTCTTAAACTAAAAGCGATTGCGCAAACCAACGAATCACCGATTATGAAAGATTGAACATTCTCCGTACTGGCTGCAAACCGTGCGCGCTAGCAACGACGCGACAGTTTATGATAAGACAGCAATAGATGCGCAAAGCCAGTGCTTCGATGGCATGCAACCTTGAGCGCGAATCGCTTTGGCACGTTACCTGCGATCAAAACTAAACCAAGAAGCGCCAACAGGCGGCGTGAGGGGATCTCGTACATTGCATTCCACGCGGCGAATGCGATAAGAAAGTGTAAGTTGCGTTCAAAACAAACACAATTCTTGTGTCGAATGCCCACGTTTGCTGATAAATATAGAAATAAACAATACACATCCGTTTTAATATTTTAGTTCATAATTGTTCCATCTATGAATGATACAGATGGTAATCCAGCAATTTATATTATTAAAATTAATGTAATATTAAAATTCGATTTATCTATCTAATTCTAATTGCTTATTGCGAAAATTGAGGTAAGGTTGCTGTAGAAGTGACTCCCATTCTTTATTAGCTAAGCTAGTTAAATTGGAAATCTGAGAGAGTCCTGATGATGCACTCAGCGGCGAAACAATAGTAGATTCTTTACTCAAACCAAGTGCAAATAAACTATAAACGCTTTCAGTGAAAATACATTTATAGGTTAAAAATGTTGCACAACATTATCACCACAACCCAAATATTCTTGGATAGAGGTCATTCATAATTCAGGTGTATATTGATCGACAACAATGGGGAATGGCTAAATTAAAGATAAAAATAAATTAAAATTACTAAAAATCAAGTTAATTTTGTTAATCAGCAAGTCACTCACACCACAGTAATAGATTTAATAAATTTAATTTTGTGATTGTGTTGCGTAGCTTATTTGCAATCTAATTAATCACAATAATTATATAGGCATATTGCTCTAACTTCTAAACCCAAAAAATAAATTAATTTGATCAATGATTATGTTTAACATACGGCCTAGATTATCTTTTTCATTTAAGCAGCATGGCTATAAAATCAGAGCAACAATACGAGGATTTGTTACTGTTCCACGACCGAAAATGGAAAATCCAACATATTTGGTGCTTCAATATTTTCTGTTATTGTTCTTAGTGTCATTTTGCAATTGTTTGGTAACTGATTATATAAGCAATTAATTCTTTTAAATAATTGCCCAAATTTCCAGGAATGTTTAGAAAAACAAATTGTTAATAATGAGACGATTATCTGGTTTGCACCATCAAGACCATCAGTGGCGTCTTCTCCGCTCGACCCATACAAGCCCGTCTATTCACAACCAGTTTGTATCAACGAAAAAGGATTTGTTGCATTAAGGGTATGCAACTTCCTAACTGGCCAATTTGAAACACCACAACCCGAGTGTCGTAGTATTCAAAGGAATGAATCATGCATGGAAGGATATACATTAGCGAACCTACATAATGAACAATTCATTTGTTATTTATTGACCGACACTACACAGAAATATAACTCTTCAATGAAATGCCCAAACACCCAGTTATTGCAAACGGCATCTAAACAATGGTATGAACTTCTTAGTGGTACATATCCTATATGGTTACCATGGAAACGAAATGATGTGAATGGAGGAGTGGGCGATTTTGTAATGCCTTCGCTCTTCTATTACTATGCTTCATATATCGAGGAACCAATAGACTTATTAGAAGTATTCGACTCCACCAAAGACTTGCAAAATCAAACCTGTCTGTCATTGTACAAAAATCATTACAGCACAGACTGTAACTTACAGAGATACCATGTTTGCTTGCAAGAAGTGCTGTTAGAATACAACTTCACATACCCAGATTTCTGCAGCAAGAAAAATTCGGAATGTTTAACATCTCCTAAACCGTACTTGAATGGTATAACATGTATCTGCCCAAGCATGTGCCCAACCCCATCGACGCATCCATTAGCCAAACGTGACTGTGGCATAGGTATTGAAATAAATTCAGATGGCGTTCTCGTTTGGTCGGCCAACCAGCTTCAGGTCAACAACACGTTCTGGGTTCCGAGTTTAGCAGAGTTTCTTCTGGCCGACCCAAGTACATATTTTATAATATGGGTAAACATACAATCTCCTGGTTGGGCCATTTCAGAAATAGATCCGGGATGTACAATGTGCGAAACGTACTGGGAGTTGGAAAAACCCTCGATTCAATTATGGTACAACCCTCAGAATAATGAGTTTCTCGTTGATGTGAAGAATCCAGAAGGTATGTTTCAAATATCTGATGATTTTGGAATATTTTGTAACTCTCATGAAAATATGGGCGTTCTAAAATTGCGGTTTGAATCTAATAAAGAATGGATTTCTCCGGGGGTATGGCAATGTGAAATATTTTACATTGCCGACACTTCAAAAAGCATTTTAAGCAACAAGGTTTCTGTATTTGGACTAATAAAGTACTTAATTCTTCAAATAACATGCACTAAATTAATCTCGGAGTGTACTACGGAGGTGGAAGCAATCATTCATTACACGATTTTACCATTAACTCGGATGAATTTAGTTGTTGAAGACGAGGTCATTAAAATTGATCAAACTTACCAAATTAATATCGTATTAAACAAGTTTGACATCGAGAGGGAGATATTTGACAGAACAAAAGAAAAGTTTATAAATGAAGCCGAACATTTAAATCCGAGACTCTACAGCCTAAACTTCTGTGAAGCTTTCTCGGTGTCTCAAAATGGACATACGTTATATTTTGCGGAAACTCTTGTCAACAACGTGGCAACAACAAATTGCTCTGATGTGGACGGATATAGGGTAAAAATCACTTGCGTGGAAGATCATACCAACGGCGCCCGATTCTCGCCAGTACCAGAGTGTTACAGTTATGAAAGAAATCGTACCACAGACCTGGCTGATCTGGAAACATCTACTGCAGACCCTACCGAAATTCTAACAAATCTTACACAAATCGTGCAAGACAAAGAGTACCCTTTTAGCGCAGGGGACTTGAATAAAATTGCAAATATATTAAACAATGTTGTTGATTACGTAATAGAAGAAGATTTTCTAGAAACCATCAATGTAGTGATGGAAATAAATTGGAATATTTTAGAAGAAGCACAAACCGAATTCAATGCAACCGATTCAATCTTAGACAATATCGATAGTGTATTGTCGTCTTACAATTTAGAAGAAAACGAACAACAAATTGAATTTCCAAACATCGTGACTTTCATTATGAAAAATACATCTGAGTATCGAGGTATGGGATTAACAATGCAAAATGAAATCAAATCGATAAAAAAACTCACGATGGATGAACTCCTTGAATTGGAAAATTGGGAAGTTGTTGCATATATAAACTATACCTTGGAAAATATTGACGAAAATGAGATAAATACCGAAAGTGATTCAGAAACTACTTCGATTACACTATTTCAAAACTCTGTGTTGTTCAATGAACCACCAAACGGTACAAGCGACGAGCATGATGTGTACAAACGTGTTTTTGGAATCCTCGTGCCTGATGAATTATTTTTACAAACCGAGGTAGAAATTATTATAATATTCCCATCGCTTGAATCTTCAACTGTTAAAGAAGAATGTGCTCTGTGGCATTACGGTCATTTAATCAAAGGCAGTTGGTTGGCCAGCACAAATTCTAAGTCAGATTCGCACTGGAGCAAATACACGATCTGCAGTTACAACCACACCACCCATTTTGGACAACTGTTACTGACACATGAAATTCTCAACCCTCTGAGCGAACAAATTCTATCAGTGCTGACTTTAATCGAGTGTATCTTCTCCTGCCTTGGCATTCTTGCTATTTTCTTCACAGCTATCATCTTTCCTTCGTGGGGTTTAAATCATATTCGTATTTTGAACTTTTGCTTTGTATTGTTGCTGCAAACCGTGCTTCTTTTCATCAGTACTAATATAGCTGATGTAAGTTCCAACTCGACAGGATGTGTAGTGGTTGGAGTGATGTTGCATTTTATAGTTTTATCGCAATTTTGCTGGATGGTTGTGGTAGCCGAGAAACAATTACAGCTTTTTGTGGTCGTGTTCAATACTAGATCTTTTGATACCAAGTGGGTTATGTTGTTCACTTATGGTCTGCCGCTGATCATTGTTGCAATCACATTAGGGGTGGATGTGAATACTTATAGTAGGAATAGCGTGGAAGCTATAAATATCTGCTATCCTGAAGGAGGTGCTTTAATATTTTCCTTGCTAGTTCCAGGTCTCTTAGCAATCTTATGCAACGGTGGAATATATGCGTGGATCATTTATGTCTTGTATTTCAAGAAGGAGAAAGTTAAAAAGTCAAATGCCACCTCTGATCTTGTATTGAAACTACGCCTCTTTGGACAATTGTTCTTTACTTTAGGTATCACGTGGTGGTTTGGGTTATTAGCTTTCATCTTTGAGAGTTCAGTGATGATCTATTTATTTTCTATTACAACCTCCATGCAAGGATTTGTTATATTTTTGCTTGTTATTGTTGCCAATCAGAAAGTTCGGGTGATGTATAAAATTTGGTACGATTCTATTTTGAAACGATTTTGTGTAAAATAATACAAAGCATCTTATATTATATTCTCCCCAGCTGTATGACTATATGTATTAGAAAATATAAATATGTGGCTATTAAAAATTTTAGAGATAAATAAATATTTTACGCCAGATCACATACTTGTGCTCCTTCGCCAATGCATGAAGCAAAGGCGGCAAAATGTGGAATCCAGTATTGCTCGATAACGCTACCGAAAAGATGCGACCAAGGGCCACGAGCAAACAAGAAAGCATCTTCACCAGTCTCCCGAATGTCACACTTACCAACAGAAGGAATATCTTCCAGACTGGAGTACGAATCAGATTCATAAGATGATTTAGATGAGCTGGAGAATCTGAAAGAGCTATCATACGACGTATCTGAGGAAGTTCCTTCCGAAGTGGAAGATACATTTTCATCATAAATTTCAGCAATATCCGGATTCCTAGCAGCATAATCAGAAGTGAATATAATCAAAGTGTCTTCCTCGCTGGTCTGATCAATAGCAACCCTAACAGCCTTTATAATTTCAATTGTATTATCAATTTGTGCTTCAGCTGCATCCAATTCATTGCCAAACACACGTGGATTAGCATGTTGCACAAACAAAACATAACCTTCTTCCTCGTGTGGCCTGTGTAAGAGTTTAATGGCAACCTCAGTAAGATCGGCAATGCTGGGGTCTTCACAGGCGTTCAATGCCCCATCGTTGAAAAGACCCAAGATGTAATCTGTGTAGCGGCAGACCTCCCAAAGTTCATCCACGGTTTCAATATAGGCGTATTCTCCAGCAGAGCGCTTTGATCGTGCCCAATCCTTGACCAAATTACGACGATCCAACCTAGATCCACCTTCTTTATTAAAGGGAAGAAAGTTACTGCGGCCACCTCCCAGAATAACATTTAGATTTTTCCCTGTCTCGCTATGCATAAGTTGAGCAGCTACATCGGCGTTTCGGAAGTGTCCATGATGATATGGTAGGTCAGCATCGGACTCCCAGAAACCATTGCAGGTATGGGCATAGAGTGGAGCAACTGACGCACTGGTCACTGGAGATGTTGTAACTAGACCTGTTCTTTTACCGGAATTCTGAGCCCAGGCAGCGATTGAAGGAAGTTTGTAATCATAGGAATGCTCGAATTGATTCGGACAGTGATTCATTTCAGGTGAGACACCAATGGTGTTGCTGTTGGCTTTCACACCAGCGAAAAGGGCTGTAGCAGAGCAGGCAGGGTTTGCTTCAACACCATCAAAGCATTCAGTCTGGTAGAGTCAGAAATATTTAAATTTTTAACGATCAAACGTTGTTTAGGACTAAACTTACTTTGACTAAAGCAATGTCATAGAAATGCTTTTGCAGAAGACATTGGTTACCAGGGTACATCTTATTGTGACATTTAACATTAGAATATTTTCTGGCTTGTCTTACAGCCGAGAGTGGTGTGTTTTCAGCAACGAAAATGATTACGTTTTTAGCAATGTCTGTAATTTTAAAATTAGACTAAACTGTGATTAATAGAGATAAACATCATACTTGTATTTGGTTTCTTTTCCAAACGCGTAAAAATTGCCTCGGTTGCATAGTCAGCAAACAAATTATTGCCACAGTCATATCTTTCGCTATCGTCGTAATTCCTATAATTACCCATATGTTCAAAAACCTCTTCGATTATAATGTCATCCTCCAACCTGCCATCCATAAGTAATTCATTCTGTACTTCATCTTCTAAGATCCAGTCTCGTCTGGTGCTGACTATTTTGGAGTGAGTATGACCCACGTGGCCTAAGTAATGTATTAGTATTTTTGTATTTAATTATTTATTGTTTTATTTAATTCATACCGTAGGCTTCACTTTGCGAATTTAACAAAACTACAAAAAGTAGTGCCAGCAATGAAACCCTAACCATTTTTCACTGTTTTATTTTATATATAAAAGTATAAAAGAGAAGAAACGCTACAAAACTTGAATGATTTTTGGCATCGCATCGCGGGTTTAAATACCCATATTATCAAAATATTTATTCTCAACTTTATCATCAATTTCATTCACTGTTGGCTCAATTTTGAAATATTTTAATAGCCGAATAAATTTATTTGTGATCCGCAGACAGACGTTAAATATTAATTGGGAAGATTAATATTTTTGTTTTATCATGAAAATGGTTTATAAATTGAAAGAATTTTTTCATTCAGTTTCTTTCCATTGTTTCAGCCCGATCAAGTTATATTTCCAGGCAGACGAACGAAAAGTTGCCTAGTTTAAAATCGTAAATTATTTAGCAAGTTAATAATGAGCGCAAAAATCAAATTCAACGAAATATTGTAAAGAAATAAAATATATACTAGTAATCAAGATATCAAATAGTTATTAATTCTGAAAAATACCCTACGAATTTTAAAGACCCAGAAAATTTCTTGCAAATAAAAATGTATGGCGTTTATTGATAATCGCAACGACTTCTGGGTGATAGAGATACCATAATCATATAAATGATGCTCGAACAACATTCACTTAAGCGGTCTATACTTAGCAGGCTTGAGGCGCATCTCCAAGCCCACAAAACGAGACTTTAGTGGGTTGGGCGAAACGGGAGGCTCGTCGACTCGTCAGTCGCAACTCGCAGTCGTTGGACGGCTTTGCGCGCTCACGCCTCGCACAATCAAACGCATAAAACGAAAACTACCACAATCTAAACTGTTTTAAGTCAACTTAACGCAACATCAGTTAATTTTTTCTTTGAGTTCTCTTTCGTTTATTTCGAAGACAACATTATGGCAGGGTTTGTTGCGAGACAACTAACGCGATCACTGCGTCTTCATCCCGGCATTGCGCGGCAACTCTCAAACAGCGTGCAGCCACAATGCAACCAACGCCTCCACAACGACATGCATCCGAACGTGCTCAAGTCGGACTATCCGGACATCGTCGTACCTGAAATGCCCTTGCACGAATTCATGTTTGACCAAATCGCGCAGTATGGAAAGAAAATTTGTATTGTGAGTAATTATTTTTCATTTTTGTTTCTTCATTCTTAATTCATGTGTAATATCATTCTTCATACATAATAATATTGCTATGATTAAATTATTTAAATATTTTCTTTTTAATGAGTCTCGTTAAAACACCGTAAACAAACGAAACTTGTTCGCAATTTAATCTGATTATGTGTTGTAACACATTGTTCATGAAATTCATGTGCGAAATAATTACGCTCGTGTGGGTGTGCGTACAGCAATTTGATAATCGTGCTGTGACGCTCATAGCACATGGGGTTAAAGTCGACAGTTCATCATCTGACACTTATACGTTAAGGAGAGAACATCCTGATTAATCTTGCTATTTACTTCCCGAAAAATTATAAATAGAACCTAATAAAAAATTTGTTTGTACGGAAAACACATCACAAATAATTTTCAAGCACTACTTGAACTTTATAACTGTTTCATGATCACTTGCTAATAGATTTTTGAATTTGAAGTTCAATAGGACAACAATGCTAACTTAATTATTTGAAATCTTGTTTCATTTTCATATTACATGAATAAACAAATTTGCTTAATTCGTAATTAGTTGGATATATGAAACTGTAATTGTGTAACAGATGTGTAGCAGAGATTAAGTTGCGACAGTAAACAATTTTTGTTTACATTCACAGCAGTGGCCAGACCACACAGTAGAACAGTATCGTAAAATTTGCATATCTGTAGTAGAGTCACGGCGATAACAATGATTACTTCATGCCATAGTTTAACACATAATGACACATCATTTATTCCCGCTTCGATGTTATGAAAATATTTAAAAGATAAAATGTGATATTTTTTATAGGAATGCAGTGTAACGGGCCGTTCGTATTCGTATGATGATATGGTAAATAAATCGCGAAATTTCGGACGCGCCCTGCGTAAAAAACTGAAGATTCAACGGAATGATGTTATCTGCGTACTGCTGCCAAATGTGCCAGAGTTCCCTATCGCTGTGATGGGCACATTGGCGGGTGGAGGCGTTTTAACAACTATGAATCCAATTTACACTCCAGGTAAAATATGACACTATTATTGTATTTCAATTTTCGCAGTGGATATTTAAATATTTTATCTTATAAGTTGTGAAACGCGTAGAACTTGAACTTGCATTTGCACATTAGTAGGTCAATCAACTCTCGAAGTCAAAGTCACAGTTAACTGAAGAAGTCAAAGTCCAAAGTCTACAACTTTCATACCATCGTTTCAACGTTGATTAACTTGTACAAGTTATTCATTAGTCGATTCGCGTGTTTTTAAATGCATATGAATTGCTATAAAAAACACATGGAGCAAAACATGTGAACAGTTAACGCGAAACACATTCACATCGCGCATATTCTCGTATTTTTAAACTGCACGATCAAAACTTGTTTTCAAATGCTCCAATGTCTACTGAATATAGTAATATATATTTACATTCCAAGTTAAGGTGTCTGCCAGTGTCTCCAAAGAATTATATGTATTAAATCTTTACATGAGACGCACTGTGCCACACTGAAGTGTAAACAACTCGTTTAATAGATTTACGACTGTAAATTTGAATGTTTACCAATGTCTAGCTTCTTACCAAAAATATTGTCTGCCGATATCTAACGTACCTCAATAATATCAAACAACTTATCGTTTTGTAACGAGTGACAGATATAAATTGAATAACAATTTGTTGTATTGTGACTATAGATTATATGCAGACATGTTTGGGTCAATTATTTCTATTTTTAAATTGATTTTGAGCGAAAATAGAACCGAAGACGTCACGTGGTCAAAGTACATCGTTTTTTCGAGTAATTTGCTTATTTTAAAACCTGTTCCGCGTTAATTGAACTGTATTATTTAATTTAACGATCATAATATATAATCTAATTTTAATGTTTAATTTTTTAAGAGGAAATAACACGGCAACTGAATGACAGTGGGGCAAAAATTCTCATCACTCTATCTGAACTTTACCCGGTTGTTAAATCGGCAATCGGAACTTCAATGCCCGTGATTACTATCAACAACAAGGTAATTCAACATGCACGTCACGCACATACTCGACATAACTAACTAAATAATAATCATAAAACCCTACTAAATCATAACTGCAGGCAGTACGTGATTTTCATGTATTTGCAAGTAACAGCAATTATAGTTAATTTTGTTCAAGGTCTCTACTTTCAAAAATCGCGATAATGCAATAGATTTATTTTACTTCATAAACTGTAATGTTGTAAATTACAGCCGGAAACGCGTACACCGGAAGGCACTATCAGTTTCAACGAGCTTGCAGACAGTGTGATCGATCTACCGGATTTGCAAGACTTCGATATGAGCAGCATTGCGTTGATGCCTTACTCTAGCGGGACGACTGGAATGCCAAAAGGCGTGTGCCTCTCGCACAGAAATTTGCTCACTAATGTCATGCAGGTCCATGCTCCTGATATTAATATGTTAGAGCAGACACAAGGCGATAAGCAAGACATTGTGCCGGCCATCTTGCCGTTCTTCCACATCTACGGCTTCACTAGTCTTTCGTGTGCGTCGATGCACGTGGGAGCGAAAATCGTCACAATGACACAATTCATACCGGAATTATATGCGAAAGTTTTATTGCAACACAAGCCGACTGTGCTATTTGTGGTACCACCTATTGGTGAGTGAAGGTGATATTATCTCCTCTACTCTATGTTTGAAATTTTGAATTTTTTAGTTATATTCTTATATGCACATCCAATGATCACCAAGAAACACTTGGAAAGTGTTAGAGTGTCTATATCAGGGGCCGCACCTCTCGGCGCGTTGGATATTATCAAATTCCAACAGAAAGCTGATACTAACATTAAAGTTATTCAAGGTAATTTTTTCTTACTTACTAACTGCTAAATCTTCTACATTTTTTATCATTTAGGTTACGGATTATCAGAATCTTCCCCAGCAGTTTTCATCCAACCCCACCGTGAAAACACCCCTCATGGTTCCACAGGTAAGATATTACCGTCAACAATGGTGAAGATTCTCCCAGTAGATGACCCCAATGGCGAACCTCTTGGTCCCAATCAAACCGGCGAGTGCTACATCAAAGGCGGTAATGTAATGGAGCGTTATCACAATCGCCCTAAGGAGACAGAAGAAACCTTGATTGATGGCTGGCTGCGCACGGGAGATATGTTTTATTACGACGAGAACCGCAACTTTTTCGTTACGGATCGCATCAAGGAACTGATCAAAGTCAAAGGCTTGCAGGTGCCTCCAGCAGAATTAGAAGAGATCCTCAGGGACCATCCCGATGTGGGTGATGCTGCTGTCATTGGAATCCCGCATGTTATTTCCGGTGAAGTTCCACGAGCCTATGTTGTGCCCAAAGCTAACAAACAAATCAATATTGACGCACTCAATGAGTACGTGAATAAAAAAGTTGCAGAGTACAAGCGGCTTGAAGGAGGAATTGAAGTGATCCAAGCAGTTCCAAAGAATCCTTCGGGGAAGATACTGCGGAGGCAACTTAAGACGGCATATCTTGAAGCCAACAAATAATTATATACTTTACAAATCACGGAGAACACCGCTGATTATATATTGTGTACATAATTGCTTTTATTGTTAAGGTACTTCTTTTTCATCTAAGTTTTAGGGGAAGTTTTCTTGCTTATATTTTCCGAGATAAAACTTCAGCACTGTTTTTAAGAAATTGTTAAGATTTTCATACAAAATAAACGTAAGCAAATTATATTTTAGAGATCTGGTGACCTAGAAGTTCGTATTTTCCTTCCCCTAATTGGCAGTTCCCTCATAGTGTACTCACCATATATTAATTTTTAATATAAACCATAAAATATATGTAAACTGTATATAAATTTTGTTCCTAGTCAAAACAAAGAAAAAAAAAACTAAACATTACCTATTGCCCTAAGTGGGTATCACCTTTGGCATGTCTTGTACTGAATTTTGTTCCGTCGAGCACCCGCTGGAGGAAGCCACCGCCTCAGCGACATCCGGTGTGACTGCATTAAACGTTTGGTGTTTAATCAATTCCCTAAACTTACCATTCGCCAACGATAATAGCTCAGTATAGGAGCCTTGTTCGACAATCTCGCCGTTATCCAGCACGGCGATAGTATCGGCATTTTGTATCGTCGACAAACGATGTGCGATTGTTAACACCGTGCGGTTCTTCATTATTCGTTCAAGGGCTTCTTGGACTAGGAACTCTGACTGTGCATCTAAAGCACTGAAATAAATCGATGAGCTGTGGATTTACCCTTTTTAATATTTGTACACCAGATTGTTTTTACCTTGTAGCTTCATCCAACAACAAAATTGTGGGATTTTTAATCAGGGCACGTGCGATAGCTACACGTTGCTTTTGCCCCCACTCAACATTACCCCTCTTTCCCCTACAAGAGTATTGTAGCCTTCAGGAAGTTTGTTTACAAATTCCTCGACGTTTGCTTCCCTAGCAACTTGTAGGAACTGCTCGTCAGTTATAAGCTCTGGATTGTCAGCACCATATAAAATATTATCTTTAATGCTTGTTGTAAATAGAATAGGTTCCTGAACAAGCAAAACGGCCATTTATTATCTATAACAAAAAATTGTCTAGGGAACTATGGACTTACTTGACTGACAGTTCCAATATTCTTCCTCAACCAGTTAGGGTCCAAGTCTTTTATATTATTATCGTCGAGAATAACTTGACCGCCATCAGGATCGTAGAGTCGCAACAGCAAAGCTGCAATTGTCGACTTCCCGGATCCGCTAGGCCCTACCACTGCTACAGTACGCCCAGGTGATAATTTTAAATTTAAATTCTGAAATATATTGATATCTGGTCGTGAAGGATACGCGAATTTTATGCCCTTAAATTCAATTTGTCCCTGAGGCGTTTGTACTGGTGACAAACCACCTATAAATCGATTTACATGATTAAACATTCATGTAAATATAAATTATGTGTTGCGCTTAGCCACGGTTAAATAAATAAACCTTTAGACTTACCATGTATTGGTATACAAGGTTCACGATCAATCAATTCCCATAAACGTGACGCTGCGCCAATCGATTTGTTCAATTCTGAATAGAAACTCGACAATCCACCAACAGATACACCAATGTATGCGGCGTAAAGTAAAAACGAAGAAAGATTTCCCACTGTTATGGTCTGAGATGAAACCATAACACCACCATAATACAAAACTGAGATGATGATAATATTCCCGCTCAAACCAGTCTATAAAAACCCCTAATTACATAGCAAACATAAAATGAGTATTAAATAAATTACCATTCCATAGAAAAACGCTCGTGCTTTCGATTCCTTATATCCCATTGTAAGTACATTATCAATTTTACTTTTGTACAAGTCTACTTCCTTATTCTCCTGTCCAAAGGTCCGGACAGTACGTATATTTGAAATTTTTTCTTCGGATACTTGCGAGGCGTCTGCGAGTACGTCCTGGACATTTTTTGAAATTTTACGTACATAACGACCATACAGTACAGCTAAAGCAGCCACAGGCGGCACTATTGCAAGACCAACAAACGCTAATTCATAAGACATGTAAAACTAAAACAATATGATTTTAATTATGATTTATATCCGTCACTTGAATAATCAATCATCTACCATCATGCCTGTTCCAGCGAATACCATAATAGTTGATCGTAAGCCATCTGAGATGTTTTGCGACAAAGCCTGGCCCACGATTTGAGTGTCGGCTGATAACCTATTGACTAGTTCGCCGGTGGTGCGTTTGTCAAAGAAGCCTTGTTCTTGCTTAAGTATTGATGAAAAGACTTGCATCCGCAATCTTTGTGTCATTCTATAACCTAAACAATAATATTTCTAACATTATCAATAAAAACATTAAATGAATAGACAAATCAATATTTGTCCTTGATTTTTGTTCAAGATAATACAATATTGAACCAGAATAAATGTGAAACAGTACATTATAACAAAATTGTTTCTTCAAAGCAATTTTATCATTAATATTCCAGCAGCAAAAGTATGTTAATGATGAAAGTCAATATTTAACATACTCTTATCTAAAGCAAGGATTAAAATATGTAAACTCACCTACTGTTGACATAATGTACACGCGCCCAAAATTACAAATTGCCCCCACACAAAACACCCCCACAAGAATGCCACACACTGCATTAAGTTGGCTCCTGGCTTTCTCGCCATCACCAAGATTGTTGTAAATAATATCCAATACTTTTCCTAAACTGAATGGCACTGCCATTGACACTGAACTTGAAATAATTAACAACCCTACAGCCCCTGTGAATAATTCAACCACAATTATGAAAAGGTACAATTAAATAATTATTTATGGTGTATTTACCAGTCAATTTCCATTTTTCTTTCTTGGCGAGTGCAAACAATCTAGCATAGGCACTTTGCTTGTCATTCTTTGGAATTTTGATTTTGATGGGTGGTAAATCTGAGCTGTGTCTTCGGATGACGATCGTCGCTTTATTGTTGGTGTTCCCAATGTTTAGGGACACGTACGAGTTGGATTTGTCGTCCTTCTTCATGTTTCTGGCGAAATAACGTCTTGTTCCATTCAGCAGCTGCGATTTATTTGAGTCGATGTGTCGCACGGCGCGCACCAGGTTATGTCGGTGGTTGCGAAGGCAAGAACAAAGTAACATGTTTGTCACATAAGCGCCGGAGTTAATTGTTGAGATAAAAGCATTGACAAAGCAGCTGTGTCATTCACATCGTCCGCATGGTACGTCGCGCCCACCACCGCTGCTAGAAATTCGAATCAACAACAATATCGCTCGCGTGCACACGTTATGTAGTCATTATTTTTATCACTGGACAATTTCGAAATTTTCGTTCCCAGCCTTGAGAGTCGCTCGATTACAAACCATACAGTGGTGTATGTTTGGTTGCCTACCTAACAACAAACTAACATTTATTTATTTAAATTTAATTGTTGATTAATGCCTGCATTATTCTACATTTCATCGATGTATTCTGTATATTACAGACAAAAGCCGTTAAAATATGTAAATTTAATTATAATTTAACGCAAATAACCCAAATAATTTTTTCAAGGATCCTGAATCCTTTATTTTGTTTCATGTTTAAATGTTTTTATAAATAATCCAACATTAAACACACATGTGGACACATTTGGCCATCGGATAGCCAGCCGCTTTGCATATTTATGCGTCACAAAGTACAAAAGCAATGAACGACCGCGACGCGTCAATCCGGTTTAATCGGCCGGTTAATTAGATAGAAATATGTTTAGCATGAAGTTATTGTCTTTTTCATCCATATTGACCTCTTCAGCAGGTGTCACACAACGAATGTGGTAATTTACGCGTCGGAGGTGTTAACAATTTTATTTTCTCCGGCTGCTACGTCCGTTTTATCAGCGTTAGTGGCGCTAATCAATCGTTAAATTCTTCTGCACACAACAATCATGACGTCAATGATTTGTTTTTGATGTTTGTTTGCTAAATCTGCATAGCAACATTTTATTACATTTTTTAGTATTCGTCACTCTTATATGTTCATTTAGTAGTACATTACATTAATGCAAGCCTTATCAGTAGATATTAGAATACCTAGACTTGTACGTAAATGCGCGCAGATAATATTAGACATTTATCGATAATTAATGTTGTGCAATGTATGATCAATGATAATAAAAGTGATTGTATAACAGAATTTTAATATAAAATTTTGAAAAAATCGAAGAAATAATTTTTTTACTTTTAAATTTATTGCCAAAATGCAAAGAAATTTTTCCTTTCAAAAATATTTTCAAATTTGCACTTCTTGAATACCATGCAGAGATAGCGGTCAATGCGATCATTCTTGACGTAGTCGATGATGGACACGATGAAAACACACGCCGTGAACTCCTACCGCATCTATAGCCTGCGCCTACTTTTTGCTTTCCGCCGCGTGCGGCCCGAGTTCAGTAGCAAAGCGACCGTCAATCGCGCTTGCCGACTCAAAATCGACGCGCTTGCTATCACTTACAAAGTTGACAGTGCGACGTGCACAATCGAAAGGGAGTGCGACAACGACAACTCAAGATGTCACCGCAAAGTATACACAAGAACTTAATTTAGTATTAAATACATTTGACGTTTGAAAAGTGAGTGAAAAGTGTTTATTATTTCAATAATTGGTAAGTTATTTTAATTTTGCATCATTGTTTTGACGCGCTTGCCGATTGTTTTGTAACTTTAGCGCAGTTATCGCTAACAATTCGCGAAATGCGCTTACGCGGCGCGAATGGCTCTGACCGAGTTTGCGAATCACGATGCGCGATTCCAAGGAAGGATACTATTGTTTCGACGACAGAAAGTTACATCGTGTTCGATTAAATAAAAGCGCAATAATAAAACGAGTTTTTTTTTTGTTGTTATACCAAGAGAAATTGTCATTGTTGCGTTGTGTTGATACGCACATTGCACTCGAAACAGGTTTTAATTGATGTTTAATTAATTAATAATTGTTCGGAGGCGCGCGGCGTGCTGATCTCGTGGCTCATGCACTCGAATCAATTTGTAAATTCACGAATTAGATCATGACCGGACATTTCGCACGCGTTCGAAGCGTGATGTTCCCATTTAGAGAGCGATCGGCGGAAATATAATCGTTTCGCGAGCATTGACACACATCGACAACCAAAACAAATAAATTTCAATGAAATATCGATTGGAATCGCAAAATGAAAACATGTGTATCATTTTATCAACCTAAATTAAACTTAAAATTAAAATTCTTTGAAAAAACATAAAATTCGTGATTTTCTTTTTAATTATTTTTTGGCAAATTGTCACTAAATGCAGACATTCTTCGAAAATTGTTTCTTTTGCACCAGATTCGAGTTATTTATAATTATTTAAAAGTTTTGGTGGAGGACTAAACCAAATTAGGTTCAAATCCTGCACATGTTCCGTGCTTTGTGCTATATTTATCAGAAACAGATGAGAAAGTAAACAAAGACGATGCTCACCAGCTGAATTCTAATTCAGGCCGCCACTGGTCGTCAGGAGAACCGGTTGCTGCTACTATAATTTCAAATCGACGGCGGGCATAATTGCCGCAAGGGGACGGAGTGGAAATATCGAATTAAAGGCCCTTTTCTTTTGCGTCTTTTACCCTTGCCCTTGCCATGGTTGTGCTCCGGTCTTGAACTGTTGAAACCGCTGGCCTCCTCAGCGTGGCGTAGACAAAGGGACGACCCGGCGAACGCAACAAAGGGAATTATTTTTACCTGACTACCGAGCCAAACTCAGCGAAACACACTTGTATAGAAACAGCTGAAACACGTGAAAAACCCAGTTATACCTTTAAACATTTAAAAATTTTAAAATTAAACTAAAAAATACGAACGCTGAAGTTTTGGTTTTGGTTCAATGGTGAATAATGTGTAATGTTCCATTGTTTGTCGCATTCAATGGCGTCCGTGATGGTTATTTGTTAGAAGACATTGAATTCCAGACTTGTCGTATTCAAGTGATAAATAGTTTTACGTGCTTCGAATTATAACAAGTCCTCAACACATAACAACAAATGATGTAATCTTTAGTTGTCTCAAAGTTTGTTTAATATGAAATTATGTCTCATTTTTGGATAAAATCTAAATGAAATTTGGTGTCATTGTATGTACTTGTATCTAAGTTTGTTTTGAATTTGTTGATTCAGAATTTATGCAATGGAAAACATTGAAACTTTTGTTCGATGCGCTTTAATGTACAAGTACACTACACGCGTTGCAATAAAACTTTATGTATGCGCACGTTTATTGGAATATGTTCCTACTTACGAGGAAGTTAACGACGCTACGTCACCGCAAAGAGTGTCTATGTCTACATCCAACATTATCATTGTTTTTATTTTTAAACTCGCCACGCCTAAAGTGTAATCAATATTATAGAATAATCTGATAGGCTTTAGCCATCGACACACGTTCCGAAACCCGTGCTAGAAATGATGTAATACACATTCTAATCAAATTAGTGCGCATTTTTGCAATTATAATAAATTATACTACAATTAGCAACTCACATGCTACTTGTCATGCCACTGACGAAATTTTCACACTTCTTTAGAATGAAATCTGTTTGAATAAATTTAGGCCCATCAATAAAAACTTCAAGGTTTGCTATAAAGTCCAGACAATTTATAACTGTGTAAATGAAAAATAAATAATTATGATGATTGCAGATAGTAATACTAAGTAACATTAACTTTGTTACGATACAGTAAAGACACTAAAACGCTCTGTAATGTTTCCTTGAACTTTCTATAAACTAATATAATTAATTCATGCCTTAAAAACATTTTTCTATAAAATTCGCTACAAATACGTTTTATTAACTTGTTTTTGTAACTCAGAAAGTAAAAATTAAACGCATTAAACCTCGTTAAAACTAATTTTTGACCACAACGATAAACATTTCAATAAAATGTTTTATTTACAGTTTAAGTTGGTGTTTGTTTAACCAGCGGATATCTCTTAATGATATATTTATGATTATAATTAGTCACGCATCCTCTTTGATAACATCGGTCAAATAAGCAAACACAATACACTTTTATCACCAAAATGAGTAAGTAAACGTTGAAAACAGTCGGTTAAGCACCGAATGGTTTTAAAAATTCAAGGAATTTCTTAATAGCGTTGTTTATTGCTATTATTTCTTTCTTTTATGTCATGATATCTCAAAAGAATGTAGGGCATAGTGTAAATTTTAGGGGTATGTAAGTGGGTGAATCCTGGATGTGAATTTAATCAAGTATTTTTCGCTCTTCATGTATTTGCTTTTCGTTCGTCGTATTTTCGTCATTCTCCATACGAGACTGAATCTATTTTCGTCGTATTGGGCATAAATAAAGTAAAGTCAAGTAAACCCAACCAAATGCACTAACACGCAGACAAAAGAAGAGCAAAACGAAGAAAAGTAAATTTGTGGTTTGTTGACTTTAGACTTTCAAAGCATTTCCATCAATATTTTGCAGTCAGAAATAACCGAACATTTAACTGCTCTGTGCATACGAGTACATATTTAAAATGGAGCTTAATGCGGGCCTGTGTAATGCTTGAGAGAGCAACGAGTATGCAAATATTCCCGCTTGCGTGATCAGCTGTTCTCCCGGCTGGCGATCACGTCCTGCTCGCGTGCGCCCGCCGGTCACGTGAGCGCCCCCGCAGGATCGATGCGGCGCGGGTCGGTGCCGCGCGCTTCTTCTTGCGCAAAGCGGGCGACCCCGCGAGCTGAGGCGAGAACAAGACCACGATTCACAGCCGCGATCAGTTGGATCAGTTCGTCAGTTGTTCGAGAGCGCAGCGCAAGATCGCGCCGCGTGAGATGAGTACGTATAACCGCACATACAATATTTACACATATTTTATTAGTAATCTAAACGCTAATAGCTATAATTCAATTCAAAATCAGCATGTGACTACGTCTAGTTTTTATTTCAACTGAAATTTGCTCTGTTTTTGACTTGAGCTTATTTGTTTCTTTGTTAGAAGAAGTAGGAAAATTTTGGTGGCGTAGTTTTAATATTTTACTTGATTAATTTTAATTTCTGTTTGAAATTCGTTAGTTTTATGTATTTGGACTTGAAAATGTATCAAATTGTATTCTGTTGAAATATAGACATTAAACTATGATTTCTGTGCGTTATTTGCGAGAATTGTGACTTGAATATTTTGAAAATTGGCTGCAAATCTGATGGAAAAGCTCGGAATTGCGCGCGCGCGATGTTAGGGGGAACGAATGTGTGCCGGACGGAATTTTCCATTGTCGGAGGTATCGAATTATTATGTGCACCAAATACGCTGTGCGCATGACGTTTCACCTTGAACTTGAAGAGGGTGGATGACGCGCGGGCTCCGCGAAGGGTTGAAGCCACTCGGGTAGCTAACAACCTAGATACATGCATTCGGACGGGTCAAAGGACTCTAAGCAACGAAAAAATCGTTAATTTGTTCAATTTTTCCCAAGAAAAAGTTTATATCACAACTAGAGGTCGTTAGAATCGCGAATTTTCTTGATCGCCATGTTTTTTTGAACTAAAAGTTTCCAAACTATGAAAAAACAAGTCATTAACGTCTTTCTTTCGCCTCGGCGTAGGCGAAAATTCAACGAACTTAGTACCACAAATTTTGTAAATTAATTTTCTACTTTTTGCTCAGTTTTTTCTTTTGTTTTGCGCCTTAAACCGAAAAACTAGCAAAAACTTTTCCGTTTTGGCTCGGTTCCAAAAAACGAGTCTTGGCTCAGTCTTTGGATGGAATCTTGGCCCGTCGAGTGTCAATGCCAGATAAAAAACATGAATACTTAAACCCAAACACTAAAACGTGTGTAGGTGTGATTTGTAGGTGTTTGGCACGCGGCGCAGTAGTGAGTTATAGTTTTATTTATGTGAACTAGACTATTACAATGAAAATTTCCACTCGACAATGTGTCAGCGGTAATCAGGTGTGTTGTTTATTAAACATTGATTGTTTCGTTTGATTGTTTGAGATTCGCGCGTCCTTGGCGAGTAAATAGTAGGTATGATAAGTCACCAATGTATAATCTACTTGACACAGATTACAAAAAACACTAAAATCAGTCATTATAGTTTTTCATTTTTGAAATTGAATAATTGGCTACAAATTCGTCGGCGTACGAAAACATTCATCTCGGTCAATGTTTATTATTTGGCGCGTGCGGTGTGCTTCTTTTGATTACACTGAAATTGATTTTCCTAAGTCTATTTATTAAACATGCGTGCTTGTTTTTAGATAATGTTGACATTAACATAATTGCTTACAAACCGATATCCATGACTAAACGATAATAATCCGAAGAGAATTGATTATTAGTTATTGTAGGAATGCGGGTATAAGTTTTATTCAGATGAATCATATTCACTTATATGTGAGACGCCAACACATGATGATGTTGGTTCATTGCTCTTTGATTAAAGCTTTTATCAGACTGTAAGGCTGAGTTGCACAATTTATTACATATAATATATGAATGTTGAGATATGATAATTTTACAACTTTGTTATCGTCAATATAACATTGCACCGAGAATCATTTATTTAACTGATCAATGATGATTGATTATGTTTAGCAACGTGATGCTTACGCTATTGTTTCTACTTACACTTTATTCCTACGTTGATTTTTTCTATTTGAACTTTTTATTTTAAATCTTCGAAATTCGCACGCACACTACTGAGAAATTTAAGGTTAGAAATGCTGTGTCACGCGGCAAAAACCAAGTGCTGACGCGCTGCTGCTGCGCATGCTTTGATTGCAACGAAGGCAAATGAAGGCAACTTTAGTCACGGCTTTGGCCGTACAAATTTAAAATACCACTTTTTGTGTCTCAAAACCGGGGAAAACAGGCGCTGGAAGTAGAAAAAAATGATTTATTAATGAACCATGATTTAATTTGATGCGCTTGATAAATTAGGTCAAAAACACTTGAATCCTGGTTCAATTATTAATCATTTGCATTGACGCACTCGTTCGCTCGGATTACGACGATTATTGAGCCGAGAACGAAATGAATTGTTTGCGCTTTTTTATGTAGTCTGAAGCAAAGAGATAAACCACGACATCGATCCGACGTCAGTCTCGTCGAGTCTGTGCTTTCATTATCTAGGTCATTATTACACTCGTAATCATATTTTTTCATATCAATAGACATGTGATTAATTGTAGAACACAAAAACCTAAATCAGTTTTATTGATTGTTGTAGATGTTTAATGAAATTCTGGTTTTATTGCAGGTTGGTCGGCACAATGCTTGTCGAACAAAAGAAAATGGTTCCTCCCGATGGGGGATGGGGGTGGGTTGCCGTCATAGGGGTTAGCATAGTCAACGTAAGTATCCAATCATAAAATCAACAAACAAACTATTTTGTACCATTCGGTATCACCCCAAAAAGCAAACATATTTAAATCCTATTATTGTTATAATATTGCAATCAGGGAAAATATATAATTTGTAATTTATATTAATGGTTTGGATTCGGCTGGTCAAAGTTCAATTGAAAATTTCCACTTACTTCTAGTGACTCACATAATAAATGAATCAAAGTACAACAAAATACTTGGGAACGTGTACTGAATTGATTTTTAGCCACTCAACTACGTCATTGATTAAACATAACTCGAATCTTTATATAAATAGCATTTGATGAGTGCCCTACAGCTGATTTCTTACTTAGGAGATGATAAAATTACAATTTTTAAAGTTTTACTTTTTGTATATTTCAGTTATGTACGAGATCAATAGAACCATCATTCGGTCTGCTCTTTGGCGATCTCCTGGCAGACCTGGGTGTCTACACCACTGGCTCAGCGCTGATTATGAGCACTTTGGACGCGCTGATTAATTTTTCCGGCCTCTTCGTCGGCCCGCTAATCCGTGCCTTTTCCTATCGCAAGGTCTCCCTTGTCGGATCCATGCTTTGTGGCATCGGCCTCATCGCCACTTATCCTGCCAACAGCATGGCACACATCTTAATCACATACAGTATTATCAACGGTAAGTTAATCGTAAACAACACCACTAGTAAAAATTCTTATAAGTTGAGATAGTTTAAGTGCACTGCGGGTGTCGCTGCAGGCATTGGTTGCGACACGCCTGCATTGATCGATCCGCCAGTCGCTTCCTGAATAGGGATAAAAGCCTGCATTGCACATTACATATAGATGAAATAAATTGTAATGATTTTCTCTAGGACTCGGAGTTGGACTGACTGCATCTTCGACGTTTGTCGCATTGAATCACTACTTTGTGAATAAGCGTGGTCAAGCAGTGGGCTTTTCTCTCGCGGGTACCGCATTGGGAATGATGCTTATGCCGCAGGCAGTGAGTTTGCTTCTCAACGAGTACAAGTTCCGTGGCACCATCTTGATTATTGGCGCAGTGGCGTTAAATGGTCTTGTAGGATCTATGCTGCTTCAACCAGCAAAATGGCATTTCATCGAAAAGCCCGTCGATCCTGAAGAAGGCACTTATCATCAGGTAATATCATATTAATCTAATAAATATATGTTTCCTTCCATGACACATCCTTTGCTTGTAATGTTAACACAATGTTATTGTTGGTGTTGTAAAGCTGGCAGGAATATCCTTCTATTTCTCATCAACTGAGGTATTAATAAATTTAAATAAGTTTCGTTGTTTATGGATTGTTTGTGTGACTTTGAAAGTTTAATTGAATTTGTGCGTTTTGTCAACAGGAAATGGAGACGATCAAAGAGACCGACGACGAGGAGAGTGAACTCCACGAAGACCAGACTCTCATCAAGAACAAAACCGTCAAAGCGCTAGAAGACTTCGAAAAGCAATCGTCTGTAAATCTTCCCAATCTGACGCGCAAGTCGACCTTCCCAAGAAACTTTTCTACAATGAGTTTCGTCTCCAAGCAGCGCCGCAGGGACTCCAAAGAATCAATAATGTCCAGCTACTCTCGGCTTGACTTTACTGGTTCAAGTTTACAACTCCAACTTCAAGTAATTTTTGTTTTTATCATCTGTATTAATAATATTTTTAACTGATTGTTTTTAGGTTGATGCGGAAAGAAGACCGTCAACATATTCACAAGTTGGTGGTGATGGTTTACATATGCGTAGAAACATGAGTTATCCTGGAGTTCAATTAAATTCACAGAGTAAAGTTTTTCGGGAGTTCTCGCTACCCAAAGACCCAATAAAAGTACCCGAGGAAAAGAAAGTCTCGATATGGATGAAGATAGTAACGGTTATGGACTTAGATCTTTTGAAAGACCCGGTTTTCTTGAATCTTATTTTTGGATTGTCGATCTTCTACGTGGCCGAACAGAATTTCAAACTGGTGACGCCATTCTTTCTCGCCAAACTGAACTTCGGGCAAAGCACGGTTGCCTGGTTCCTTTCCGTCCAGGCATTTACGGATATCATTGCTCGTTTGGTCCTGCCACCCATCTGCGACCGAGTCAACATCACCAAAAGAACACTCTTCATGACTGGCATTTTTATTTTGAGCATTTGTCGTTCAAGTAAGTTCACTTTTTAATTCATACAAACAGAATAACCAATGATGATAAATGACATCGTTGTAATAATTACAGAATAAACACATTGGTTATTCTAATATTAACAATAACCAAGTCTCTTACAGCCCTTGCTCTTGCTCGACCAACTGAGATCCTGCGTTGTGTTGCGTTTCGTTTTAGTTATAGTTCATTAAGTTTCTGTTACATAGTTTACAACAGTCTTCAAACTCAAAATGTCAAATACACGGGCTTCATGTTAATTTCCTATTTTCTTCTTTTTAATATCTGTTCTCGTTGAAAAACAATTATGATTTATTATGGTCATGTATATTCTAATATCTTATGACTTTTTGTTGGCAGCCAAAGGAGCCTTAACTAGGTAAACACACACTACCGAATAATAGAGTTGTAAGCTTATCCAGTAAGAAACAGGTCAAAGTGAATATTTACGTTTTATTTCTGATTTTTCCTTTATAAAAATTGCATTTAAAGACCAAAGAATCCAAGAGGGTGAGACGCGCGCACACAGCTGGAAGGATACCTCACTTCTTTTGCAAGTCCTTTATTGATTAATTCATTACGAATTCTATGGAAGATTAGTTTTATCATTTCGTTACGTCAGTCAGTCATGAACGTGAGCGAGCTTTTTCGTTTTGAGACGCACTTATACGAGCCAGGCCCCGTCACCTTCCCAAAATCAATCTAATTTATGTCTCTATTGTTCGCAGTCCTGGCGGAACAGGTTGAATTCAAGTGGATTATGGTATGGATGGTCATTTGCGGCTTCTTCCGTGGTGCCGCTTTGATCAACTTTACCATTACTATCTCTGAGTACTCCACGCTTGAGAAACTGCCGGCTGCATTCGGTCTGCACATGGTGGGCAAAGGACTTTTTGTTGTCACTTTTGGACCAATTCTAGGTAAGCCCCATGAACGAAATTCATAAAAAAAACATTCTGACGAATAATTTATTCAATTACAGGCATTATTCGTGATTCCACCGACAGTTATCCGATCTGCCTCCACTCGCAAACGTTTCTCATCATGATGTGCGTGCTGGCCTGGAGCATCGAATACATTTACTGGTATTGGAAGTCCAGATCGAACGAGGAAACAGATTCCGATACCACCACATGACAAACGGACATTTAGACGATACGTTTGTTCAATACATACAAAAAAATCCTTAGAATTAATACGAATCAAAACGAAAAGTATTAATGAAAAGCAAATTAAATTTAAATAAACACAAAATGGATGAATTGTAGTTGAATAGCAAACAGTTTGTAGAGGAAACGTCAATGTGAGATGTATATCTAACGAAGTCGGTGATTATTCATTTCGATTACTTGATCAAGCTATCTAGAGGCTAGTGAATAATAGTAATTGTAACCAGAGGTAACATATATTTATATAATTAACGAAAAGTAACTTGATTTTGTTCCAAACACAAACACACCTTCTAGATATCATTGTGTTGATTGTGTTCTGCGTTTGAGAGAGAGTGTTGATACAGGCAATTGGAGATGTAAACGTGGCCAAAAACAAACATTTACGAACTAGCATACGAAATATACTGATGGAATACGTAAAGAACAAGCGTTGATATTGAACGCTTGTTCTTTAGGTGTACCTATTTGACTCCAAAACGTATATTAATGTATCAGCATCAGGGTAAAATCATACAACAACTATCAACTAGTATTATGTATTTTGTACACCGAGTGTTCGGACACCGGGCGTTAAGCAAACCAGTGTTACATGCCCACATGCATCATGTCCTGCGTTATAAATCGAATTTCACGAGATTCACTCAATTTACCATTAAGTTAGATGAACAATTGTTAATTTAAGTAGTTTGAACAGGGTCATAATGATGAGGTACCCGATTCGATTTGGTTTTTACGTGTTTGATTCTTGTTTCGTGACACTAAACAATTTGGAAACCTTTTTGCACTTTCAACGTGTGATATTAAGCAGCTGTTTTACAAGACTGAATCTGTGAGAAAGTGTTCTAATAATGAAATATAAACAAACAAAAATGTATACATATTATTAAAATATTATATCTATCTACATAATATTACTTGATGATGAGAAAAGATGAAAAACAGTTTGATTCATAACCGAGAAGGTGAAATAAATTGCAGCAAGTAATTTCAAAATGAACAAAATTGAAGGATTGTGACGAGATATATTGAAATATATATGTAAAATGTACCTAAATATTTTTAGCAGTTTTCATTGTATATAGTCTTTACTTTACAATCCCGACTCGATAACAATATTCTACCCTGTTAGTGTAAGTGATGATTGTATTATAGAATTAATCGACGTAATGAGATGAGAATGATGAACGAAACGACTATTGTTATAGCGTGTAGGGTGTCCTAACGTTTTAATTTGTTGACTGCATGTTCCAATAATTGTCGACCGATATCACTGTTTTAAGATAGGAAGGTTTTGCGATTGATTGCAATTGCACACGAGTTTGTTTCTCAATGTGTATTGTAGTGACTATGTTTTCAGACAAATTGAATTGTTATTGACGAGTTTTAACAATGTGTATTATAAACATAAAAACAGAATAAAATATTTGTACTGTCCAAGAATATGACTATTCAATCTTGCAATTTACAATTTATTTAAAGTTCCAATCAAATTCTAAAGAATTGTTCCACTAAAACACTTAATTTTCAACTTGTGTACTAATAACACATGTAAACAATAGTAGTAATCTACGTTCTACGTATTAATTACGTGTCTTAAAACACAGAAACTCTTAAAGAATTAAAATCCATAAAACTCGAACCAAAAGTCATCAATTAGAGTCATCAGTTAAATGTCCAATTAAACCTGATCATGAAAAACAATTTCCTTCGTTTTGCAACGCAAATCTAAAAATACAACCAATTTCTTAGATCCCAGCACCGCCAACCACAATTCAATCAATTAGGAAGTGATCCATTTACTTATTTTCTCATTACGCACAACAACATTCATACTTTTCCGGTATTTTCACTTCGTCTTCGTCTTGCGACGTTTCTACGTTGAACTTGTTTCGCGCACGTGATAATAAACAAATCTAAAAATTTCAACTGCAAGGATTTCCCGTTTTCCTTGCGATGACACTTTGTCGCAGTATTCAAACAAAGCACGATTCATAAATCTATTTCTACGCAATGTGTGCTTAATTACGTCGAGAGATAAAACTGATATTTGAATATGTAAGACGAAAATATTACTTACACCGCTCGGTAATAATGAGATAGACATCGCAGATTGCGGTCGTGTGCTGTTTTCGTTTCCGAAATGGTTACAGTAAATGACACGCCAGAGATTCAACGAGATAAATATGGCAGGCGTTACGAATTGCTGCCCCCCGAAGGTGGTTGGGGGTACATGGTTGCCTTGGCCATCACAACATTTTTTGTAAGATATCATTATATACCTGACACGTTAATCACACTTACTTTTAGAGCGTGACAATTGTTCCAGTTGGAGTGTTTGGAATGATATTTGGTGGATTTCTGAAAACAATCGGTGATGAAACGTTTGGAACAACCATGACCAATGCGGTGTTTAATTTTGTTCTCTCCGGTACTGGTCTGGTATCAAATCACATGCTGCAGCACTACAGCTGCAGAAAAGTTGGACTTGCAGGAGCTGTGATCTTTTTCATCGGGGCTTTTGGTACTTGCTACGTCAACTCTTTGATACAATTGATTATCACCTGGGGAGTACTACAAGGTTTCGGTCTTGGTCTCATGATGCCGGCATGTTTCACCTCGTTTAACGGCTACTTCAACAAGAAACAAACGTTCATGATGAGCGGAGCACAAACTCTTATTGCAGTCATAGCTATGGGATATCCTTTCATGATAGAAAAATTCAACGAAAGATTCACGTGGAGAGAAACGCAATTTGTGGTAGCCGGATTAAGTTTACACTGCTTTGTTGCAATGATATCACTGCAACCAGTGAAATGGCACATGAAAAAGAAATATTTAGAACCAAACGAAGCTGTTCTTAACAGTGGTCATAGTCATCTGGAAGTTCCCCAAGTGAGAAGTGGAAATGTGACTCCTCGGAGTCTACGAGTAGGGAATGAAATCGAACCGCAAGTAAAATATGCAAAATACACATTTTATTCAATAAAATTATATTTATAACACACGTTGCGATAAGTCAACCGGTAGATAACTCAACAATGTGAAACTTATCAATATTTTATGATAATTCCCAAAATCACAGCCTGGTGTTAAAATTGCCGACGCCGGCAGCCACAGAAATGCTATCAGATGGATGGAGCGAGAGTTAATAAGCAATTATGGGCAAAGGTGTGAACAGTTTAGGAGATATAGTGTGGAATATTATAGAGTGTTGAAAACGGGGCCGTGGTGTTTTCATCTGCCGACGTGTGGGCATCGCGCAGCGCCGCCGAATCGAAAATGATTATTTATTGAGCCCCTAAAGTGACGACGCGATGCTGGACGCCCGTGGTCGCGGGGTGCAATATCAGATCGAATCCTAATGGGAGATTTCGGACTACTATTTAGATCGTGGCGGGATAAATCGGTCGCGCATAAATCAACACCTCGGGGTATGCGAGTGCCACAACATCGCGGTGTTAACAATGTAATCTTCACCTTTGGTTTTCCCTGCATGTTATTAATAATAAATCTCGCTACGCATTGTTTTCGAGTTTCTTTAAGTTGGAAGCAGAAAAAAACCCAAAAAAAATTTTGAAGATGTAAAGGAGGCTTTTTTACGTGTTGAAATGTGTTACATAATTTTGTAATATAGTTAGAGCAACGTTGATGAATTTATATAAGAATAAACATTAGTACACATCACCTAAATTTCCATATACACGATGATATAGTATTCTGTACGCGCGACAAAATAAATTTTCTAAGCAAACAAAAAGCAGGCGCCGTAGTTTTGAATTATTTATCGTTGTTTGAGGTTCTTATTCACAGAACTTGTTATTAAATTGTTTCCAGTTAAAAATTTGATTTTTTATGTTTAAATCTTATTTGTTTAATGTACAAATTACAAACATTGGCATTCCTTTCACGTTGCGTTGGATTTATGAGTTTATTGCGTTTTTACAAATCGCTAATCCTTGCGACAATACGAGAAAAGCTGAATATAAACATTCATTTATGTATTTGTTTAATAACTCACATTTTTCCAACTTTTTGTTGTCATTGCACCTTGAAATTTCTTGTTAATTACATTTCTGTTCTGTATTTGGTATAATCTTCAATCTCGGCCACACAAGTCAAGCAACAATTTCAATTAATTAAAAAATAATTTGTACTCCTAAATAAGTAAGTAATACAAACCGCAAATAACAACTTAAAACAGTTTTGCGCTTAAAACAACATTAAACAAATGAGTTAATGAGAGTAGTTGGTGGAGGACACCGGACACGAATTCAATTGGCATCGTTTTGGCTTCTCTTTGATGCGTTTCATTATTTTGATATTAAGTTGCGTACGTATTTCGCTGAAGTGGCGACGACCACCTAGGTCGTGCAGGAATTATCTGTTTATAAGTTATTAATGCACCGCGAAACTGCTACGAGCTCTGAAGGGGACCCGGCGATTCTTAATAATGTAACAGTTTTTATTTTACGTTTCAGTTTTATTAACGCCCGTATTAAGAACCCCAAGGAATTGTGAACTCATTTTGGTTTAATTCTTTCGACTTCTGAATGAAATCATTGCCAAAACGAACGAATTAATTAAACATTCATGTTTTCACATCAAATATATCAAATATTTAGCTAAATTGCAAACAGTTTGAATTTAATTTAGTTACTTAATGCAATAATTTAAAATGCAAATGTAATTCATGTTAATTCTTGACATTGCGATCTGAATTTGACTAAAAGCGTGCCTTAATGCTCCATTCCATTCATTATATCATCCGAAATTGAATACATTCGTATTCGTATTCCCAGACTTAATAAATATTAATTGCATTACTGTATTTGGTTTCGGTTTCGCTTTGGTAAAAATGGTAGATGACACACTGTGTTTTGGGGTTTTGTAAATTACAACCGAAGTAAAAGGAAGTTGCGAAAGAAAAGTGCAAAACGAAATGTTGAGACGTTCGGGTAGAAGATGGTAATGATCATTAATGGGTGTTTATTAATGGCTTCCCCGTCGATTAAAAAACGACGCCGATTCGTTACGATTGGCCGATTGTTTTTGCCATTAACCATTAAGCAGTAAGCATTAACTGACTCCTTGCACCATCCGTCAATTCCATCCCATAAACTCAACTTTATTTTTAGTTGCATTTAAATGTCAAACTTGAAAAAAGTGCCGTAATTCAGTTGATTTTAAAACTGCGTAAAGTGCGCAAAAAGTTTAACAAACTTTAAGATGAAAATAAGAGTTTCGTTTGAAGATTGCTAGGTTAAAGTGGAAGCGGAGAATAATGAAAGTTACCTCCGTTAGCTCTGAAACAGAAACAGGTCGTTCTGTGCATCCAGATCAGAAGCAACCAGCCAGCGACCTGCGAAAAGATCTTCCCACGGTTTTCAGCCGCGCTTGAATGTCGAATCACGCATCACACAAGCATACTCACACACACACACACACACACACATGAACTTGGCGGCTAGATTACTACGAGATTTCCAGTCGGAGTCGCCGAGTTTCATTCAGACAACCAGCAGCAGAAGAAGAACAAAACGACCAGCAAAGATGAACTTGACTGGTTACTACGTTACGACAAAATAAAACAAGAAACAAACAGCAACAAGACTATGAATGCAATGAGGAGACGCAGAAGTAAAGAAGCAAAAAGCGCTGCAAGCAGACAACACGGCAACACGGAGCTATCACTAGTTAAAAGTTATATATCTGTACAATTGTATTTTATTCTGAAAATGCAAGAATTAAAAATTGATTAAATTCTACGCTTCGCAGTTCCACCTACTTCAAATATTGTGCGTAATTTAAAAAATAATAAAAATAATGATTAATCATCACCAATAACAATTCAGCATTGTGTTATTTGCTCTCATTTTTGCTTTCATTGTGACGCGAAACAACTCACTTGTTGTTGTACTTCTTGTAATAAGTAATCACTCATCAGTCATCATTTGTCATTAAACGCCAGTTGCGAACAACGCGCAATAACCGTATCAACCGACAAACGAACGCCGAGATGTTAAACAATAAAATTAATAACAATAATGTAATAAACCAAGAATAACTCGAGCCGCAATGAATGGAGTTCACTTTTTGTACTTTTGTAGGCCACATATGACACGATTCAATTTGTTTTACACAAAGATGCGCCATAAATTTCGTTACGTGTTTCAATAAATTTACGACGGCGAGTTTCTCGATCTGACGCTGAATGAAAATAAAGCCGTCATTAATACAGAAATGTGATTAACCCAGGTTTTGCCGACTTTTCCCATCATCAATTTTTTTCTTCTTTTAATAAAGTTTTATTTCAGGAATAAAAACAGGAATGTTTACATTTAAAGAAACTCCGAGTAAGTCATATCGTAAAATAAAACCGATAAGAAAAACCAACGTTTCATTTAGCTCTCATTTTAATTCGAGAATGCGTTGATTACTATGTCGAATTAAAATAAGAAATAAAACCGGCTAACGGAATCGCGAAATTGCGAAAATAATAAAAGTTAATTAAGCTGCTACTTTTGCGCGGACTCAATCTCCGCGCGATGTTTGTGTATCAAAACATTGGAATAAAATGAAATTATGAAAACAATTAAATGCGCATAAAACGTAAAATTTTACTAAGTGTGTCGGTAGGTATTACCTACTCTGTGGAACGCCATGTGTGGTCGGCGAGGTAATTAATCATTCACTTATGCGCGCCGAGACACCACGAGACATAAGTGCGCACTCCACATAGCGTTTTGTCTTACGATAAGTAGACTATAATTGCTTTTGAGCTTCCACTCTTTCACGGCGCATTTTCATGTGTCGAGGGACGAAAAATGAAGCATGTAAACATGAGTAAACAAAATACTGACCTATGGCTTACATTAAAATATTCCGTTTACAGTTACGGTGAATTAAAAATCAACCAAAAGTAAATTTGTTCACATAATTAATCATAACGTGAATAAAACGGTTATTTGTTACACAAAATACAAAATTTAAAGCTGAATAAATTTATCTGTAGCAATGACTTGCATTTTCGAAAATTCCACAAAGTTTGCATTTAAAATCGTTATCAAATTGCCCACATTAAGCCCCAATAATTGCTTAATTGCTGGTTATGAAGCTCTATCATTAAAATCGATAGCACATTCAAACAAAACGTTTCAGAACGGTTTTTTTCTTCATGAATGTTTCTGACATTAGCTGTGCGCGTGCATCCGCATTGCCCAAACCGCATATTAAGAGAATTAAAAGTAATGGTCACTAATTGATTGCAATATTTGCGTTTCACTGCTTCAGAAGTTCCAGAGCATAATAAAACTGCACCGAAGGTCAATATAGTATTAGAGTAAATTAGGCCGAAATTACAAACTTCGATTTTAACCGAAAATCAAAGTTATAGTTTTGAGTTTAAACGTTTATTAAATGGTAGCAGAAGAGAGGATTGAACCGGTAGGTAGCTATCAATTTTTTCTCGCTTTTGGAGAAGCCAAAAACCGAAATCAAATTAAAAGTTGAATCTGTGCAGAACACACTTAAGACACACCTCAATGCTGATACACAGGATGTGGCTCGCACATCGAAAAGATATTGGTTTTGAAGATTGAGATTAGAATTCTGTCTTGGCGAGTCGAACCCACTAGGACGATAAAGTTACAGGTATAGCCCCGTCCTGATTACACCCGTTTTGGTTTCACTTAGTAATTTACCATTTTAAACGATTTTTTCGAATTTCGTTTGGGGCCGAGTCTTGAAGAAATTAATACTGGTAAGATGGTTATAATCAGGACGAAATATGATAGCGCTGAGTTTTGCACGCTAAGTAATTTATTTGAAATCGATCAATTTATTTCGCATTATAATCCAGTGTGGTTTAATTACATGAAAGAGGTGTTTGCCGACTGCGATTATACTGAGTGAGATAAATGTTATTCTATTAAAAGTGAAAACTTATTTAGAATCGTTGTGATTTCAAAATTAATGAAACGACACTTAAAAGAGACCAACGTATTCGTTTATATGGTTTAGCCTGCGAGTGAATAAGAGAAAATCATGAATATCTCGTAAACTAAAAGAGATATTTAAGATCTGATCGCAGCGTCTTAATGTACGGACTATACTCTATCAGATAGGATAGTTAAAACGAAAATCAGAAAGATGAAATTTTCATTCTTAAGAAAAAAATTGCCAAGGGGGGGTGCTTGATACTTTTTTCGACGATTTTCAAATTAATATCTCATAAACTAAAAGGGATAGCTACCAAACGGGTGTTGATTATGAAAGATGGGAAAATTCTCTATCTGATAAAATATACAATAACTATTTCTTATTAACGGGTCGAAAAACGCGACTAAAAGTGCTAAAAGTGACATTTTTCAATTTTTTGCTCTTTTCTTCAATCGCGAATATCTATGTAAACTAAAAAGATAATTAAGATCTGATCGCGGCGTTTTTAATCTGCGGACTATTCTCTAATGAATGGACAGTTAAAACGAAAATCAGAGATGAAATTTTCATTCTTAAGAAAAAAATTGCCGAGGGGGTACTTGATACTTTTCGACGATTTTCAAAAAATTAATATCTCTTAAACTAAAGTTAGCTTTCTACGCCGTTGTTGATTATGAAGATGGGAAAATTCTATCTGATAAATATACACTATATATTTCTTTACAGTAACGGGTCGAAAAACGCGACTAAAAGTGCTAAAAGTGACATTTTCAATTTTTGCTCATTTTCTTCAATCGCGAATATCTCGTAAACTAAAAGAATAATTAAGATCTGATCGCGGCGTTTTAATCTACGGACTATTCTCTAAGTAGATAGGATAGTTAAAACGAAAATCCGGTTGAAATTTACCATTCTTAAGAAAAATTGCCAGGGGTACTTGATACTTGACGATTTTTGATAAATAATATCTCTTAAACTAAAAGCGATAGCAACAACGCGAACTGATTATGAAGATTGGAAAATTATCTATCAGATAAAAATATAAATAATTATATTTCACAGTAAAAGATCAAAAAACGCCACTAAAAAGTACTAAAAGTGACATTTTCAATTTTTGCCCATTTTATTCAATCGCCGAATATCTCGTAAACTAAAAGAGATAATTAAGATCTGATAAGCGTTTTAATCTACAGTTTATTCTCTATTAGATAGGATAGTTAAAACGAAAATCAGAGAGAGATGAAGTGCCATTCTTAAGAAAAAAAATTGCCAAGGGGGTGCTTGATGCACTTTTTTCGACGATTTTCAAAAGAATTAATATCTCTTAAACTAAAAAGATAGCTACCAACGAATTGTTGATTATGAAAGATTGGAAAATTATCTATCAGATAAAATATAAAATAATTATATTTTACTACAGTAAAAGGTCAAAAGCATACTAAAAAGTACTAAAAGTGACATTTTCGAATTTTTGCCCATTTTATTCAATCGCGAATATCGTAAGCTAAAGAGGCTAATTAAGATCTGATCGCAGCGTTTTAATCTACGGACTATTCTCTATTAGGTAGGATAGTTAAAACGAAAATCAGAGAGATGAAATTTTCATTCTTAAGAAAAATTGCCAGAGGGGTGCGATACTTTTTTTTTCGACAATTTTTGATAAATAATATCTCTTAAACTAAAAGCGATAGCAACCATGACTACTGATTATGAAAAGATTTGGAAAATTATCTATCAGATAAAAATATAAAAATAATTATATTTCCTACAGTAAAAAAGATCAAAAAACGCCACTAAAAAGTACTAAAAAGTGACATTTTTCAATTTTTATTTTTATTCAATCGCGAATATCGTAAACTAAAAGAAAAAGTGAGTGAATCTGATCGCAACGTTTTTTAATCTACGGACTATTCTCTATTAGATAGGATAGTTAAAACGAAAATCAGTGAGATGAAATTTTCATTCTTAAGAAAAAAATTGCCAAGGGGGGGTGCTTGATACTTTTTTTCGACGATTTTCAAAATTTAATATCTCTTAAACTAAAAGAGAGATAGCTACCAGCAATTGTTGATTATGAAAGATTGGAAAATTATCTATCAGATAAAAATATAAAAGACAAATTATATTTCCTACAGTAAAAGATTAAAAACGCCACTAAAAAGTACTAAAAGTGACATTTTTCAATTTTTGCCCATTTTATTCAATCGCGAATATCGTAAACTAAAAGAGATAATTAAGATCTGATGCTGACGTTTTAATCTACGGACTATTCTCTATTAGATAGGATAGTTAAAGAACGAAAATCAGAGAGATAGAAATTTTTCATTCTTAAGAAAAAATTGCCAGGGGGTGCTTGATACTTACTTTTTCGACGATTTTCAAAAAATTAATATCTCTTAAACTAAAAGAGATAGCTACCAACAGGTATTGATTATGAAGATTGGAAAATTATCTATCAGATAAAAATATAAAATATTATATTTCCTGCAGTAAAAATTCAAAAACGCACTAAAAAGTACAAAAAAGTGACATTTTTCATTTTGCCCATTTTATTCAATCGCGAATATCCTCTCGTAAAACTAAAAGAGATAATTAAGATCTGATCGCGGCGTTTTAATCTACGGACTATTCTCTCTATTAGTGGATAGAACTTAAAACGAAATCAGAAAGATGAAATTTTCATTTCTTAAGAAAAAGGTACCAGGGGGTGCTTTGATACTTTTTTTTCGACGATTTTCAAAAATTAATATCTCTTGAAGCTAAAGAATGGCTACCGAAAGCAGGTATTTGATTATGAAAGGTGGAAAAATTCTCTATCAAGTAAAATATACAATAACTATATTTCTAGCGAGTAACGGGTCGAAAAACGCGGCTAAAAAGTGCTAAAAGTATGACATTTTTCAATTTTTGCTCATTTTCTTCAATCGCGAATATCATAAGCCAAACTAAAAAGAGATAATTAAGATCTGATCGCGGCGTTTGTCTACGGACTGTACATCAGATAGGATGGTTAAAGAGCAAAATCTGAGGGTAAAATTTTCATTCTTAAGAAAAATTTGCCGGGGGGTGCTTGATACTTTTTTCGGCGATTTTCAAAATTAATATCTCTTTAAACTAAAAGGGATAGCTACCAACGAATTGTTGATTATGAAAGATTGGAAAATTGCCTATCTAGTAAAATATACAATAACTATAACAACACAGTAACGGGTCAGCTTATGACTAAAAGTGCTAAAAGTGACATTTTTCGAATTTTTGCTCATTTTATTTATTAGATATCTCAATAGCTAAAGAGATAATTAAGATCTGATCGCGGCATTTAAATCTACGGACTGATACCTATTAGATGGATAGTTAAAACGAAAATCTGAGAGATGAAATTTTCATTCTTAAGAAAAAAATTGCTTAGGGGGTGCTTGATACTTTTTCAGAGCGATTTTTGATAAATAATATCGCAAACTAAAGCGGTGATAGCAACATAACGGAGTGCTGATTATGAAAGATTGGAAATTCTCTATCTGATAAAAATATACAATAACTATATTTCTTGCAAGTAACGGGTCCGAAAAACGCGACTAAAGAGTGCTAAAAGTATTTTGTTTTTCATTTCGTAGTAGCGTATCTCAGCCAGCTAAAGATAATTAAGATCTGATCGCGGCGTTTTAATCTACGGACTATTTTATCCAGATAGGATAGTTGAGCGAAAATCTGAGAGATAGAAATTTCATTCTTAAGAAAAAAATTGCCAAAGGAAGTTACTTGATACTTTTTCGGCGATTTTTCAAAAGTAATATCTCTTAAACTAAAAGGATGGCTTCACCAACAGGTGGTTGAGTTATGAAAAGATTGAAAATTCTCTATCACAGTAAAAATATACAATAACTATATTTAACACAGTAGCTTAGGTCGAAAAACGCAGCTAAAGTACAAAAAGTATTTCAGGTACAGCCATTTGCTTCAATCGCGCGAATATCTAAATAAGCTAAAAGAGATAATTAAAAGATCTGATCGCGGCATTTTAAATCTACAGGACTATTACCATTAGATAGGATAGGTTAAACGAAAATCTGAGAGATAATTTTCATTCTTAGAAAAAATTTTACTAGGGGTGCTTGATACTTTTCGACGATTTTGATAAATATAATATCTCAAACTTAAAAAGCGATAGCAACCAACATTGCTGATTACATGAAGAATTTGGAAAATTCTATCTGATAAAATATGTAACTTCTATTTCTTACACAGTAACGGGTCGAAAAACGCGGCTAAAAGTACTTTAAAAGTGACTTTCGAATTTTTGCTCATTTTCTTCAATCGCGAATATCTCGTAGGCAAAAAGAGATAGTAGATCTGATCGCGAATTTTTAATCTACGGACTATTTTTATCCAAGATAGGATAGTTAAAACTGTGAAAATCTGAGGATAGGTACAAATTCTTAAAAAAAAAATTGCCAAGGGGTGCTTGATACTTTTTTCATTGATTTTCAAAAGTCATATCTCTTAAACTTCAAGGGATAGCCTGGCATTGTTGATTATAGAAGATTGGAAAATTTCTCTATCACAGTAAAAATATACAATAACTATATTTCTTTACAGTAACGGAATTGAAAAAACTGCAGGCTAAAGTGCTAAAAGTGACATTTTTCAATTTTTGCTCGGCTGGCTAATCACCCAAATATCTCGTAAACTAAAAAGAGAAAAGGCAGATAAGTGTATATAAAACAGAAAAACATATTTAACAAATAAACAATATTTTTGTTTGCAAGATATAAAATAAATTAAAAGAAACCTTTTTACGAAAAAATCGATATTTTTGAAGACGAAAATGGGGTATATATATTATGCGATACCAAGAACAAAAATGAACCTGCTAAAAAAGTGCAAAAAGAAATTGAAGCGTTTAATCGAAGTTACTCGAAAACCGGCATCCCCTCACCATTTGGCGCTGGTACCTAGCCGGCTACTAAACCTAGATTCCCAAAGCTGGTGTACTCTACTTAGGTATCAGCGATTCTGGCTGGTGGATATCCTGGACGGATTTCAGCCGAGTAATATCTCCCCTTCGGCTATCACATACGCAGCAAAAAGCGCATCGCCGTCGGCGCTCCTTGGCTACCCTCCGGTGTCCAGGTCATCTACATACATCGCTCTCACCAAAGGCTGGGGTCCTCGACTGTTTCTCCAGGAAGGCGTAAATAATTTTATCAAACTTGGTCCAGCATGAGTAGGATTTGCTTGTAGTAGACTCACCATGTATGCCTCTTGGGGCCGATTAGATATAACGGTGATTCTTACGCTGCAAGGCGGAAGCGGATTATTACCAATACGATACTGATTCAAGTTTATTTTCATGCGGCGCATCGAACATCGGAAATACGAAAAAAAATAAAAACTGACTAAGGCATATTGTACTTTGTTCCTTAGGGTTGAAGTCAGGTGACTTGGCCGCGAATTGATAAGAGTTTAAGTGAACCGCGACGCGACCCGCACTCGATGAGTATTTCGTTACACCTCTCCAGGTCAACCGATATTAGCGTAAAATCTGCACTACCTGCAAAGTAAATAAATATTAGAGAGAATTGAGTGGATTAGGATTAGGAGATCTATTATTTTGAATTGAACTTTTTTTTTTGTTGAGATAATTTTTGAAAATGAAACTAAGATTTATCTTTGAATATAGGAATCCAATACAAACTAATGTAGTAAAAGTAATTTCAAGAGAATAATGAGTATTTGATATTAAAGGTATGAGGAGAATAATGGTCCAGAGAGAAAAAGGTCCTGAAAAGAAATATTAATTAATACATAACCGGTAATCGAACGCGCCCGAATTACAAACATTTCCAACCAAAATCGAATATAAACCTGAAAGACAAGCAGAAAGAACAATCAATACATATTAAAGACATTTTTGGTTTCTGAAAATAATAATAAATTAATAAGTTGCGTTAGCATTACCTTCTCCCTGTATTAACGTGCACTTCACTTCACTTCACTTTATTTTAAATAATTATTTGAATTGGAAATAAAGTAGGAATATACCAAAAAATACTTTACGTGTTCTCGAGAATTTCCTGTACATTAAGAATCTTCAATCCGTTCATTCCTATCTGTTGTAGTTTGCGAGATGTCTGCAATCGAAATATTGATAGAAAATGCATTTTTTTAATAATCTACAAATACAGTGTTAATATACGAATAAAGTTAAAGGGTTCAAAATATTTAAATATTACAAAGTTTTAGTTAGCGTGTCACTTTGTATAAGAATCTTAAAATATTTGCATTTATAAAATACATCGCGCTTAGTTGTTTTACTTATTGTATTATATTGCAACGAAGTAAAGAAGAAGAATGTGAAAAGTAAACAAACAACTGATAACACGCGCCGATCGCGCTCACCTTGCCAATGTAACAGAGGTCAGTGTAGCCGAATTACGTACAAATACATTGTATTTTAATACATGCAAAATATTTCAATATTTGTTAAAATTAGTTAAAAATAAGTTTATAAGTCCGAAAGTATTAATTATGTGGAATTATACCTGTTACTGCAATTAGTACTGAGTTGCACTTGATCACAATAAAATTCTGAAGATTACTTTTATTTTCAGTGATTTTAACGTTGAGCTGTGCGCGACACTCGTAGTGGTAACCGACTGAGAGACGCGTCACTGCGCGAAGCGTAATGCGCATCTCTGCCAGCGCTGTGCAAACGTTAAAATCAAAACATTCGCGTCTTGTTTTGTTTTCAACATTCGCACCGATTGAAAGACAGCCAATAACAAAAGAGACCGCATTACTGATAAGACGCCGAGTCTCACGCAGGAATGCAGTGTATTCAAACAAGCAAAACATGTATTCGCGTTAGTAAACAACCCGGCCGTAACATACAAAAATGAATGCCATGTTTAATTCCGAAGTATGCATTTTTCTATTACGAACTACTAATTTGCGACTTATGAAGTATAAATTATGAGAGGTCTTACTTATTCCTACGATCGGTATTGAGTTGCACTTGATAACACTAATTTGCTATGAATTAGTTTAATTTTCAGCAGTTTTTGGTGCTGAGATGCCTGTTGCACTGACTGACGCTGCAAAACTGGAAGAACGCTTGCTGCGCTAGAGTTCAAGTTGCTCTTCTAGTGACGCTATCAATTCAAAAACATGCGCACATTGTATTAAAAGATTCAAAATATTTGGCGGGCCCCGGGGAATTGCGCATGTGAACTGCACACATGATTTTTAAATTTATTATATTGATATTTAAAAACTTAGACAATTTGTCTTCGTTATCTGGCACATTAATATTGCATTCTAACAAGTCCCAATAAAAAATATTTTTGTAAAGTATTCGAATGTGAATTGACATCTTGCGTCCAGTTTTCGAGCATTGAGCGGTCCCTTTGCGACTTATAATTAACCCATTTGCATTATAACCGAATACATAATCTCCATAGTCCGGCTTTTATAAGTCGCACGGAGGTGTTTGTGTGTGTGTTCAATTTCGGTTCAGTTTCGATGCGGCGGTGGGTTCCACCTGCTCGGCACGAACTCGAACGGCGCTTGCCCGATCTCCTTTCGGCGGCAAAACGCGCGGGTATGCCGGCCCACGCGACGCATGCAATTTGAAGGCCTCCGCGAAGAAATGAAGAAGCAAAGAGGCGGGGAGGAGAAGGAAATGATGCCGAACGTCGGTGGTGTGCGTAAACTTCGAGACGACGAGAGCACATTGAGTGGCGTAATGCGAACGCGGCACGCTTGCCGAAAATTATTTATTTCTGCACGGGATCAAAAATCAACATGTAAACTGAGGTACAATCAAGGCTCGAGAGCATTCAAATTGCATATGCTGAAGTTTTGGAGTAAAAAACATGCAAAAAAGCAAAATTTTGAGAGGTTCAAAGTACGATTTTAAAGAAAAAGACTTTTTGGCACGAGTTTAGTCACGCCCGTGTTTAAAGTCAGGTTTAAAGTCTAAAAACCATGGAAAACCTTACGCTTTAAATGTAAAAGTAAAAAATAACATTTTTAGACATTTGACAGTAAAAATATTCATTGCGTTTAGAAAAACACTAATATTGGCCTTCAAATTTTGTTAAAAATAAAAAATATTAGCAGGAAAAGTAACTTTGGCAAATACGCATTACTAATTAAATTTGTGCGTTGCATTAATGCGTTGTAGTTTCGAATTTCATCGAGAAACGCGCGGCAAAACGAGGAAACGTCGACCAATCGGCTGGGGCGTTTTCGGCAGATGCCCAGCCGCCGGACACTTCCGGAAATGCTTGTAAAATGCACACACACGCGGTGCTTGTCGGCCAAGTGTATACACATAAAAAATTAAAAATAAAAACAAATCGAGCGCAGTCGTCGTTGTCGTTATATAAAACTTGTTATGCACGCACCGGCAGCAAACGAACTTGAACGCAACGAAATTGAAATTGTAACAAAAAACACATCTAAATCAACACTAACAGTGAAAGTGATAAACTAAGCAATGCTTAAATTTAAATGAGAAAGAAACTTTCAGTTTCAACAATTTTGTCATGAACGTTTGAGTTTTTACTCAGGCGTCATTACGAGTGCGCTATCACCTGTCGGCGACATAAATATCGTACTTTTAATTGTGAATACGTCTCATAGGCCCATTGCATATGAAGATCTTCAACGTAGTGCTCCAATTTTTCGATATTTTTCCTTCTCTCGTATCAGTTGTGCGTCGATATGTGCTCGAACCTTCGCGACCGTCCTTCTTTAACTTCCTCCATCAAACCAGCGATGAGGCAGGTGCTTCTTTAATGTGCCGCCACAAAATTTCCGTGCTGCATGCACTACATTACTCTATACACCGCACGTTTTTGGGCATTTCAATTATTTATTGCAAACAATTAAAAACGCACATTAAAATATTCAAGCACAAACAGGAGTTGATCTACATGTGTTCATATTAATGAGGAGCATCACCTTGATGTGCGAGATTTTTTCCGCGGCGTCGGCGTGATTTCATTCGATGAGAAAAAACTCAACGAAATTCGAACTAATCAAGCCAAGGCGAGATTATTAATCGAGGCTTATTAATCGCGACGCCGCGTGTAAAAAATGATTTATTGCGTGATTAAAATGGACGACTAATTAAGCACAGAGTGAGAGTTTTTTTTGCTACATACAAATTACTGCTGTGTTGTTAACTAATTATTGTTGATCAATCATTATGCATGCTCTTGCACTTGCGTTTTCTGTACCACAAAAAAATAACCTCTAAAGGATTTAAATTCTTGGTTTAAAATTATAATAATTAAATTTTTGACTTCCTGATATTCTGTGATTGTAAAAAACCACCCCTTGGTGGTACTTGGAATAACTGAAGGTGAAGTACTAATGAGTGGGTTAAATGAGAATGAGACGCAGTTGAAAGAGCTCTGAGACGAGAAATTCGTTACGTGAATATGGAGGGATTTTAAAAAATGCGGCGCGCCCTTGAGATGCACCTGTACCAACGACGCGCCGACACTTACACGGGGTACAGGTGTATCACCCCCTTGTGCTTTAAAAAACCTCCGTAAGATTCAAAACTACAAGCCACGAGATTTAAAAAACTTCAAAAATTTTTAAACATTTACTTTTATTTTTTTATGCAATTAATATATCAATAACTTAATTTGTAAGCACTTTACGTGTAATAAATAATGCTTAATGACCTTATTTGCCAATATTCAATGATTCGCTAGCCCTAGAGCTACATTTTGAATGTTATTTATTTATTTTCCTGTGCGGAGAGTTACGATCGCCGAAAATATAAATTATTACCCTTAAGTTGCACGAGCAATTATTACCGACGAAATTTATGATTTCATTAAGTTTGGAAGACGCAACGATTTGCGCATGGCCTACATTTTAATTTAAAAACTCAAATAAAATTACAAGTACTGAATGAAGATGACAAGTGGTAAAAAAAGGTTGAAAGAAAATAATAGCAATTTAATTGTCTTTTACGACTGTATTTCTGCTGTCATCATAATAAAAACAGCATAAAACTAAAAAATGAAGTAATTCTGTTGTGTTTCTCTCGAATTTTATAATAAAAACATAATTATGATGTATATTTATGATTGTGATCAATTTTATACTCTCTAATGTCTTCATTTTAATTTTCTGCGGTTTATTGATATCTAACGTCTTCATCTATTTACTTATTGCTTCAAATCGCCGCTCATTTCCATCATGATGAAGATAATGTTTGAAAGGTTCGTGCGCAAAGTTGATTTTCATCTCTTCGAGGTTAAAGATCGCGCATGCTGATGCTTCCTCTCGTTTTATTGCTTGCTTTCTGCAGTCGGTATTCATCAGCATCAAATGAGCGTTCAAACAACTTTCGCGTCTCAGGGGTGAATGTATCGCGCCTATAATTTGCCAAATTATACACCTCTTTTAGTTGCTCGTTTTCTGCGCCTTGTTGCGCTAAACAAACACGCAGCGAACATTTATGATCGCTTAGTCGGCTTTTGTTTGCATTTGATTTACATAATGGCTGCGAACAGATTTGCTGAGTTTTAACAACTACGTGTTATCTGAATTTGTTGGTTAGATGCTTATTTTGAAAATTGCCCCTGAAGCACAAGCGTTAAATAATCGATCTTTCATAATTCTGCAGCATTAAAATGCACTTTACATGGAACTAAGATTTTTGTTGTGTTTTGTTTTGTTTTCGAGTAATTGAATAAGTAGTTGAGAGTCAAAATTGGTTGTTTTACTTAGAACACAAACAGACAGTCGGGCAGATAACCGGAATGTAAATAGTAGATACGCATGTTGTCCAAACAAGAAAATCATGTCCAACTGTCTAAAACCACCCTCAAAAGCCTTTAAAAACAACTAAAAGCTCAATGATTTCAGGGCAGAAAAGCTTAAAGTGTCAATTATACTTTTTGACACTTGCTCAGTTGCTAAAAGCGTAAATACATCTTAACATGATTTACATTTTACTAGTTTCCATCACTGTGCAAATCTTAGGTTAACAGTTAATCGCCAGTATATTTCTAGAGGTAAAATTCGTACATTAAAATTTCATGCTTGGGTTTACGAAACTTATCTAATCCGTTTTCGGAGAGAAGCAGATTCCGGTCGTAGATTTACCGCAGATTCGCATGCCTAAGGAGGTGCTAGACTTGAAAATAAAAATAAGTCGTAGTCGCGTTTGGGAATATTGGCGACAAAGAGATAACGCTTATTAAATGACCACCAATGATGCGACATTCGGCACGAGACACGAAAACGAGAGAGGCTTGGTCGAAAACACAGGAAGACCATTAGCAATATTGATAAGACACCTTGCTATTTAAAATTTTTACATTCTTATTTCTTTTCTTAATTATTGGAGGAATATTGCTGCTTTTGAAGCAAAAAACTAATTATTTTGAAGTGGATGTTCAATAGACAAATTTACCCTTCAATACAACTATTTCGCAGTATAATATTAAAGTTCATAGATCACCCAACCTTTAAATTTTTCAAAACTGGCTCATGGACCACCCAACTCTTAAAAAATTTGATTCTGGCAAAGTTTTTACGCTCTCGTTCTCACATTTCACATATATATACACGAGTACCGATTTTCGGCCCACTTACCCTAAGGGGTATGTTCTGTACCCAGCTCGTGCGTGACGCGTTCCGATGGGTGGATTAATGAACGTAGGTGTAGATGATTTGTTGCCGCGATGCACCGTTCCGTGGCTTATTACACAACTCTACAACGAGAACCTGTTCGGCCGTTGGTGAATCTTGGCAGTAACATCTCTTGCCGCGCGTGTGATTCGCATGCGAATCGTTGCTGCCTCGCGCCTCGCAGCAATCGAACAAACAAACGCGAAAACCGATGGAGACGTTTTATAAATGATAACATTAATTCCCCGCCGGCCATCGCCGTCGCGCACAATCACTTTGCGCGCACACACGAATCTTTTATTTTGTGTGCTTTGCATTTCCTGCGCTCGCTGGTTTTATTTTTATTGCGCTGGTGCACAGCGTGCGCCTGACCCCGACATCTATTAGCATTACGCGGACAATTCGATGTCGCATTAAATGATCGGCGTTTAAGCAAACATTACCGAAACTTTTTTAAGCACATACATGGTTTATTGTCGCCCAGATCCGCCTATAATTAATTATGTATATAGAAAGCTGCAATTACAATGAGTGAACTTGCGAAATACTCACAAAAATAACAAAAAAATGCTTTAAAATGCATAAAATTTTACATAAAGATTTATTACGTGTGTTATTCTTTTGTGAACAGAACTTTTATTGCGTTTTACACATTTTGTAGCACTATGAAATTAATTATGAATTTTATTCACGCCAATGTGATATGCTCGTCGTAAAAGTATAAAATATACGCGTGCTTTCCAACTGTGTGTTAAAAAAAGTGAGAATTTGCACATCCGCGCATATTAAGTGAGTTCCGAGGAATTAATTTGTCAACTATGTGAATTTTAATATGATACATTAATCATGAAATAACTTAAAACAAAATTTGTGGGCGAAACTTTCGAATTTATGACATGGGCTTAAAATAGCATGAAAAAAGCTATGGAATATCATGAAAACCTTGGTAATGACATCAAAATTAAGCTCGCAATTTTGAGGAGCCTTTACAGTTATAATTTTGAAGAAAATTTCAAGTATTTTGCTTGGTACACACGTAATTTTGTAATCAGTTTGCGTCATGATGATATCCACGTGGATATCAATTAAATGCATATGAATTTAACTCATTTTCAGCTAAATTCAACTAAAAACTTAAAAAATTATTTCTTTTCTTTAAAGTCAATTATAATGTGAATCAACAGTCAAACATATCTCCCTGATAGGGAAGGTGTGAGTTCATTAATAAAGCCAACGTGAATCGACCATTAACGCACGATTTTCGTCGTTTTCGATAGTGAAATGAACCTAAAATGTAAAACTAGGTGGGCCATCGACGCCAAACTGTCGTCTCCAGAAGGTAACATAACATTAAATTCATGTCAAACCAACGAAAATGCGGGCAGTAAAATCTGTTCAGTGAAAGTTTCAAACTCGCCATTTGAATATAATGGAGTTTTTTGGTTCGATACGGCGCTAGACGGAGAAGAAAACCCGTCGGCAAGCGCGGGTGTTACGTGACAACTTTATTAAAAGATAAAAGCGTGGTGCATTAAGATGCAGTGAATGGCTTCCAGGGTGAAGTTGTTGCTCGTAAAAGTTAAAAACATCAATGAAAATTACCAGCGGGTTGAATAAATTTTATTGTAACACGAGATGATGGAATTTCATTGAATGTTAATTCTGTGAATGGATAAACTAGTTTTTATGCTACAAAATGAAAACTTTAGAAGACCAGTTTAAAGTTTCATTCGGTTTCGGACAATTTGCAAGCCCTCTCGGTAATTGACAGTCTACAAACATTTGTTTCACCCAAATGACCACAAAAGGTCAAAAATCACAACTTCCTGTTATTATCCTCCTCCTAGTCTCATTCATGACTGAGTTTGGAGGCGTTGTTTAGAAACACGATTTTTGGAAAATTTATGTCCTCGCCAAAAGCTATTTTGATTAGGCGACACCGCACGCAACACAAAAACAAACATTTTAAACTATTTCAGCATGGCCATAATAATGTGGAGACATTAGAAGACAGTTAGGTTATGATGGAATTTTTTGAATGGTTCATCGCGTGATTCAGTTCGCTTGTCACATAATAATCTATGGATACATTTTTCTTTTCTTTTGGATTCTTGAAAAACATCCCAAATGTCTCAATTATTTGAATGTGCTTATAATTACTGTGCAAAGCTGAGAATTATTTTCCAGAGACATAAAAAACGCCCACACAGATCGCCCAGGAAAAGGAAACGTTTACTTCCCACTAAATAAATCAAAATGTCACATTTCTGACCTCATCAAATATAAAATAAACCCATTCATGTTCATCACAACAGTATTCTTATCTAACTGAAACGAAGTTTCGAATTGAAATGTTTACAAGTTAAAAGCTTTGCGAAGGATATAAGATAGTCTGTTATCGTGACATTTTGAGGGTTATAGAAGTGTAGGAGTGTCAGTTAGATTAGATATTTTGGCACGTTTTAATTACCGGTTGAATGCGCTGCAAGGTTGAAAGTGATATTTTTGGTCGTGGCTCGTGTCGCTCGACTACACTCATCCACACTTTCGTTGGTATCGCATTCTCAAGAAGACACGCACCGGTTGAGTTAAAGTGTGTTGAATGTTAACTGACACCGCCACCATGACCTAGGTTCAGGTTTAAGAAAATATTTGAATATCTGTCCGTGAAATACGTTTAATGTGTAAAACAATACCCAAGAAATTTTTTGGAAGGCACGAGGTCTTCAATGCACATGTGATATTTAATTTTTTGACTGAGTGTTGTGAAGAATTTTTTTAAATTTTGTGTGAACGGTGTTATTTACTGAAACGGATACTCTTTCAAGTGTTTATATATTGTCAATGTCCAGATTTGAAGTACCGGTGCGGTTTTCAAGTGCCGATTACATAACAAAGCATTTATTTCATTTTTTGTTGCTAAAATGTAAAGTGATTCTGTCCCTTAAGAGGTAATTTTTCGCTCTCTTTGATTTGCACAATGAAATACTTGCCCAAAGAGTAGAAAAACTGTTATACAAATAAAACCGAAATACCGACAAAGAAATAAATAGAATTTCGAAAACCGCATGAATTTGAACTAATGTAGCAAATAATTTCAATTATTTAGAGTGTTTTGAGATTATGCAAAACTTCAAATTTGTAAAATTATGTTTTATAGTTTTAGATTCTCTTCTGCCATCCAAAAATTTCTATACCGATTTATTCATTCACCAACCAAAATCTGTGTTTGTTATGCGCTGCAAAATCTGTATTTAAATAATAATAGGCGTTTGTATTTTTGCATTAAAGAAAAATTGCCGCCCAAAAAGAGCAGCCAACTACTGGTGCAAAGGAAGCCGCAACGAATCGGCGACCCGACGCGCCTTGAAGGTGCCGTTCTTAACACGTCTTAATCCAAACACATTAGCTGAAAAAAGCCGACAAATATAGGTGATTATTACGCTAATGCACCGCCACGACAAAAACGTTTGTGTAGTTTGTAGAGTTTTAGGTGCGTGTGGTCTTGGAATCTCACGAGACCGCCATGAATCGACGCCACAAGAATGGAAATAAAGTAATGAATGAAGAGCTCCTCTAGACAGGAAAAAAGTCACACAATAGAAACGAGATTCTTCCCAAACAAAAATTTTATAATTTTAAACATCAACCCTTTTTATTTTCACGCGATTATTTCAAGATTCAAAACGAGAGATTAACTTGTTGCAGACTTTTTAGCATCAAGCTTTTGTGAAGTTTGTAAGTTTAAAATCGAACAAAACCCTTTTAACACGGGACATTGTTCTGTTGCGCTTTGAATAGGATTATTTCTTAACATATTACATCAACAAAACACAACGAAAACTTAGATTGAAATCACATAGACAAATTAAAAATAATTTTTCGAAGTTTAACAAAAGCTACACTTAACTACACTGAAAAATTCTCAGAAATGCTTAGCTAGTAAGTGCCTATATGTTAAACTTAACCCTCAACCACCCTTTCGATCTTGATGAAGTTGTACAGCAATTTTCCTAACGCACGAGGCATCCATCTGAAGCGACAACACAACATGCTAAGAAACACTGTAAACAACTGCGCTTTTAAACTTTTAAACCTTTTTAAGCTCTAACCCTTTGAGTAATTTGTTTTCGTATGTCTTACTAAATGTTTTGATATCTATTTTAATGTTGATCGTGGTCGAGGGTGGTGTCGTTCACAATGTTAAATTGTCAAATGTCACCGGAGATAAAGAAATCGAAGTCACTTTCGTATCGAGTCGTTTAGTTAATTGGCGAGCCGATTAAACCCTTCGATGGTTCGTGTATCTTGTTGCGATGCAATCTTGGAAGACGGATTGAGCTATCGAGAGCCGAAAACAAGAAAAACGCAGCGCGATTCATTTCTTGTTCTTTCATGTCAATTGTCAACGTGTTTGATATGAAACGTGACTTTTCAACAAGCGCTCGAACTTAATCGCAAGCACGCGTACATAAAATTTGAGAATTTTATTTAAAACGTAAAAGATTTTATGATTTGCAAAAATTGATTTTACGAGCGAAAAATTTTATTATCATCCCAGTTGTAAATATTTTTTATGTTTAAATCCAGCACGATTCTGAAATCAAAACTTGAAGATTAAACATTTGGGAAAATGCGTAATCCCCTCGTGGTCATTGAAAATTCGCCGATTATTATCGATTGTCGAATGACACGAGACGTGCTTTTGATGGCGCGGCGTGTGCTCCGAAATCACAATGGTTTAAAACCGACAATAGCGGCAAGACGGAGAAGAAAATTGCACGCACCAGTGGCATATAACAGAAAGCAAACATGTTAACAATCGGTACTGGTCAGAATAGTTGACCAGCACAAATTGTAGTTGAGATGTTGAACTGAACTAGAGAGGAAGCTACAATCGAAACGCTGGGAAGATTTAAGTTTCTAGATAATTGATTTAAAGCTAAAAATAAAACATTTTTGATTCATTTTAGTAGTGTGGTTGGATACCTGTTTGAAACAGTTGAAATACGTACATAGACTAAACGTCAATTTTTGATTTATCACTGCAATAAATTCAGCAATTCAATGTTCGATGTCTCAGATGAATGCATCGTTTTAAATATTCCATAATCTCAACAAATCTCTTTAGCTTTCAGAGCGGGTATTCTTGTTGTGCAAATAAAAAAAAGAACTTAAAGCAAAACGCAAGTCTATTGTTACGCAAAATAACAAGCATCCCTTTTGCCTTCTGCAGAAGGTAAAGTAACAAATCGGATTTGTTACACCAGAATTGCGAATAAATCATCTACGAGTCTACATGTCGAAAGGGTTGCACAACCTAAAAGTCTGCACAAAACTGCAAGAGGAGAGGTGTAATTGAATTTACCTGACCATGCTTTACCATTGATTTATTTCAAAGGGTGAAATGTACCAGCGATAATCCCGCACACGTGTTAGATTGCACAATAGATAGAATCACATTTGAGAAAAATATGAAAAACATGTGACCACAATACAGTTTCAAGTAAATATTCGTAAATTTTGAAGACGATGAAACGGAATAGAAGAAAAACTTGAGAAATACGCTTGAAACCCAACACTTTGTATTCGATTACGTTTGCACATTGGCAAGTCAAGTGGAACTTCAACCCTTTTTGCATTCCACCCTTTCGAGTACCTTGCGGCACTTTTCTTAGATTTCTACCTCTTTGCATGCTCTTTTCATCTTGTAAACAGTTCGAAAGTAGGTATTTCAAGTATCTTCAAATCACTTTCTTTCTTCTAAAAGTTTAAATTCGTGTTGGACTGTTTCGGCGCTTAAATTTAAGATTTGAAGAACAAGGATTGAGAAATGAGAAATTGGGCAACGAAAAAATCGTTCGGACACCCCATCAAGGTGAACCATATTTGAATAACCTTTCAGAAACACTTTTCATATAAAAGCTTGGATTCACACTGTGAATTTCGATTTGCAAGAACTAGGTATAATTAATTTTAGTTTAATCCTCAAAATCTTTCAACACGTGTTCCAAAAACAATGAAATCATTAAAATGTAAATTGAAAGTGATTAGTAAACACCGCAAATTTATTAAAAACCTAGTTTATAAATTTTTATTGAAAAATTTGTAATTTTTCCCAAAACTACTCGAAATTAAATGTTTTTTGTCCTAATTCTCAGGTTTGTAAAAAAAATAATAAATTTTCTTACTAACAAGATAGTAATAACACGTTTCGCATCCGCGCGTCCACAAGAAACCCTTAAATAGGTCACACTTTCACTCGTTGACTCGATTCATTGTTTCAAACCTTTCCTAGGCTTAGACTCAACTAAAATCATGAGTCCGACACCTCGGCGAGTAAATTTGAAACCGCAGACGCAACGAAAGCATTGATTAGTAAGTGTTTTATTTCACACCTGGAACCTATCCCTTCAAAACCAAAAAAACCGGGTGTTATTAACTAGGTCAGTTTAAATTCTACCTTCTTCCTGTCTACTGAGGAAGTTTAAAACAAAAAAACAACTCAAAATAAAATGTTAAACCGCAAAATCACTTTGGAACCGCATGCTAATTAGAACCATTATGAGCCATTATCTCAGATGTTCCACACCTTCGACTAAAGTGTAAAAATATTAAAAACAAAAATTAATATTCGACAGTTTCGGTAACCTTAACTCCAAGTCGAAGTCGGATTGGAAGCATTCAGGCGTTAATTTTCGGCGGTCTTGCGAGATAAATCAGGCGTTAACTAGACAAGGCGCCCGACAAACGAGCCGTCAAACCCTGTAATTTCGGACGTTTCGACGTTTCGCGGCTTTCCTTTTACCCGCCGAAAAACCGCCACACACATATACACAGCACACGTGTGCAAGTACGCATACGCAGGCCTGAAAGTATAGTTAACCGCCTAACCACACTTGGCTCCTTGTTATCTTGGCGATGATTCGTCCGGCGCGCGCGTAAAAATATGTGATTATTTTTTACGAGCTCTTAACAATTTTCTTCTTTGAGCTGCAGAAGGTAAAAGACACAAGTCTGCGTCGGGTTAAAGTGGTAAATACTTAAAGCTCGTTTTCAACGCTTTGCCATGTTGCTAACTAGTGCAAAGCTACAGCTGAGGAGAAAATTATCACCTGATTAACTAATACGAATGAAATGAGGGTGCAACGCAATAAAATCGCAAAAGTGAGTGCTGGGAGATAGTTAAAAGTAGTTTTAGGATTTTTATATCAAAATAATGACAGTTTGCAGTGTCTAAGACGAAAAAAATAAAATGACAATAATTTTAGTTTGGAGTTTTTGAGGAGATTTTTAAGAAATAAAAATAAAAATAAAAAATATTTTTAAACTTTCGGCGTTTTCTTTGACTTGCCTTTTATCAGTAGGAGATCATTCATCCCTTGCATACATTCAATATTTTACTTCTTTGATGATACTTCAATTAATAACAATGGCATTTTTTGAACTATTCGATTCCTAGACTGCTTTCAAATGTGTTATAGGTAGCACTAACGAATTAAGACCTAATAGCTCACATATCTAGAATTGAGTTAGTATAATGGAGCTATAGATGTCAGAAAACAGCAGGACATTAGCGTATCATCAATATCATATTGTGTTGCTTAACCAGAATGATACTTTTTTGATGCGTCTATCAAAGGGTGGCGCGGAACCCCTAAAGTGCAACATTAAAGCTCCGACCAATCTTAACCCTCATTAATCTGGTTTAATTATAAAATTATAAATTCGTTCTTCTAGTTTAATTTTCTGATTTTTTCCCAGTATAATTAAGAATAGTAATTCTCTACTTCAACATCTATTAGCTAATTGTATGGGTACTCAGCCAACATCTAAGTTTTGTTTTTGTTGAATTTTTTTCCGTTTGCAGCAGCTTCACTAAAAGTGTTCGTTGGCAGCGATTAAACTGTTAAATCACTAACAAGATGATGAACGCGGCCGGACAAGTTAATTGCGGCGCGCAGTGTAAAAGAAGCGAAGCGCTCCGCGTGTAATTAAGTACATTTCGAGCGCAACGAAAGTGATGCCTTGATGCTGTGCTGCGCGGCGTTTTACCACGCGTTGAATTTTGCGCCGAAAGTTTGCACGATGAGATTGCGGCGCTTTGGAAGGAAAAGAAAACTGTGCGAACTTTGCCACGCGATGGTAGAATTTCAAATTATTATCTTAAACGCACCAACGACTTCATAATTCCGGAAATTTACACAATTATGGCTTTTTCAGAAGGCGAGCTTTCAGCCTGCGTGTCAATTCATACGTAACTCAAAACCTAAGTCTAATTTGATCAGTTTTTGCGGTCAGTTTGGGGTCAGGTTCGGAAACAAACTGCACCCGTACTGAATATCATTGAATAATTTACAAAAAGAAGTAAACACAATGCGGGATTTGGTTTCATGTATTGTTGAAATCTTTTTGTTTACTTGACCACGCAGTGACTAGAAAACTGGTGAAAACTGACCACAAATATTTTTTTTGTGCTTTTTTTGTGAATTTTGTGAATTAAATTCGTTTTTTCTCTCATGAATGAATGTAATCCGATAGTAAGGATTAGTTATTTTAATATTTAACCTAAACTATATTCATTCAAGTAAAATAAAACCTTTTAAAATGATATGTGAAAACCATTTCATTGTTTTTCTCACGTAATGCTCTTCTCTTGCATGTAATATATTAAAATGACTAGAAAATTTGATATTTTGATAGACGGTAATTGCAGGAGTGCAATTAGAGGGTCATGATGTATTATATTGTGACAATTTTACGCCCATCACAACATCCTCTTCAAAATCTAAGGGAGCTTATTGAAATTATTGGTAATTTGTAATTATCAGCTAAATGTTTGTATCTAACGCGCACCCTTTTTAAAAACCACCCTCACAACCGCACCCCATGCTTCAAAATTACTAAAATTACATCTGCAATTAGAATGATGTGAATATTTTCAATTACCAACACATGTACTCGTATTATTTGTAATAATGCTGAAAAAATATTTGTCCTACTTTGATTAATGATTTTGAATTATGCATCGCACGATTTATGTCTTAACACTTTGCCGATGATTTATTCCTGCTTCGTTTACAATTAAACGCGCAATTTTCGCCTCTGCACGCTGTAATTGAATTCAAGACTGCCTCTTCTGTATACGGCCCAAGATATTTAAACATTTATAACCTATGTAGGTCGTTTTTGCTTGAAATTAAAATATTAAAACAGCAGCATTCCAGTTGAAGCATTCCGCAAAGAAATTGATATTAATCTGCTGTCATCGGCTGAAAATTACAAACTTTTGCCACATTACAAACAATAAATCAAAAGTTTAATTCAAGCTGGTGATGAAAAGTGGAAAGAGAATTAATATTCCGATGCGCTTGTCTTTTATGTGTGTTCAGTTGTCGCATAGTTTGTTTTTTCGAAACATCTTGAAGATGTTCCGATTAAAAGCAAAACGGTACTCGTTGTCCAAAGTAGGTGAACATTTCGATAGATATATTAATTCATCCATTCATCTCGCTATCGATTGTTTGCGCGTACACAGCCGAAACTGAAGCCATCCGCCCACGCATTGCTTATCACTCTAGGCTCGCGCGGTTCAATCGACATGTGTCGGTATTCAAAACTAAAGGGTAAACACTAGGCATCTGCCAGATCAAAGCGTTGTGCCACCTACGCCCACGCATCTGCTGTTGATTCGGATATTTGTGGAGGAAAAATCCCTCTGCGCAGTTAATATTCAATATTGGCACGAGTACCAAATAACCAAATTTTACAGAGTGATAGAAATAAAATATTCTATAGAAATATAGTGTTTGATATTATTTGGTATATGTAGAAAGAGGACTTGGTATATTTTTCGAAAAAAGATATAGCAAGGTGTTTCCCGGAAAATAAAATCTTTGTGTACGATAGGGAGAGCGGATGTGTTTCGATTTTTAGCAAAAGGGTTCGGGTATCAAAGGGTTGCTGACTGGGTGTGGGTGTGCGCAACAGGCATGTGCCCGCTGAACAATTGGACAATCGAGCGAAAGCAGATGCGAAAATATCAATCACAATGATCTGCACAAACGGATGAATTCTCTGAGAGTTTCTAGGAGGGTTACAGTGAAGCGTGCCATCAGAGAAATGAATTTTATTGTAACTTTCCAAATTTTTAAAATTTTGCTTGAAAAAATAAATGAGCAACTAAAATTTTGCAATATACTCGTGTGTAGTATAATTATAAAAAATATAACTTCATGTTGTGGCTTTTATTATTCGTTTTCTTCGATAGTAAAAAAGTTAATGGTTTAAAACAATTTTTCTTCGCCTGAATGTATTGGTGCTCGTTACTACTGGCTGACTATCGACGCTGACAAGCGAATTGATTTACAGTGCGCTTATTAACCGGTAAAGCACGCCGCCTCGTCGCTGAAGAAGCCAAGCTTTCTCAATGAAACTCTCTTCGCTTCTTCACTTCTCACTCCTCCGCGTCTGTTATTAAATATTATTTTACGAGAATGAATTTATAATGTTTTACGTTATGGGGCAGATGTCAAATATACAGAGTGACCTTATGTTAATACCAAGCCACAAATTTTATTTCGATTTAGTAGATGGAAAGTTTTGTGAGCACACTGTTTAAAGCTCCCGAAGGTGTTGAGGTGTGATCTTTTCGAAAGAGCAGACACTATTATTACGATCGCACCGCGCTCTAAATTCTCCCAAATAACAGACGACAAAAAACAAAAGAATGAAAAGTTGCATCAGTACACCACGAAATATTCTTAGAAGCAGTAAATAACATTGAAACGCTTTGAGCTGTACCGGAGTGAATTTTTGGGACATCAAGATCGAAGTTTTCTTTATTTCGTTACAGTTAAACACATTCCAATTGTTTCTTTTTTAATAAACGATATGCGAGCTAATAAAAAAATATTTTTAAAGCACAGCAGTAAAAAAATAAATAATAGAAAATAAAGGGTGCAAACAAACATAAACTTGACTGCAAACAGTGAACAGTGACCGGAAAAAAACGATAAACTCTTGACCGTAAAACTGTATTGTGCTCTTATTAAAGTTTTATAGGTGGCAATAGTGAGTGACCTAAATTCATCTCGCGGTGGATTTGTTCGTCATTAGTTTCAGAAAACATCAAAAGTTAATAGTTCATAAAAAAGAAATAAATTATCACAGGTTAGGACATGATTTTCAAATATTATTATAAACAAATAGTCATAAATTAAAACTGGAACATAGAAACATAAAATAATTCATTTTATCATCGCCCAACAAACTATCAGAGATATTACTTGATATTTACTTAGTTTGTCAAACAAAACCAACCCTTAATAATAGAACCAAATGTCTGTGAAGTGTTTTCCTTTGCCCGAACTGTGCAAAGAGTGTAAAGTGTGTAAATTGTCCTAATGTAGGCCAGTTACTATGAAGACTATAGTTGCATTCAAGCAAAAGCTTCAAGAAGAGGCGACACATGAAAGGGTAAACTTTTGGCATGTGCCACCACATGAAAGGGCTATTGTTGCGTTCGAGCCACCGGGACAGCTGAAATTATTCTTGATTCTGAATAAAAACGAGTAATGTATACTTTTTCGGATGCAGCACATGTCCGTTGAGCACGCTTTTGCCATCACAAGAGATTAACAAATAGATGTGAGTGCGAAATGATCAAATTTCAAAAATTTCAAGAAAGAACTCATTGCATTTTACTCTCAAAACCACAACACGTTGATTTTTTGTGTATTTTTTATAACGAATAAAAAATCAGGAAACAGATGCAAGGTAAGTGTAACAAAATTCGCATAAAAAGCAAAAATTGTCGGCACTTCAAGTGCGAATAAGTGCGCGGAGCAAGATGCAGAAACTCTGGCAAACATCTGCCTTCAACTCATTCACATCATTTCATTCCAGAACATTCTAAATATTTACATTTCACCAGAACATGTTTTTTTCTTGCTTGTTTCATTTTATATTAATTAGAATTTAAAAAGTATGCAAAAGTAACTGATTTCTTGAGTTAAGTCTGTAAAAATCATGAATAATTAACAAAATTTTATATCTTATTTATGTTCGTTTAGATTACAATAAAATTGGTGAATTTATTTTTCGGCCGGATGAACGTAGTAGGCTTTCAGTTGGAAATTATATTTCGCTGGTGGCAATTCACTATCAATATTTGCGTTCGATGGCTAACGTTTCAATATTTAAGCCCAACACACGTTCGCGGCGTGAATTATGTGCACCCAGGGCGCATTATTGGTTCGTGAGAAGGTGAAAATCGCGCGAGCAATCCCTAAGAAGTCGAAGAGTATAATTTGCAAGAGCGATGATCACTTAATCTCGAAATAGAAATGTACAATATGCTTTATTTATTACTATCTGTATACAAAGCGTTTAAATATATTTTTAACTTTTAATTGTCAAATAAATTTTTAATCAAATATTTAAAGTGTTTATGGAAAAATTAGTAACCAATTGTAATCAGTAAGTGAATATTCGTAAGTAATTATAATCTAAAATTGTGTTTACCGCATCATATTGTATATGAAATTTTGACACGATTGAAATAACAATACAACGACTAAAAGCTATATTTAAAAGTGATAAAGAGCGAATTCACTTTTTGTTCATTGACTTTGTTTCCAGCTGGAAGGCTTCGAGACGTTCTACGTTCGCTTGTTTCTTAATACTTGCGGCCAAAGAAACCGCCGACTATTGTGTGGGTGATTTTTGGTGTGGCGAGTGTGTGCGAGCGTGAGCATTACACGGCGTGCAAAAAACGAACAACAGTGATATGTTTGTTTAAAGCGGTGCGCGGCACCGAAGGCGGTGGAGGCGTGTTTGCGATAATCGCTCGCCGAGTTCGGTAAATCATCGATGCAAACAAGTGCAGGAAAGTTCAGTGGAGATTGAGGCATTTTTTATTTGCAATTATCATTTGCAACTAAAATAAAATCGGAAATTTTGATAGAATTAATAACACCGCAAAATTTTACTTTTCATTCGCATATTTCAAAACTTTTAGGAATTTAATTAATTAAAAGTGTATTGTAATGCTGATTTCGATAAAATATGCAAATTTATTAATATTGCCAAGCATCAATCATATATTGGCAGGCTATAAAGTACTCGACCTTTGAATACCGAATAAATTAACCTTTTAATATTTAAATTTTCACAAGTGATTTTCATGTTCATTTCTCAGCAGCCTTTAAGAGGACACTATAAACCCCTGCTATACCCCTCGACATAATCCATTTTATTAAACTAATAATGTATGATAATTTTATTCTTATTTTAATCTTTGATAGAAGTACGTACATACGTACGTATGTGTTGCAATAAATTTGCGAACAAATACACATGAATTCCCCTCGCTGTTCGTGTTACCTTCCTGTTTGATCATTCAAATCAATTCAACATTTTACCAATATGCAGGTATATTGGAATAATAAATACACTTATGTCGGATGTGTCTACTCAAATATTCGCACGCAAAAAATAAAACCAAGGATGTGCTTCCGATATTGTTAGATCCGCAAGAGGATGCAGCGTTGATTTACATAAGAATACCCACATCAAAATCAACAATTTTACCTGCCGGTACATTTTTTACGCTGTAGTATTACGTACTCTCGATAGAGGATTAAAAATATTAAATATTTTAGATTTTAACTTTGTTTAAATTTTTATAAAAAAATCATAAGAGTATTAGTAATAAATAACAAGATTTGGGGTAGAAAATTTCGTAGAGGGTTAATTTTAAAATATGCAAATTTATTAATATTGCCAAGCATCAATCATATATTGGCAGGCTATAAAGTACTCGACCTTTGAATACCGAATAAATTAACCTTTTAATATTTAAATTTTCACGAGTGATTTTCATGTTCATTTCTCAGCAACCTTTAAGAGGACATTATAAACCCCTGCAAAACCCCTCGAAATAATCCATTTTAATAAACTAATAATGTATGATAATTTTATTCTTATTTTAATCTTTGATAGAAGTACATACAGACGTATGTGTTGCAATAAAATTGCGAACAAATACATATGAATTCCCCTCGATGTTCGTGTTACCTTCCTATTTGATCATTCAAATCAATTCAACATTTTACCAATATGCAGGTATATTGGAATAATAAATACACTTATGTCGGATGTGTCTACTCAAATATTCGCATGCAAAAAAAAAATAAAACCAAGGATGTGCTTCCGATATTTTTAAATCCGCAAGAGTTGATTTACATAAGAATACCCACATCAAAATCAACAATTTTACCTGCCGGTACATTTTTACCCTGTAGTATTACGTACTCTCGATAGAGGATTAAAAATATTAAATATTTTAGATTTTAACTTTGTTTAAATTTTTATAAAAAATCATAAGAGTATTAGTAATAAATAACAAGATTTGGGGTAGAAAATTTCGTAGAGGGTTAATTTTTATACTTGCTACAAGGTTTCAGCCTTCATAGAAAGCTTTGTAGACTATAAGAAGCCGAAGAAACCAACGGTAAATCAGATATCAAATGCCAGGTAAAACAGCCCTTACCTTTGGAGGGCTTAACATTTTTAGCGTCTAGCGTGTAGTATTAGATCTAGTTTTACCTTGAGGTATAAAAATTCATAATATTAAACCTTGGGCCCAGATTTTTTTATATCGAGTGAAAAACTTCAAAATGCAACTATTCTTCGGGTTAAAATAAATTTAATGCAAAATTTCATTAAAAAATTGCAACTTCTGCTATTATTGCGTAATATTTATCAAAACCAGAAAGCTGCCAGTTTATATAAAATGAAAATGTTAGTGATGTGTTACCAAATTCGATATTTGAAGTTTCCCGCCGAGAATTCCGTACACCGGGGCGTCTGTTCGTAACACAGCGCAAGATTTACGAGCACACATTAATAATTATAACCTGTTAGGTAAATAATCTCATGGCGCTCACTATTTCACTTCTAATGTATTAATGTTTGCCTCTCAAGCGTATCCAGCAGCGCAATCGAAATACTATCTACTTAATTCCCTTGGTTTTGATTTTAAGTTGGTAGACGTCTTGAGATCGGTTGACAAATTGCGATTTTATTCAGGCTTTGTGTGCGCTTCACATGAGTTTTCTGTGAGCTTTGTTCGCGTCTTGTGTTTCGAGTTGTCTTCTGTACAAACACCCATAGAGCACGCGGCGCGCGGAAAACAACATCGTGCTTGTTTTACATTCGAGAAAAATGCTTTTGTTGTGCCTCACAGTCAGATTCATGCTTGATAGAGATGTTTATGTTCTTAGAGATATTTTATTTGCATAAAATAAAATGATAATTTCCAAAAGTTGGAAAAAATCAAAAAAAAAATTAAAATAAATAAAATTCAGGTGAATTCGAAAAATAGGTACCAGATTATTGTTTCTATACTTGAAGTACGTGCAATGTCGACTCATTGTAGAATCCTTAAAAACCATACAAGCGTAACTAAATTTCATTCATTTTCACACACTTAATTCCTTAATTCCTCTTGTGGCGTGTTTCATTCATCTTCAAGTCTTGTCCATTCAAAGCGCTTATTCTTATTCTTATTCTTCGTCTCGGTATCACGGTAGGCTTTCTCTCTACGCTCGCATAGTAATTACGTGGACGATTGTTAATATTGTGAGCGCTACGTCCTTTGTCGCCGCGGCGAGCATCGAGGCATGAGTGCGTATTTATGTAAGAGATTACCACTTCTTCTGACCGTAACCGCATCAGCGGCTTATGCGATTGTGTCCGAAATGAGCTTAGCATTGACGTTTAGTCCAGCGTATTGCCACGATTATTACACGAACGTTGTCGTGAGTCGTAGACATTGATGTCTTCATGAGAATCCCGAGAGTTTAAAAATTATAAGCGTGTTACGGGTGTGCATTGCGGAAAACATTTCAGAGTGGCGAATATAAATGGATTAAACGGATTTTTAGCTTCGGTGATAATGAGATTATGTAATGTCCGACAACACAAGAAATAAAACAGATACAACTTCAAATTTAATTTTTTTATCTCAAAAAAACTCAAATAAGTTAAAAAATAGAAAAAACTTGGTCAAATATGGCTGAAATATGGTTTAAATGATTATGAATTGCAAGAAAATCGGATTACCATGAGTGCTTTGTTCAACTGTGGCAGTTTTGTATAGATTTCAGCATGGAAACCACCCCAAAAGTCAATTTTTGCACACAAATTAAAAACTAATATTTTCAAAAGCATTTCCAAAGCATGATCCGCTTAAAATTACAGAAAAGGCTTAAAAGTTAATACTTATCCAAAAGTTAAGAGCTAGATATCAGTGTGAAATCAAGTAAAAATATTTATAGAAAAACATAACTGAAAGGTAAGTCTAAAAGTCGATTTGATTTTCACCAGTGGTTCAAGTTGAAATCTCTTTTTATTTCTTGAATTTAACAAAACTTTTTTGCACTTTAGAAACTTAAAAAGTGAAACTTAAATTCTTGACTTGTACATCTTGTCGAGTGTAGTGCAGTCCTAAAAAATTGCCTGCCACTAATTGATTTTTTTACAACCATCGCGAACATTTGCATTCGCAATTTTGCGAATTTGCCTTCTGGAAATAACGAGTGTAACTAAACTGATACGCGCTCAACATTCTCTGCAATGAAAACGCTTTTAAGTTAAACAAGTTTCTAATTCTGAAATAAATTTGTCGTAGAATTTCGTAATATTTTGCACTTCTTTCAAGTTGGTACCTTGCACCAGAATAACCTATTTACTGCGCATCTGCGACCTACTTTTTTGCAAGACAACCGATGTCGAGTATTATGTTACTTACTCATTTCGCATCACCTGCAAAACGACGCACTCGCTCTCTCATTCACTGTCCTCGCATGCTTCATTGCGATCGAAAGCAATTACTTAACATTGCGTATGCTGAAGAAGCGGAGGGAAATATGAAGCAACACGACTATTAGGCGTTTGGCACACTTATGCAATACAATAACATGCCGTTCCTTAACTGCACATCTTTATGTGCGACAATGCACGTGCTCGAATTAATGCACCCTTCATTGTTCACCTAGAAGTGCAAGAAACACGAGTTTTTTTTATCTACCTTTAGCCCGATGCTTGTCATGCAACGGCATCGACATCAGTATCACCTATTATATCTTATGTTATAAACTCTACGTTATAGAATGCTTTAGGGTAGATATATCGATTGATTGATCGATCCAAGTCCTGTTAGATTTTTTTTACGGTGGTGGATAAGTAGTTATGGTTACTAACAGTATTTTTCGAACAATAGACACGCAATCCGAGACTAAAGTGTTGAATATGCAGTTATGAAAAAAATCTAACTGGTTTTTTATTATAGGTATCGCATTATTAAAAGTACTATGCATTCATTTCATTCATTTTCATATTTCCGATTTAGATTTTGAGTAACAGTACTTCTATTATCAATTTTCTCTTCCGTTTTTATTGTGTGTATTTAAAAATTCTTAAAGAATTTAAAAATGAGGTGGTTGTGTTAAATTAGTTGAACATGATTAAGTTTCAAATTTATTAGGATTATTATTTATTCCTATTTCAGTAGTGGCAGGGAATAATTTCTAAGCAAATCCTACTTGAAACTGTCAGCTTAAGGTAGACCGGAAAGGGTTTTCAATAATTGTCCACAAGAATCCAAAAATTAAATCGGATTTAAGCTTGAATTTTGAAAATTCAGTTTCAAATATTAAAATTATTAAATTGGGCGAGAAAAAAGCATTTTTTACAATAAATGAACACCGAAAATTTGATACTTCTACAGTTTCTGCTATCAATTTCATCTTGTAGATTTGATAAAATACGTTTAAACCCTTTTTTTACCATTTTTGTAATACAGACTTTTGCAGAAGTTAATCGTGCGTCAAGAGCATCGATTCCAAAGTTAATCGACTGTTACAACTAAAATATCTGTAGATACATCGATGTTGAAAATCTCAGCAAAAGAAAGGAGTTGGAAGTAATCGAAGTTGATGAGCGTGTTGAGCACACCGCGTCCGAATTTGACTTATGAGTATTTACGCCGGACGAGGGTGTCAAATGCACAGGCTGGGAATCTGTGTCAGATTAAAAACATTGCGGATACTTGTATCAAAAAAAGGCTGAAAAGGGACCGATCAAGAAGCGGTTCGTCCCATATTTTTATCGAACATAATCTTTAGATGAAAAAAAATTAACCAACCCCCAAAAAGTTTCAGAAGCTATGAAAAGTAAGTTATGAAAATAGTATAATGCTTTTTACTTGCGGTCAGGTAAAACTATAAAAGGTAAAAACTATTAATTTATATTTTTAATGTACTTAATGGATGAGGCTTTGTTTCCCGGTCGGATTTAATTAATTTTTTGGCGGATGTCTGCAATTATCTCAATTTTCAGATTTCACCTTTCAAGTTCTAAGTAAAACTTTATGAATTGAATATTTCAATATGTTACTTTTACGCCCAACAGGAAGAAAACATTATTTACGTTTTTCATTCTTTGCAGGACAATGTCATAAAGGGTTTGCAAAAGCATGTAATTCTGCCCGATTATGACAAATAATCCGAATATGACAAATCGCACACTACACCACAAACAACAAGCACAGCAAGATACATTTCTCCAGGCAGCAATTGTTTGCATACACGCTGTATACAAACAGACAATCAGACAATTGATACAATATGAATATAATATGCGTGCCTATACAAAACAGGCAAAACAGCGGATGAAGAGAAAGAGTTAAAGCCGTTTGAGGAGAAGCTTATCTCTCATCTCAATGTTGCCAATTCGAAAACTCCAAAATTCGAAATCATACAAAAAAATTATTTAGCAACGAATGATTTGAAGATTATAATCAGATATTTTCCAAAGAATATAAAAATAAATTCCTACTATCAGAAATAATTTTTCTATTATCACCTTTAAATAAGGTAAAAAGTGCTACTTTAAACACGACCGTGACTAAAGTACTTTAGGCCGTGACTAAAGTTACTTAAACTCGCTTTAAATAAAGAAACAGTGTAAAAATTAATTTTAAATCAATTAATTTGCAAATATCAAACCCAATGTGTATCCCAATATGCATTCAAGACATATTACGGCTATAAACCCTTTAATACTAATGGTGTAATTATTAACAAAAAAGAAAAGCAAAACATACCCATGCATCTGTCCCGTATGATCCAAAGGAATTAAAAACACGATTTGACTCGTTAGAGCTGCACAAAAAATCCACTGCACGCTTGTAGTAAAACTCGTAGTCATACTTATATTTATATTTTTAGATCTACTCGTTGAAGACGCGCCGAGATGGTAAATATGTTACTCGCACAATTGCACAATAATTGTGCAAGAAGCGAGCCAGACGTACCCGCAGACGCAAAGACATACTAACCCAATGCGTTAGAGACTAGATTAAAGTGCGATGCTAAAATAAGAAATCCCCGAGTGGCGCATTGAAGGTGAAGGTGACTGCGGAGATAACCTGGCTCTTGTCTATAAAAATAGTGCGGCGTGCGCGCGAATCATGTGGGTACCTGCTGCAAAACGCACAAATTACAAAAGCAAAAATTGTAAGTACGAGTACTTACTAAGTCAGTGGGACAGATGCAAACGCTAAACTTACAAACGTATGTTGAGCTTAAACCAGAGTAAAATCACTACGCCAATTCGTAATTATTGCTTAATCAATATCTCTAGGGACTAGATCAAAGGCAGATGCATCATTAACATGATTGAAATTTTTATTTATTATATCCACGAGCCAAGATTTAGTTTCTTTTTTCGAAATAATATTCTTTGGCCTTGACGCACGCTGTGCTCGCACGAGACATAATTTCTTTTTGCGTTCAGGTGGTACTGGGATGCGGGTGCCCATAGATTCGATGTACCTTCATAAAAGTGCGCTTAATTATTCACACATTAGATAGAACGCACACACGCAATCATTCGTAACAAACGAATAACTTGAAAACTTGAAAATTTTATAAAAAAATAAAGGTAGGTAAATATAGAATTGACATAAAAGGTCATGTGAAGTCAATCTAAAGTGTTAAGTCTTCTGCTAAGTGAGTTGTAATCCTGCATAGTTGTGTGCGTTATGGTCTCAACAGGGTATTCAATTTCGGATGGCGCTCCCAGCGGGCAGCAAACACCACGGATGTCGCCATGGGACAATAATAAAATTTGTCACTTTTACATTTCGAACTTCAGCGGAAAGCCACAGGCCAAACATGCTACTTTTTCTATATAAATGCGTGTGGTATACTCATACGTCCAAATAAAAAAAGAAAGGGTTTGAGATCCACCCGCAGAATAATACATGTGAATATATTTTCAAGGGCTGTGGGAGTAGTCAACATCCCCTGCGGTGATGTCACCCCCTAAAAGTTCAAGCGCTACCTGATTCTTTTTTAATTTTTAAATTTTGTGTGGGTGTATCAATTAAACTCTTTCAGTCAACGTCTTAATCAAAGCTGGAAAAGACCTTTACCTTGATGAAGTTGTTTGAATTAGTTAATTAATGAGTGGTGTGTGGACTTGTGCAGACTGAGCTTGAGGATTTATTCCAGCGCTGAAGACAATGAGCGATATTTCTTCAATTTGGGGCAGTTAATTACGACCACATCGCCCGCAACAACGCCCGCGCACCGTGCGACTTAAATCTCTGCCCCACAAAGCTTTAAAGCACTCAATTCGGCCCCTTTGAAACAGAGCGCCTAAATTAATTCACGAAAACGAATTTGACTTTGAATTCGACTTTCGGTTTCAACTGCACGTTTGCAATTAATTTATGAGCTTAATAGAGCTCAGTCTTTGGTGTGCTTTTTTTGCAAACATCCAGCAACAGTCAACAACTTAACACCACACACACATGGCATGCGAAAGAGACACATTCGAAGGAGCAGAGGAAGACATAAACAAAGAGCAGAAAAAATATATGCAAGAGGAAACGTCGTAAAAGCAACCGAGGAGAAGAATGAAGAAGCGGAGTGGAGTGCAGACTTGAGAGTTGAGGATGGTTTATTAAAAGAGCCCGGAGGTACCTTCTCGCGAATTCAGATATACACCCGCGCATTTCACCTGTTCTCTGCTTGTTGCTTCAAGGTGTAGGTTTTTTTGTGAATTTATTTTACCAAGGCATGATATAAAATTGTGTTTATGTATTTATGAAAAATCAAATGATTTTTTTTATTATTTTTATTAGTAAAATACGTAAAAAAGAGAAATTTGTTCAATTAAATCAAAATAATTTTTGTAACGGTTATTTTTCATTCTAGATAATGTATTTATTTTTGTCGCAGTGAGGGTGGATTGTATTTACCTACTTGCCTGGTGCCATATGTTCTCTTATACTTGTTGATCACGATATATCAACTCTCCCCTCAAAACATAGAGAAAAATATCCAACGGTTTGTTCAAGTTGCACATGTGGTACCAGGTAATGATATGCATGTGAAACAGTAATGTAATTGTACCTGTGTTTTGTTTAAGTACGTGTATGATACACGTTAAATATCTGAATTTTAACGGTCATTGATTGCACAGGTTGATAAACACATTTCAAAAACTCAAAAAATCAAAATCTTTACAAATAAAATTCTTTAAAAACTTGGCTTTTAAAATGTTTGATTGTCTACTTTGTAGTCTACTGACCTACCCTTGTTAACTCCTTTTTAGAAGTGTCAAAACAAGTTCGGTATACTGTTATCTTTTTGATATGTCTTACATCCGGATCAAGAATAATGAGCTCGCACGCAGATTATTCCTATAAAAAATATTATAGTAAGAAGAAGGTTCTTCTTCTTCGTCTTCTAATATTGTCTGCTAGATAGATGTATACATTGGTATAACGGATTGATTATTTTTAAAAATGATGTTTTGATGTGTTGTGATTTTATAATGAAACTTTCCAATCGTGTGTGGCTGTTAGAAGTCGCCTATGACAAGCATATCTAAAGGCAGCCGAGGCATCAGACATCTTCAGAAGCTTGCGCACCTTTAGGTAGCCGAGACAACAAGCTTCCAGGCGATAGTCTGATAGATGATGTGTGATATCACGTTTTTCACTAGACTCGCGCGTAATTAATTGTAATAGAAGTGTCAAAGATATATCTACGAGTACTAAATTACAAACCTAAAATTTTACACAATAGAGACTAGATTTCATTCTTTTTCTGCAAAAATTACGTTTTTCCCACAAAATTCATGTTTCACATTATGATTTTTTATTCTCACCGGACGTGTATTATTTTGACGTGTAACTGTCGTCGCCCAGTGTACGAAGAACACAGAAGGGCTATCCCTTCGTCCATCCGTGTGTCCATGCGTCCATATGGTGAGGCGTGTGAAACACCCTTTTTGGCTTTTTCCGTATTTTACCCAGTAACCCATATACCCATGCAAAATATCCGTGAACGTAAAGTGTTATTGTTTGCATTTTTATTCATGATTTTGCTTGTGGGGTTGCGATTGACAAAAGAAGTGTCATTTTGCAAATACTCACGCTCAGATTTATACATCTACATTTAGTAATATCGGTTTTGAGGTAAATTTTAGATTGTGGCTAATATGTGGGAAAGTCTTCCATTTAATGTTTCCACCATTTGACACAGCAAAAATCAAGTGAACTATTTTTTTTTGTAACGGTAGACAAGCCAAGATGTGAATAATCAAAATTCGCAGAAATTTTGTCATTCCACTTTTAATATTTTTATAAATTCACTAATGTAATAAATATTTTCGTGTATGTTTTGTTTGGAATGTTTGAGCTGTTGTTATCTTGGCTTGTTAGTAATTTCTCGCGCAGACATCGCACAACAATCGATTCCACATGTCATCCTCCTTTTATGTAGCGGCTATTGTGTCATTGATGCATTGGTTCTTCGTTTTAATCAAGGTCGTGCCTCAACACAAATTGTGCTCGCATATAATTTCAGTGCCCATGCATAGGCATGCGTGAATTGTTTGATTCCAACTGATTATTGGGATTAATTAATTATGTTTACATTATTACGTTGTCGGTTTTAAATTGTCTGCAATTTGCCAACAGAATAACATGTACACAACTATTATAATTTAGATAATTATTGCAGGCAAAAAAAATATGCATTTTGTAAATTTTTGTTTTTTGCATTTTGCTTCTTAATAATCAAAATAGATATTAAGTAATTTATATAAAAAATATTATGTTGTAACCCATTTAATTTGAAAATAATTGCATCTTTTTTGAAATCAGTTATTTTAAATGTTTCCTTCAAAACATTTTTTTTACTAAAAAAAAGTAACGAATATTCCATATGTCACGCGATACACCAGAGCGCTTCGAGAATGCAAATGTCGTAAACCATCCCCCTAATGTAGTTTGTTCAACAAGTGTAGACAAATAAATTGTGTGGGAAAATAAAGCTTTACTTAAAAAACGATCAGAAATATTTTGACAATGTATAAAATGAAAATTATTTCATTTTATATTTGTTATCAATATACATCTGATACTTTACTATCTGATCAATGCATTCATACGAAACATTTTTATACATCAACAAGTTTTTATAAAAATGTCAAAATTTATTTCCACCACAATAAACCCTTTTGTAGTATTTGTATTGTACGCGTTTTATTCCGTGGTGTAGTTTTGTTTACGTGCTTTTATTTTATATTTGTATTTTTGATTACGAAATACTGATATCATTATTAAAAATGTACAGTTCGTTTCGATGTGCTTTGTGTTTGATTTACTCCTTTATTAAGAGTGAAAATACCTGTGGGAGTACGAAAATGTTGACCGCTTAATTTCTGTCAGATGGTTGAAAGCGAAAAGCAAAAAAATGTTATCTAGATATATAACAAACATTATAACATAATATAATGAATGATACCGTAAACATTCAGTTTTAAAAAAATACAACACTCAAAAAATAATGTGTTTTAACGTTGTATTTTAGTTTTATTTCTAATTTAAATTGAGATTTAAACTGTATGCTGCTAGACTAAAGAAAACCTACCTCAATAAAAACTTTGTTAGAACAAAAACTACGTCTATGGCTAGACTACTACTACTGGTACTACTGTATTGCTTGTAGATGTACTTGAGAGTTTAACAGTTCATTAACAATGTACGGAGATGAAGATTATTACATTGTTTGAATGTTACGAAGAATGGTGAAAAGAAAAATGAAAATTACTCTCCATACGTGAACTGATGCATGAGTATCTTGAATCTTGTCTAGGCGCTGTCTAGACTTCTTTATTCTTCTTTTTATATTCTTTGGTGTTCTAAAGATTATAAATTTAAACACTTGCGGGTGTTATGAAGTAGAAAGCAGAAAAATTTAAAATTAATTAACCGAAAAAATAAATTTTTATGATACTTTTGTAATAAATTAATATTTTGTCTGATTATAATAAACAAACATAATTACTACATTTTCCCATCTTGAAAATACCAAAAAAGATTAGTCTTTGAGCACTTTGTCAACTCCAACACAACTAATTGAAAACTTGAAACATGAAAACGTTAAGTTACTCTCATAACGTTCCCATATCGCCCCGATGTATCAATGGCAATTATTGCAAGTCAAAATGACAGCGGCATGGATATTAAGCGTGCTTCCTGCTGGTAAACAATTATAATTATATCTACACGATCATGCGACGTGCGTTGCAGTCGGTCGGGTGCTAATGATTCTTGTGTGTGCGAAATACGACAGCAGGTGATACAATCATTTATTCTCATGTATGGCCAACGAGAAACAGAAAAGTTAATAGTAAATTTTAAGTGCACGGACCTACATAACAAAAATATTTATTTCCAGGGTGAGAAATAGTGTGAATTGTGTTGATATCAAAAACTGGAAATAACTAAACTAAAGTTCAAGATACGTCTGTTGTCTGTAGGTGGTTTAAAAATTTCGTTTTAATCTAGCTCTGAGTCGCTGCGAGGCAAATTCAAGACCAGCCACTCTTTCCTGAATCGCGCGTTTAAATCAAACGCGTGACGAGCGCAACCGCCACCGAAGCGGCCCCAAACAATTGTTAAACATGACAGGCGGACACAACATTGCACGATCACCGCAACCAATCCAATCCAAACGCAAGCGCTTGAAACTGTATGGCGGCAGATGAGAATTGCGCATCGCATCAGCAGAAATAAAATTCAAATTATTCTGGCGATGAGAGCTTTTCGGTCGCTTCAACTTCGCTTCGCATCAGGTAGAGAGACACGTGACGATGATTCGTTTCGAAGCGCAAAATGAAACTGAAAGTTATAAAAGCTTAAAAAGTTTTGTTGATTTAAGCGCGGCGTTAAACAAACAAAATAAACGACCACACACAAGTGATCGCATAAAATTTGCATTTACATGCAAAAACTTGGCGAGATTTTTTATACCTGCGAAACTATACGTGCTTCAGCGACATAAAAAATTATTTGCATTTTTTTTTGTAGGTATCTATACTAATAGCAGGATTAAGATTTTATGCAGAAGGTATTTTGCTATTTTTAAAAGGTGAAGTTTGGGGATGAAAGCCACGCGCCATAGGTGCGCAGGTGTGTGGACCACCTGGATTCGCACTTGTGCGGAGCGCATGTTGAACCATTTCCGAATGAAGCGAATCTATCACCCTTTCACAACAATACATCACCTTGCTGAGCTATCCAAAGGAAAGAAAAGGGTTTTGCTACCGAAAAACCGCAAAAATATTATAGTAAACCGAAACGCCTTTCGTTTTATGTTGAAAATTTGCTTCGAAAATTTTGTTTTTATTTTTGTTTCGATTCTTGTGCGGTGACTTCTTCTCAAGATGCCAGCGCGTTGTAACATGTAAAACTCCGCGTCCGATCAGATCCTAATCAGGAAACGATCATGTCGTCGGCAAAAATACGTATGTAGCAGGTTTTTTCAATTTATTTTCTTGTATTTTACGGGGATTTTCAGTCGCCCCGTCCATTAGATACCCTAATATGGGATGGATTGTGCGGCGCCGGTAGCAGCGGCACTTTTAAGACTCATCAGGAGCGACTTTGACTTGACAACTTTACTTTCAAGACCAGCAAGAGCCAACAATCCACGAAAGTAATTGATTGATGCGTTGATTGATAACATTGTACAACATCACTTCGAATTGTCTTTTCAGTGTCTCTTTATGTCTTTATAAATTTATTCAACGAAGCAAAACCGTGAAAAATAATCGTGTTTTGTAAACAAACAAAAAATTAATTTCAATTTTGTTAGAAATTGTGTCAAAATTATGATTAATGATAATAAAAATAAAAATTTTGTAAATTGAATTTTTGGATGCCAGAAAAGTGTAAAAGGGGTGGTACCCCAACACCGTAAAATATTTATATAATAACATAGCTAAATTTGTTCTAAACTAAAAGTAAAAGTCATCATAGATTTCAAAAAATGTGAAATTTAGAGAAGTTTTTTTCTGCAAACAATTTTTATGTTATTAAAACTGTGAAAGTAAAATGTATCGGTTTAAAATCCATGCAATTTTTTAATTTTTAATAAACTAAAACAATGACTCATTAAATAATGTATTTAAAAATCGTCCAGTGGGTTATATAAGTATTTCAGTTTAAAATGATTTCTTAAAGAAATAAATAACTACAACCCATGGGAAAAACAATTAACGTCTAGAGCTTTGGACTTTTTGAGCTTTTTAAGCTCGTACGTTTTGCATGGTTGCGAAAGTCATAAAGCACACGCAGCGATGCGCCGGCAATTACGAGTTTCAAATTAAAACGCAATAAAGCGGCGCTGCAGCGGCTGCTGCTGATGGTGCGTGTAATTTACACCCGGTTAATTTGTTGGTGCTCGTTTTTACTCCACTGCTCGACTCTCCTACTTGGCATTTAACACACATACACATACAGTCGAAGAGGAGATGAATAAGAAGACGAACAAAGCGCGTGATGCGGGAACCAATGAGAATTTGCTCGCGAAGACGATTTGCATTCTTCATGGTACTTTATGGGACCGCGAAGACCGATTTTCAGATGTAAAGCGCGCGGAGCAGAAAGCTTCCAGGCATGCGGAGTGCATGTTGCAACCAAATTTTAATTATAATGCGTGGGAGTTGTAAAATAATTAATATCAACTTTTGTAGTATGAATTTGAATATGTGAAGTTATACAGTTACGCATTTGTGCCCAATTATTTTCTTCCTCTTATTTATACCACAACTTCCGATATTTTACTTAAATTCCTACTTTTAGTACTAAAGTACTTTAGTCACGAGTTTTAGTCACGGGCCTTTGCGTGCGTCGAGATCATTTCAATCTTTCATTCTTGCATTCTTTCAATCTACAACATAATCTTGTTCCTTGAATAGTTATGTTATCTTATATTATGTTATGCACCTATTTATGTAGTAATAAACTTCATATTCGTGTGTGGCAACCAACCTCAACAAATTTTAACTTTACATGACTACCTACCAACGATCTACATGTATTTTCAGATGTTCATATTTTAAAACATACATGTTACATTGTGAACAAGTTCATATGTTAGTGTATTTTTGAATAATTGTTACTAAATTAGTGTACGAGAATATCGTGACTTTATATAATTAAAAACGTACGCTTGATAAATCAAAATTTTATAACTTAATTTCATTCTTTTTTATCTATCATAATTTTAAGATTTTAAAATGTAAAAGTGAATTTTTATAGGAAATAATTTTAAGGTTTAAGGTTTCCATGGTCAGAAAATGTCTCAAAATGATTGGAACACTTTACTTGATAAAAAATTCAGTTTATAGAAAGTTGTCATTTTGGATTTGGGTGAATAAATGTCGGATTATAATATTCTTATGCCTGGATTAAATTTTTTATCTCATTTCTTAATAAGGTGCTATTAAAAACTTGATAAAATAGGTATTAATTAAAAAAACCTTTAAAATCTAACATTTAAAAAAATTATCTCCTAATTTTCTCTTAATAACTTAAATTTTGTTATATTACTATATTTTTACCATAAATTATACTTGCAACATTGTTAAGGATATAATTTCCTAGCAATTAATGCAAAATTCGACCTTGTCTGAGTTACTGCTCCTCGCCTGAGAATTACATGTTATGCAAAATTTCTCATTGCATTTTAAATATCCAACACGCGTGTGCGTCAGTAATTTTCATTACTGTCTTCCTTCATTCTCTATCTCTGAGGACCCTTGGATTAGCCCAAGTGTCTCAACTCAACTTATCAATACTTATAAGTTCTTCGGCCAATGCGAGTAAAAGAGACGAGTACTTTTCGGTTTTATTCATTATGTTCATTATAAAAAGTCGAACTCGTGTCCGCCGACCAATGGGAAGGGCGAATTCGGGCGCCTGCTGCACACCGAAAAAACCACCTGCCTTTGGGTGTATGCACGTGTGCACACCAACACATACACGCACTTAGTTTTCGGTGTATAACTATGTGTCGTGTGCTTAAAACTTGCGCAGCCAGTAGAAATCAACATCGATGCAACATTTCGATTTCAACCCTTATAAAATCATAAACATAAGGGTGCACGGGAAACTTGTGAATGAACGTGACTATGCAGTTGCTGTGATAACTTCACTTTATACAAAAAATTTCTCTTCACAACTTAAATGTTAATATTTTTATTTTATATTTTAATTTCTTGATATTTTTACTTAACGATGCGTTACGTTAATGCCTCGTTAATATCGCGACGAGCAATGTCAATACTTACATATCTTACAGTTTCTTATATGTATCTTTCTTTACTGGCATGATGCCAAATATGAACTTTTCGATCAATTAGCCTGGTCCAGCAACGACGATTACCGTCCGATACGCGCGTCTGTCGATACCGTAAATAATATTCGCATATATTAAAGAAGGTTTTGCAGCGACTTTCTTGACGACACACATTCCATAACAACGTTAATTGCACTTTCGATAACGCGCAATTTTCCATGCGCTCAATAACCGAGTAAACTGAATAAAGTTTAATTTTTATTCGCTTTAATTTGGCTGATCGACCAGTTTCTGTCAGTACCTTCGGAATACTCAAAAATGAGGAAGGTAGAAAATTATTGCGGCTTAAACTCAAACCTAAATAATTGACCTTATATAAGAAGCAACAAAATATTTATATTTAACTAGCTGTTGCCCGCGACTTCGTTCCGGCAGTGTTTAATAAAAATGTGATTTGTTTTTACTCTCTTGTTCTAGACATACTCGTAGTAAGAATCAATTCTATCAATAAGATTAGCAATTTTAATTTAAAGAAATTATGCATATAAAGTTTTGTCAATAATGCACTTCAGCGCGCCATCTCGAATTCAACTATTTAACTATTCAACTATTTAATTTTATAAGTATGATTGAATCTCAATGTCAAATTTTATTCTATAGAAAAGTGCTGTTTTGAGGATTTTCCCGGCAATTATTCGAATTTTTCTCACCTTTTAAACCTTCCCTAGACCTCCACGAATAATTCAAGACCAAGATAAGATAAATCCGTTCAGCCTTTCTCGAGTTTTAGCGAGACTAACGAACAGCAATTTATATATATATATATATATATATATATATATATATATATATATATATATATATATTATATAGAATTATATTCTGTTTCCCTGCCTGTTTTACTGCTCTAAAGATAAATTCGTCTACAATTGCAACAGAATCTTTTGTTTCTTTTTTACAGGAGATCAAAAGATTGATATCAACACAACAATGTTTTTATTTTGATAGACGTGTCCGTTTTGCTTTGCATTTCATGAAATGCGAACTCAGAAGCCAAAAATACGTCACGCCATCGCCGTATCTTAAAATTCTATCGCTGAGCAAATAAATTTTATTTAAATCGATACAAATTTGCTTCTCTTTCAAAATGCGATCATAAAATTTGCATAAGTATGCAAGAAATCAAAAGTATTAAACTCACTCCAGACGAAAGATTACAAATTGATATCCAGCACATTTTTCAGCAAAACATACAAATGAAACACAATTGATTTAAGGTCTGAGACACAACAAATTTATTTTGTGCGGTTTTTGAATGAATGAGTCCATTCATTTGTTGATTGTCACTAAAACGTCTGGTCAATCCATAGAGGGACAGGACAATCGTTCGGTTCTTTGCCAGACCACACAAACCCGTGTTTATTGTGTGCCGCTAATGAAACGCAAAAAAGTGACCTAATTTAATTTAACATGTAAAAGGTAAACAGTACGAGTATATTAGCGCATGCAAAACGAAGAAACTCTAAATTTTGACCGGATAATAATATCCGGACTACTTGCATTAATGAGTGGCTATGCTCGTGCAAAACTGCATCTTTCTTGTCGCTGCCAACACCAGCTGACAACGCGAGTTTTGCATGCGTACAGAATCCGTAATTTCTTTTTTATGTGGAACAAAATCATAACATTTATAATGTACGATTTCGTTCTTCGTTAGGATATCGAGTCACGCCGAGTATTCCCTAATTGGACGTGAGGAATTCGGCAGGCGAGCCATCGACTTCTTCGGCAGCGTGCGTGACAACCTCGGCACGTAACACAATCCGACAGACGGCGCACAAGTGTCCGCTGATTTATACACCTAATTCTAACGAATTCAAAACAATAAACCATCAAACCGGGGTGTAATTAAGCAATTAATATTTTAAGAGAAGCGCCGCGCTTCATAGTCAATTCAATGTTAATCAGTTATCGCCGCCGTTAACATTAACATTTCCGAGGCGTAACATGTGAATTAAATATATCACGAGCGCAAAAAAACTCTCTTTGTCATAAGCGGTTATGAATGGACATAAAACACAATACGCCGAATTGATTTACGACGCTTGCGGTTAATTAAAATCAATTAAGCGCCATGGTTCGACTTCTCAATTCGAATTAATCAAGTTTCCAGCGTTGGCACATCACTTCCACTACAGTTAAGAATGAGTAAAATATTTTGTTGTTTGTAGTTTGAGGCCAACCCTGTTGCAATTTCTTTCGTGCGTCAAAAATAACGACTTTGCCAATTATAACCAAAGCCAAGAACAAAAAGAAACTAATGTTACTGAAACAAATTGAATAAAAATGTGCCTACTGAATTATAATATAAAGTTGTCCAATTTACTACTTTCGATTGTTGTAAAAATTGAAAATTCAGGAAACTAACAAGCTAACAAGGTGCTTCTTTCAACACGCCGTCGTGCGAACTCATGTCCATTCGTGCTTTGTCCACAAATGTGAATTCAATCAAATTCATCGCACGTTTTTCAAATATTACACATCAAATTGTATACAATTTCAAGAAATTCTCTTATTTTGAATACAATGACACAAATTTTTTTCGTAAAATTCAAAAATGCGTCTCTGCAACAAGTTCGACACCTGAAACTATTTCTCAACACTAATAATTCATTTCATTGACATGTACTCGTAAATCTATATTTTTCATTATCAAATATCAATCAAATTAAAGCACTATGAACAGAAATTAACTTCACCTACCAAGAACGTAATCATATCAAAGAGTAATAAAAAGCCTTTAATTTCCCATCCAACGAGAGAATTCCATCGGATAATTTGATGCGATTTAATTACTTAATCAAATATACACATACACTGCATTCGACAAACCAAATAAAGGGTTACGCATCGATTTGAGACCGAAAATCTCCACTAAATCTGGTTATGTACGTCAGAGACATGTAATTACCTCAACCACTGTTTGTTTTACGACTGTAAATCCGCATATACGTTTTATGTGATTGTTGATTACAGTCGTATGATGGCGATGATGGTAGTGGTTTTATTTGAATGTGTGGCCCGTTTGACTCCTAGTTAAGTCGAAATTATATGGATTCTTTGCTTTATACAAAATTCCAACCCTTATAACTTTTTTCTTTTGGGGTAGTTATGTCGTGACATTGTGAAGAGTGGATGAAATTGATCGAAGCGGACCACCAAGAAGTGGATAGTCTTGTCTAAGCGCCACTGAGATTTTTTTCGAACTTTGAGTATAATTAGGTCAGAACGTCGTTTCATTATAGTAAATTAATTGTCTTTAATTTTCCCTAAGGGACACTTTTTATACAAATAGATTAAATTCCAATTTTTTCAATTAATTTAAAAATTAGGTCCTAGGACGAGTTTCAATTTACCTGAGCGCTTTTTATAAATAAAACTAAATTGAAATTGAAAGTATTTGCTTTAGACTTGATATGAAAACATCCTGGGGCTAAAAAACGTTGAGTGAGCGCGTTGATAAATTGAATAAAATTTTAATTTACTCATTTTTTCTACACACAGCTCGAAATAACTTTAATAATGTTGGTTTTTGGTTTCGTTTTCATTTATTTTTTGTGACCGCTTGCGTCTGTTAACCTTTATAATGCAGTTTTTTCTTGTTTCACAAGCTAACGTGTCTTCGGGTCGAAAAATGAATCGTGATATTTCATCTGAAGACACTCCGAGTGATTGATTCGCGCAGAGATCACGTTTCTAGTTTTACACGCTTACTATAGATACAAATCTTTGATAATAGTAAGAATATGAATAAAAATGGGAAATAAAAAGTTAAAATTAGAAGCAAATCTAAATAAAAAATATAAGTTTACGTAGAGAAGAGATTTTAGTAATTTATGTGAACATCAAATAAATATAACCCTATAATTCCGCTAAATTCTACCTTTGAGTATCTGAATTTTTTATTTTGCTCCTTTCTTGAGTTCTTGAGCTCTGTTTTTGTTTTATTGTAAATACCGTAATGGGGCGTTTTTAATACCAACCCATTGCGGATGTCGTGATGTTGTGGATGCTGATGATTTTGGTGGTAGCCGAAGAATTAGCAACTGCGCAGCGGCGCGCGCGCGTTTCGTAATTCGTTTGGCAAATTTGCGCTCGCATTAAAATTAAACGCGTGGCTCGCACGCGAACGTCGCGTTTTCCGGGCGCTTCTACACGCGTCGTCATACCCAAAAACCCAAGAACAAAATGTTGTAATGAACCATCCAACCGTCATACAACCATCAACATTTTAAGACGGGCGTCAACCAGAAAACTTGACTTATGAACAAAGTTGAGCTTGATAAATCTAAATATCATGCATTATGCAGGTGTCATTATGTTATAAAACTTATAAATAAATAATGTGGGCATAGTCTTTGTATGATGGAATCTTTATACACTCGGAATATTTAAAGATGCGGGTTGTCATTTATTTATGAATAAAAGCTAAATAAACGAAGATTTAATTTGAAATTTTTTGACTTTTTGAATATAAAATTCACCACCTACTTTAAGCATGAGATAAAATATGACAACATGTAAACAACGTGTCAAATAGTGATATTTTAAATAAATTCTCAGTGTTTTCGACAAATTCATGTGTTTTTCTTAATTAATAATGGAATCAGCACTAGATACATCCGAAGATGATAATGAAGTTGACGTTGATTATGTCGAGATGGCTCACCAAGTTGAAGACGTAGCATTTCAAAAGTCCCTGAAAGTGGAAATGGAAAAAGCGCGATTTCATGAAAGCATTCACGAGATTTCAGAACTTTGCTGGGAGAAATGTGGCCCGTCCTCAGACAATCGCCTCAGCCCCAAAACAGAACAATGTATTGACAACTGCGTAAATCGTTTTCTGGATGTTTCTAAATTGGTTACCAATAGACTCTCCAAGATGATTACTAAATTATCCAATGAACAGGACTAACTGGTTCATAATATTATTTTGGCATGCAAATAAAGAAGTATCTTTAAAATCTTAATAAGCTTGAATCTAGTGTCTCCTAAAAATCGTAATCTGACTTTCGGGGTTTTTACTTAGCGGCCTCTCGTCCATAATCAATATGATTATAACAAAATTTACGATCGCTTTCAGAATCAAATCAAAATTCTTGCCGTTTCCCAGCGTTGCAATTATCAGGTTTATACTTAATTAATTTACCAAACCGAAAGCTCAAATTCAATTTTAACTCGAGTCGATGGACGAAAAATTGCCGAAATCTTCGCTTTTACGGGTCCACAAAAGTGATTAGATCGCGCACAGGAAATTTGGTGGCTGTAAAAGTAGCGCCAAAATGTCGATTAACGCCGACACGATTTTAATACTAACATCGGTGTGTTTGTAGGTGTTGTTAAGTAAAATAAACGCTGTGGTGTTCACACGCACAGGTGACGGGCTGCACCACTCATTTCAGGTGAGCTTTTGCCATCTCTGCGAATCATTAATACGCGCTCGCCTTTTATCTTTACGTAATCGCCGAGTGTAAATTACGCGGTCGAAGCGCACGAGTTTTATTCTCTGAATAAATAACGCGCCGAGCGGCGCAAAAGCGCGCGTTTTATTGCACGCGACACTTCTTAATTTGGTGCTAAAATTCACAGACGAGGTGAAATTTATGTTTATTATTCGCTAACGAGTTATTTCGGCCGCGATGCAACCTCGAAGCGGCCTGCAAAAATATACCTATACAAAATTTATGCATAATCTATAAAGTTTACAACTCGAGTTTTGCATATTTTATGCGAAAAATTAAAATGTGATGAAAAGATATGTCATTATCACACACTCACGAAATTTGCGGCGTTGATAATGAGTAACTTGGGCAAAACGTCAAAAGCATGTATTATAATATCATCATCGCACAATTTTAACTTCGGTACTGACATTTTCTATATTCAATTCAAAGTAATTATAAAATGTTGAACTTGGTTTATCATTAGCTTAAATTGTATATTTTTTACCGTCGAGAATGTGCATTAAGATAAGATAGAATGCATTTAAACAACTGGAAAGTAAAGTTAAAGTGACTTAAGTTAAGTTAAAGAAACGCTATCAATTTTATCGTTGTTTATCGCTTTTATTATTGTCCTTGTATGTTAGCGCCGGCTGCCGAGGAATTAATGAGATGCGAAGTATTGTCGGCTGTCAAACAGGACATTATGATATCTCTTAAGAGATGCGGCGACATGTAATTGCGGGCCGGGCATGAGTATTGATGGTCAATTGCACGATAACACTTGATAAGAGTCTGTATTATGATCATGAATGTAGGTCAAGATAAAGAAATTTACAGAATCTGTGTTGATGAATCAAAAGATGAATTAAAAACGTTTAAAAATTTTATCGAAAAAGTTTTGAGTAGTTTTAAGTGCTAAATTTGAAGTAATGACTTTTTGATTTCATAATTGTTTAAAACAATTCAAAACTTTGTTTAGGCATTAAAACGTTTTGTGTTTTTCTCGAATATTATCCAAACCTTTAATAAAATTAAATTTAAATCAATTTTCCTTTCTTTTAACCCGTTTTTACTTTACATCCACAACTTTCCAAGCATCATTAAATTTAAATTGTTATTTAATAATCAATTTTTGACGAAGCAGCTTATTTTTTCTAAAAGGTACTCGATTCTGAAGCGTTAAAGTTGTGGTCAAGCAACCAGCAAGACGAGATGAAACATAATTATTAATTAATCAATTATTGCACGACGGCCTACTTCGGCGACTCATCGCGCCGCGTTTGGACTTGCATAAAGCTTAAAGCTTCGCACTTGTTTCATCTTTCGGTAAATAATTGCGGACTTCATTGGCGGCGACTTGATCTCTAGTGATGAGGTTTTGTGCCTCTTGAGTTATAATAATTATTTCTTGTCCACGCTTATGGACATGACATAAAATACGTACGCCAATTTTCGTCTTGATATCTGTCGGTCTGACGGCCATCGACCCACCCGTGTCTCTCAAGCGGGAGAGCATCTGAGTACCAATATATAACTGTATCAGAGTGCTTAATCGTTCGTGGCAATTAAAAACTTACAATAATTAATCGTTGATACGCTATGTTGCGATGCGAATAATGGCCTCTTTTATGGGAATTTTCAGAGTTATTAAGTTATTATTGGAAAGCCGGATAACGGAATGAGCTTAAAATTAAATCGAATATTTATAAACATTTATGAAATTTAGTGTTTGACCTAAATTAAATTAATATTTGTTATTTTATTTATTAGCAAGACGCAAAAATAATGTTTTTAGTAATTTTGCACTTTTCACGCTGAATCTAAATAAACTTTGCTTTAATTTATTATTACCTATCTACATTCTTGCACGTCTGGAGTAAGTAAACTTTTTTCCTATGCTAAATGGACTTCTGAGTAACCCGGTTCGTCGTGTGGCTAGTAAATTGAGTGCCATCATTAACCGCTTTTTATTTCTTGCATATACTCGTCGATAATCCACTGAATACACTCAGATATTCAAAATATGCCTGTAGATACAGCGCATAATTACCACTGCGTTGAAAATAAATTTCAAAAAACTTCAACGCTGGAATTGCAGAAGCAATGCATATCTATCGACACGGGGCGCCCAATTTCACGACCTGACGTCTTCATCTGAGAACTTATTATGCCATCAGACACCTTAACAATTGTATCCTGTCGCTTTATATACAGCGTGTTCAGTGTAACTAATTTGTTTGGTCAGAAAGAAAAAAAAGTAATTTTATTACACAGCTTGATATTAAACCAAATTTTGAGCTTCTGAGCATTGGCCCTTTGTGCTTTTATGCAATCAATTTATTGTAAATGTACGAATGTGTTTTGTTGACCACACAATGACAATAAACAAGCAAACATTGGCATGAGAAAATTATATTCATTCATAAAATTCGCTACCATAAAATCTCGAATATAAAAGTCAACGGGTATCATTTCTACCTTTCTTTATAGATATCGAACAAAAGCAGCGCGGTGCGAAGAACAGGTGAGTTTTTATTTCGCTTTAACAATGTTTGCCACAGTTTTTAATATTTTTATTCTCTCGAGAGAATATATTATATTCACCTACAACAGATAAATAAATTTTTGATTATGACATTAATCACGCGTTATTACGCAGCCCGGCGTTTTATTTTACGCGCGTATTCTTGCATACATTACTTGTACCAGTTCGTGAAGTTCGCGCCGTGGTTGGCGCGAGATCTCTAACCAAATTTGGCATTCTTATTGCGCGTTCGACAGGCGCGAGACAACAATAAAGCGATCGTAATTCTTATTCCGCCATTCACGACCGCCGAATCATCGGTAGCGATGTTATTATGGCTTTATTTATCAGCTCGTGTACTGGGCACTTGTTGCACTTGCAATTATGTGTCAGTTTTTGCTTTATCTGCATATAAATGCTTATATGGTATCAAGGGAAAGATGTTAAAAAATATAAAATACAAGATTTTAATGTTTAATGTGTGTTTCTTTGAAAAAAATTTAAAAATTGGATCTATTACTAATTTTTTATGTTTTTTTTTGTCGAAATGTTCTAAATAATTAATATTCACGGCAACTCACACATAAAAACGATAACCCTCACTTTTTTACGACTTTTATGTAACTCGCAACCCTTTAACCCTTATCTGATATCAGATATTCGAGGAAAAACTCACCATCAAGCCTTTCGCACTGTTAACCTACGTTAACATTAGGCTACTGTATTTTATACTATTTCATACATGACTTCCGGCACCTTTAGATGATTCTACATTTGTATGTCTATTAAAAGCTTTTGTCTTGTTTTGTAATATAAAAATGCAATAAAATTCCACTGCGGCACACGTGGGCGTGATGTAATTGCGTAATGAGAATCTGAAACACATCAGAGATGCACCGAAAAAAGAATTAAGTCGCTGGTATATTAAAAGAAGCGTGCGGCATTGGCGGCGCCGGTGGTCTCGAAACTCGGTCGCCAAGATTCACCAAAAATTTTATTATTATGCAAAACTCTTTCTCCAAAGACCAAACGTGAAACGGTTTTCATTTGCATATTAGTGCAAGACATTATAAGCCGGAAAACGAAGATAAATTTAAAAGAGTTGCATCGTATATAACGAAAAATATGAAAAATCGTAATTTTTAATTATTACAAGTATGTACCTAGCCATTTTAATTTAAACTGATTAAACAGGACGAATATTAATATTTCTGTAAATAATTTAAGGTCTGTAAAATTTAATTACTTTCAAAATAGCTGATTAATACATTTACGTATTTTTTAGTTTAAAAAAATGCATTTCGGCTTCGTTTTTATGCTTCGCAAATTATGTTCATATTTATTAAAGATAATAAATTCTATTTGAACTTGATGCCTTGATATTTTTATGCACGTTGATATTTTAACATATAAAGTATATTCTGCCGCAACATTGACTATAAAATAATACTAAAAACGTCCGTCCCAACCGAATTGAGTCGTTTCCCAAAAATTATGAAAATTGACTTTGGCAACAAGCAATTTTTATCGAGCAGTGAATTTAATTCATACAGCTTATGACATAACAATAGCATATCACGCTGCGGCCAACTGCAATTCACATGTTTATAACTTGTCGGCCCCAAAAATTGTGATATTGAGGAAGTTATGAATATTTTTCGCACTTCACGAATACATTTCGAAGCGCTCGGTGCTCCAACGAATAACAAAACGGCAAACAAATGACACGCATAAAATCGAAATTGTCCAGAAATGTAAATGTCGACGAAAAAAATCGTCTTGTGTGTCGTAAAAATCAATGTCGCAGTAGGAGTAAGGCGCAATGGGTGTTTTTAAAGCCCGCACAAAAAGAAAGTCTGCTGTTTTGGCACCGGGCATAGAAAGTAATAAATTTCTCGATGCACTTGTTGCCCCATCACGTTAAAAAAATGCCAACAAGTGCAACTTGTTTTGTTCTGTCACCTTGTTGGCCCATAAACATCATATCAGTGAACATCTCATTCAATTTGTTCTCAAATGTACTCCAACACGTGGACAAATCAGTCTCAAGTCAACATAAACTATCATAAACAAAATAAAAAGTGTTTGCAGACTGGTGAACATTTAAAACTGCTCTCGGACCCAAAATTAATCGCTTTCCGTGTTTTTCGTGTTTGACTTAACACCTCTGCAACAATTTATGTTTGAAGTCTTAGAATTTTGCGCCAGGGGAACATTTTCGAAGGATGGACGTAATTATAAGTGGCACGTAATGGGTTTCAGAGGTGTTAACTTTGCAAAGAATCTTTTTTTAGATAAATTAAGTTTTATGAGTAGGGCATGGTAAAATAAGCCACAAATAAACACTTATACCAAAGACAATTAAAAGTTATTGGGGATGGCGATTAAATTTTTCTAATTTAAGCAATTTAGCGGGTTGTAAAGTTTATTTTGTTTGGTTTAAGTGTTAGTCGATGTGGTTTATATATTTGTTGCCAAATTTTGTCTTAGAAACCAAAAGAAACACGAAAAAATTAAAAATTAACTTTTTAAAAATTAATTTAAAATCTTATCTAAGATGAACTACTTTTTCTTGAGTTGTAATTTTTTCGTTTATTATTACACCGTTTTTAATGCCCGACATTTTTCAAGATATTATTTCGTTTGGTTTTGGTTTTGACGGCGATTAACTTCATCATTACAAATGATTTTCGGCGTTTCGCGCGAGTAGACTGCTGCGTTTGATTTATTTGCTGCTGATTGGAGCAAAATTCTTCTTTTTCTCTTTCGATCAGATATGAGCCAAATGCATGTGCATCTTGAGCATCCACGTTGCATTTATACACTTGCTTTAAATTAAATTACGCACAGAAAGTTGCTTTTATTGCTTGAATTAACGCTTAACGCTGTTTGTTTCACCTAATTTAATTTTACTCAACTAGATGGTGAACTAATCAGATTGAATGGTTATTACAACAACAAAAATCGATTCCAATTAAAAAGAAAATGAACCACAGGGCAACAAAGTGAAAACTGGTAAATAATGTGTAGGATAAAGATGAAATGAGTATTAATATTAATTGATGTGTAAAAGAAGAAGAAACCAAAAACACATGAAGAGGTGTTAATATTTATGAAAATTGCAAACCAATGCAAGATTCTGCGCGTCCAAATGGGCGGTTTTCTTGTAATTTAATAAATTACCGATTTAATATTAATATTAATCAACTATCAACTTATCAACTTTACTTCAAAGTAATGGGAATTTTTAAATTCAAAATTTCCCAAAGAATTAAAGAATTCTTCATGATAATTATATTTAAATGTCTGTATTTAATAGGGCTACCCAAAAACTTTGCACCATGATTCGTATTTTTGTTTTTGTTTTCATTTCAGTTCCTGACGTTTTAATAACTTTCTGAGGTGTTGGAAAGTTAATAATTCCAATTTTCGCAATCATCCCCTCGATCTAAGACAGTTCAATACGTTATCTTGCCCGCTGGTCAGAAATTAAGCTCATTGTGTGAGTGGATGTAAGCTGCACCGTTTGAGTGGGTTAAATGCTCGAAGCGATTTTTGAATGTAATAGTATTTTTTAATGGCGAAAATTTTAATGCTGATTGGAATGCAGTAATTAAGGGGCAATTAAGACACTTGTTCGCAGTTGTAAGCAAGTAAGAATGCATTTGGGTGCACGATTTGCGTGCGTACATCAAAATCGAAGCGCGAACGCGATCGTGAGCTCATTAAAGCTCGTCCCGGAATGGAAATAAACGACAAAAGTGTTCCAATTACAAGTTATTTGCGATGGGTGAACATCAACACACGTCGAAAGCGAATTTCACGCAATCAGTTACCATATTCAGCTTGAGAGCTGCCAAGAATCCAATGGAAACATGAATTACACTATTTTTGTTTGCGCAAAAGTGATTTTCGTTCAAAAAATTTCTTCAACAGTAACATTTATAATGTTGACATGAAGTGAAAAATATTTTACTTGAATTAAAGCAAATAAATCAACTATGATACCAGACATTAATCAAAACCTAATCGCATGATATAAATTTTTAGCCCGCATTGTGATTATGACTCTCGATTACCTCCAGTCGGCATGGGCAAAAGAAGAAAATAAATATAATATAAGAAATTAATCACCGTTCATAATGATTAGATGGTTTAGGCTCACGCTTCGCGCCTCCGAAAATATTTTTAAATTTAAACACACAGGCGTTGCGGTATGCACACGTGTGTTAAAGTTGTGGATTTTTTTCTCACCTTAAGCGCACAGCCTTAACAACGCGCTTATAATTAGGTAAATGATAGCACACCTTTGCTAATTATGGTTCAAAGCGGCCGCGATGGGGTTCTTCACGTGTCGGAAGGCGTTTGATTGCTACCAGACCACTTCTTCTTCCTCGTGCTACCTCAGAAGACTCAAAAAGGGCTGAAACTTAGTTAATCGCGCTTCGGGTTTGATGTATCAAGTTTAGATTAATATTTGTTGTGGACTTGCACAATGAACACGTCTCACACATTTCACAGATTCTGAGTCTGGTAACTTAAGTTAAGTCGAGTGCAGGAGTTAATTTCGCACGTCTCGACGATTTTCGTTCACGTTTCAGCGTTGCTAAACTTTATAAAGCAATTTTTATTCTTAATCAGAAGTCGTTCCTCACACGCTGGTGAAATGAAACCATCGAGTAGGCAATCAGTAAGATCAGGATCTTGATGGGGAGATTGCAACTTCATTGGTGGTTTCATATTTAAACATCTAAAGTTCATTATTTAGTGAAAGTAAATGCAAAGCAAATTGTGCATGTAAAATATTTAAAATGTTGTTTTATGTTGGTTTTAATAAATAATTTAACCTAAAATCGTGTCAGATTAATTAACATCCCTTTAAATTTAAATTTTCTTTTCTGTTTGTCATAAATCCGCCTCGACTCGCAGCATACATATGTAAATTTATCTTAAATGCCGATTCAATTAAACTTAATACATAAAATATGTTAAACAATCGACGCGCGCATAACTCTCGCCAGTGCGAAACGCAACACTGAACAAAACAGCAACAATCCGACGATTGTAAACTAAATGAAGAGCACGGATAACTACGGCGATGGTCATAAATACTCGCGGAGTGAGTGGCTGCAATCCCAATCAGCAAGATGCGAGAGGTGAAAATGAATATAGATGTAATGGGCTTGAATTAAATTTAAGGCATGCAAAAGAATTGGCACTTATCAAGCATCCGTATTTACATATCTATCAGGAGACTGTGCTTTTGATGTGCCTGGTAAGCTCAAGTAAAAGATTTACGTTTTTTATTGATAAAATAAACGGATTCCTAAGATGCGATACGGAAAACTAAAATTGATCTTGAATTAAATCTTAATGATTTTCACAACTTAAAAATATAAAAAATATCATAAAATTGTTTTGACTGCAAAAATTGCCAGAAAGTAATGATTTCTAAAGAAACCGCTTCTAATTTTCAAAAAACTTTATGTTCTTGATCCTCACAAAAATTGCAAAACACGGAAATTCCGAAAATTTGTTCCACTATTGTGTGATTCTTAATTCTATGAGATAATTTCGATCAAATTCAGTTCAGTATACTTTTTAGATTTAATCTTGACCTAGGCTAGTTGGTTGCAAGCATTTTTAATAATACCGATTGGATTCCAAGATCATCAATCAATCGATGATAAATAGTCGATAATTAGCAAGAAAGCGTAAAATAGTATTGACTGGCGATGAAAGCATACACCGCTGCGCGATTCGTTCTCCTCTATTATATTCAGAAAGATCCCGACGGCGGCATCAGTATCATCCTCCAACACTATCTCAACTCAACTTAAGTAAGCAGCTGAGTTAGGGACACGTGAGCAATGGATTAATTTTCAATAATTTTACTCACAAAATTCGGTATGTGATGCGACCACGTCGTATGTTTAATGCTGGTAATCAGATGGAGGATATGCGCGCTGGTAATTGCCTTTAATTGATGCCCTTTTGGTTTGTGCATCGTGGAGACTGCAAACGACGCAGATATTTCGGGTTCCTGATGACCGGACGTCGTTTCTTCGGCTGCATCGTTCTTGTTTTTTTGTTTTTGTTTCACGTTCAGTATTCGAATGCGAGTCGCGAGCATTTGCATACCGACGGCATTTGCATTGACCGAAAGTCGATTGATTGATGAATCCATCCGGTAATGCGGTAAAATGAAAATATCGCCGAGCGAGTGTTGTAAATAACGCCTCGATGTCGAATTTCGCATTTCAAGTTGGACCTACGTCAACGTTGAATGCAAATCAGATGCTTGCCGAAGTACTTTAAGACAGTTTGAGGCAGTTTAGTCAAATCAATTTGAACGACATAAGTAAGACGTAAAATACTCAAGGTTTGAAACAATGGCATGTAAATCATTTCAATCATGATCGTTTTTAATTAAAGGTCAAAATATTTGAAATTTGTGTAAACAGAAAAATAGTTTGAATTTATACAAAAGCTTGTGTAACGTAATCGTGATCTAAATAATCTAAATCAACTTCGAAAAGGGTGGAAACACATCCAATTAAACTAGAATCACACAAAATCTAAGAAGAAACAGCCCAAGTTTCTGAATTAATCTTAATGCATTTTCTACCCTGTGGATGTGGTCAGGTGATATGACCAATGTATTTATAGAAATCTGATTAGCCTTTATTTATTATGCGTGCATCAGACTAAGTTTGGTCATTTGAATCTATTGATTTGATGCGTCCAAAACTTCACTGAATTAATATTATTTCTGTTAAGTCATTACAAGAAAAAATATACTGAAAGGCACGTGGCAATATTATTCTTAATATGAACTTAGCTTTTTTATTGACGACCCAGTTTACAGTTATTCCTAACAAATCTAACACTCTCGGGGTGAATGGAAACGAAGTTCATTTTTCATTTTTCACATTAGCACCGCTTCTGACAGCACATGCTTTCTCAGGACTGCTGAGGGAAGCAGAACCTAATCGCCACTTGATTAATTACGAGTGGGTACATCTTCGTCTTATTACGATCATTACTAATATGTTTCGAGCTTTTATACACAAACCAAAATAACCAAAATAATAAAAAATAAAAAAATTCTAAACGTTTTTCGACTACGGTAAATCAATTTCGAATTTACATAACACTTAGAGAATTTTTAGAATTTCAACAAAGTGTTTTGTGGATACTCGTAGATATAATTGAGAATAATATTGGTTCTTATTACGTAATAACGGCTTATTGAAATCGTTGTCGATTTGGACGGCGTGGTTACCAAAGTTTTCGTTAACAAGGCGAGAAAAACGTTGAAACATCGGTGATTTTGATGATTAATAACAGTACCATTGCACATCTTCAGCCATGTAAATGTCGAAGATTTGAGAGGGTTTAAAACGTGCCCGTTCTCCGAGTGTGTATCATAATGCATCAAGATGCATCGTCGAAAATATAATCACGGCAATTACGCGCGGCTAGGTGTTAAAACATTACGCGGTTTGCTGGTGATCTGTGATCATATAAGTGCGGCAATCATTGGGGCATTTCATTTTGTTTTTCGTCTTTTCATTTAATCTATACTTATTACTTAGTCATTTAGTCGATCGGGAAATATACTAAAGTATAAAAATAATTTATTTCGTTTCAATTGAATAAAAATCCGCTCATTTATGACTTTCTAGATTTTTCTTGCTACCATTCAATATTCGATTCAGTAATGGTAAGAGTAGTAAAACTAGTTATACCTAATTATTTCTGTTCAGCTCACCTTTTAAATTTTTTAATGAAATTAATGAAACCATTTTTATCTATAAACACGTTACGCACACCGCGGCGTAGCGTAATGCATTCAATAAATTTCAATTATAAGCATTCGATGCGATCATAATTAGTAATGAAAAAGGACACAACATCGAATATTGGAGCAAACCGGGTGCATTAATAAGGCGACTATATTTGGCTGCGCATTAAAATTATCATTATAAAGATATGCGATGAACTGTTACTCTCCGACTCACTAACGCAACTTTTTACTTGAAGCTTCATTAATATATAATTAATAATTATTGTATAACTCAATTAAAGCTTTAAACGCGCAAAAATAAATCAAAACCTAACATAATCTAACAATTCCGCCAGTCGGCGTCAAGTTGTTATATGCAAATAATTCTATTTTTAATGGCTACTGAAAACATCGGATGTTGCGTGTTTTGATTTTGCATTGAAGTCTTTAACATTCCATGACTGGAGCTTTGGGCAACGAGCCATGCATGTCAGCGCTACCGTTTGAAATAAAACTACAATAAAAGACATCGTAGGTATACCCATTTATGGTGCGAGATATAAAATCAGCAAATGCAACAAAAAATCATATAAATATTTGAACTTTTATCTCTCGTCCAGTACGAATTCTTTGAGTAGATGCCGATCAAACCAGCGATCATTATTACTGCATCCAATTAGTTAAATTAGTATTCTGAGCGCATGCGTACCCGCTGGACGACGAACACGCCACAGACACTCTCCTTCAGGCTGTGACCACTCATACCAACTTCTTCTTATTCGCACGCGCGCGCCAACTTGATGTAGCGTTTTGTTGATGCGGCCAATGATGCCCCAACGACTCTAACAAGTGCAAGTGCAAGGTACTACATATTAAATAATGTGCGAAACATTTTAGAGCGAATTTACATTTAAGCAATCATCGTTTATTTTTATAGACGCATCTTAAGTAGCCACCCAAAGTAATAGCCATTCATCTAATGTGCCACTAAATAAAATCCGCGCAACCACTTTGCATTTTACGATCGATAATTACTTAATCTGCGTTTATTTAGTAATTAGCAAAGGCCCTCACTCCCGAAAATGTTTAAGGTTGGGGTAAGACGAATGTCATACTTCGGCGAATTTTGTTTGCGATTTTCATGCATAAATAAATATAAATTTCATTATGGGGAGTGTGCGCGCGCGCAAGTCGTAAATTACGATTATGATGGAAAGTTGTGGACCGTAAGCTCAGCGATTAAAGTATCGACGTCTTACGCGAGCTCTACATCAAAGAGAATTTTCCGAATTCGAATTTCACCGCGAGATGCAACAATCGGAACGAAGAACGAGATCATCGCGAGTTAATTAAAAGCCCGTCGTCTTACAGACGAAAACAGGATTTGGTAGTGTAGCTGTAAAGTTGATGCATGAAAGCGTCTTCTTCGCGTGTGTCGTATTAATGAAATTGTCAGTCAGAGGCGCCGATTTTATCGCGGTGCGCCGATTAAGCTATCACAAGCGATTTATGCAATTCATGCAAAGTCATACAAACAATTCATAATTGAATTTATTTGCGCTAGCTGCCCATTGAGATAATAAATTGTATTTTATATTGTTTCGTACAATATTTTTCGTGTGTAATAATAAAACGTAATTGCTTTACTCTTACTCTTTTCGAGTAACGACAGTGTAATGACTGCAGATAATAAGTGCAAGTAAAAACGTGTGTTGGTCGCTAAGAAAAACGAATTATAAAAATAACCTCGCCGCGAGATGCTACCGACGCGCGCGTGTGTGTGTGTTGTACACGACGATAACAGACACGAAATTATAATAATTTTCGGCCGACGGCAGAAACAATACCGGACGACGTGCGGCGCTTAATTGCCCATAATTAGGTCGTGTGGTCGAGCATCAAAAAAACAAAAAATACTGCACGGCACGGCCGACCGTCAGGCGCACACTTGGAGTGTTTGTTCTCACAGATTCGCAAACGCGAAATTTGTGAAAATGTGGCAAAAAATGCGAGGCACGCTTAATAGTTGTTCAAATTGGTTCCGAAGTGTTTTGTAAAGATTGACGTTCGGTTTGCGTTTTCGTTGCGTGATTGACCACTAGGTTTTTCAACGCTTACACCCTCAGGGTATTCAGTTTTCGGCGTAAGCGTGGCACATCGCATTGCTTTTTGCGAAAAATTCATTCATAAAACTAGGTAAAAGTCGAAAACATTCAATTATACCGAAAATAGCTCCAAATACGATGTCTAATTCGATTTTAATTGCAAGCTTTTGATAATTATGTTTAGTTTTCGCTAGATGTACGAAAATCAAAGTTAAAAAATATAAAAAAAAGATTGACAATTAAAAGCTAGACACACACGTGTGTGCGCCTGCAACACGTTTGCTTGCAACTCGTCGAAAATCAACCTGGAAACTAGTTCACCCTCAAAAGCATTTTTACAGCTCGCACAGGTATAAAATCCAGTATTCCAAAGACTAGGGGTGCGGTTCGAGCCACACAAAACGACGACCTACGATTTTACCCTCACCATTGATAACCTACCCTACCGGATATTTTATTCACGTACACATTCAAGGGAATGTTCAACAAGTTGTCGGTAGGGCGCACCACCAACCTAGCACCCTCAAGCAACACCAGTTTTAGTCATATTTTGGTTTTAAATGTATAAATTTATAGTTAAACTATAATGTTTCTGCACGATTCAAACCAGTCGCATATTTTTGTGAAATAATTAATATTTATCAATTAATTCTGCAAAAGTACGTTACATGCAAGGGTAAAGTCCAAGATGTTGAAAATTAAGGGGTGATATTTTAAGTTTTCACGCATCTCGTGATTTATGCGAAGTTCGTAGCGCGGTGCGTCCGCACCGAACGAACGTACCATCCGCACTGAGCACAAAACCGTCCATTGGTACCATAGGTTAGGTAGGGTACCAGCAATACCTTTGAAGGTGCCGTTCGCGCCGCGGCAGCGGGTGGAAGGGACTCGCATTCGGCGCGCTTTGCCATGCGTCTCACGTCTATGGCACGCGCTTACCCTCCTCACACGAAGGGTAAGCCGTAAGCTGCCTTTACCACTACACACCATCAGAGTGGGGGAGCGCCGGATAAAAAGCGCGCAGTGCGCCACAACCGGCACACACCGTCCTACGCTCTCGCGCTTACCACATCAAGCTCAAGCTTTTTCGCACGCGTCGTGAGTCCCCCTAAGTGTTTGTGACTTATCTTAAGTCAGTTCGTGCTATTAATTCTAATTCGATCGTGCTTCATGGCGATGACACTCGGGCATCAAAGCAACATGTACAACATTTTCGCCACTCATCAGCAGCACACCCCATCACCGGGCAACTGCGTGATTGTCTCCGGCAGTCAACCACATTTGACCAACACCAAGTCGGTGATTCAAGGAAAACGTCCGCTTGCACCCGCTCCGGAACGTTCATCGGTTTTAGTGAATAGCAACGGTGATCATTTGCGTTGCAAGCGCAAAATTCAATTCATCCCTCATGTGGGAGCTCCACAACAACCCGCCTCGGTAGCGAGGAGGAACGCCCGCGAACGTAATCGTGTGAAACAAGTGAACAACGGATTCGCCACTCTTAGGCAACATATTCCCGAAACCGTCTGCGCAACCCTTAGCCCACAGGGTGGTGCTGCAGGTCGTGGAGCCAATAAAAACTCTCAAAAGTTGATACGCTACGCATGGCTGTCGAATATATCCGCAGTCTACAGAGGACCATCGAAGATCACGATATGGAACTTGCATCTAATGCGGGTAGTGATAACAATCACGCTGATAACAGCAGTTACTACTCGATGAGTCCAAACGGAATGAACAACAGCCAGTTTTCTTACCCGATTTTGTTACCGACACCGTCCTGCAGCGAAGCATCGACATCTCCCACACCGTCGCAAACTTCCGAAAGCTTCACCAATCACTCGGTGCACAGCTTCAACAATTCGCAAGATTACGCCAACGAAAACTATGATCCTAACAATGCTGACGATGAGGAACTCCTCGATGTGATCTTCAGTTGGCAAAACGAATAAGGTTAGTACTTTTTTTCGATCAAAAATCGTTAATTTTTTTGCACCCCATGAAAAATACCTGCCGTACGCGTACGAGACGTGTTTTATTTTTTCGTCGTCTACCTGGTTTCATTTCCTTTTCACATACGTTCACCCCTGGAGGGTGAGTTTTTTTTGTGTTCGCGGCTGAATGGACTTTACGCGAGGGGGTCTCGCGACTCGGACTAGTTTCTTAAGATGCAAGCTCAAACAATACTGTCTGCATTTCAAAAAGTGCACTCAGAGAAAAAAAGCGCTTTCAGAAAGCTCAGAAAAAACAAGCACAGGATACAAGTTTGAGCAGCTTTTTCCTTCTTTTTGAATTTTGTCTAGACTGTCTGCACGCGAAGATAATTAAACGATTCCGCGGCAACCTACGCTAATAAAAAGCTCGCTTACTTTGAGGTCAACAATTTCTGTATCATAACTCGTTCTAATTTCTATCCTATCTCAACAATTCAAGTCCCCGCGACTCTCAACGTGTTTTATGACAAGTTTTTTTTGTGTGGATTTATTTCATTTCTAATAAAATTTCATTTTTTGTGTTGCAGAATCTCAAATGATACAACAACCAGAATCTCATCATTGAATCTCCACTGAAAACGTACAAAGTGCCTTTACGATTGTTAAATTGTTATGAATCTAGTCAACTGTTTATTGTGTAAATATCGTGTAAATATTGTTACTGATTAGTGTTTAAAAATGCAACTTCCTCACGCGTTTTGCGTTCTTTGAAGAATATAAACCTATTTTTGCTAAAAATCAAAACTTTTCTTACTTATTTTTTTATGTTCTCGTACTGATATAGTTCGTTTTACTGCTATACCTACTCTTAAGATTACTTAGTCTTAAGTCTGTCTTTTAAGTCTTAACTTTGACTCGTACTTATAATTTTATTCGAATTGTAAATAAACAACGCCGATCTAGATGATCGAAATAAACAAAATCATAAAAATTATTTTATGTTTTTCTTTTGCGTTTTTTTGTTAATTATTTCAGGTTTGATTGGTATTTTTGGCGGTTGGACTTTTTTAATGATTGCTACTTCGGTCCGTTTATTAACCGTTCAACCCCCTCTTTGGTTGTTGTTCGTTGTTCCTGACTGACAAGGTGTTATGTAAATGTAGCGTGGTGGTGCCGGTTCTGGTTGGGCGGTTGTTGGTCGCGCACGTGCACGTGCAGGGTGAGATTAGGCGCGTGCTGCATGTGCGCGCACACGTCGCCATTTCGTAGTTATGACCGGCTATTACAAATGTTGCTTGCGCTATGGTGCATGTAGATTATAAGCAATACACACACCTGCCCCTGTTGGCCCCTGGTCTTTCTACGAATGCTACTCATACCACGTGTGTCTGGATCACTTCAAGCATAAATACGCTATTAATGATTCTAATTTTATGCGTTTTTTTTTTAATTAGATTTGTATTGATAAATTTTTGAATAGATTACGAGTGTCATTAAAACTATTTCCAATTGGAAAGTTCTACAGGTATGCAATATAAAAAATACGCGCTGTGTGTCCCTGCATAATTGCACTAATTGATATAGCACAATTAAAATTGCACTTTGATTAAAACGTCGGTTTTGCCACGGGAGTGTCGCGACTTAACTCCCAAAGAATGGGAACTCATAAAAATACCTTCTCGCCCAAACAATTAACAACACTAAGTCTCCACTTCACTAATTTCATTTACTCAAAAAACTGGAATGCTCTTAATGGTGATGAGCTCCAGCTGCCAGAAAGCGCAGTAAAACGTAAATTTTTGATTTTTTGATTCGCTCAAACTACTAATTTTGAATGTTAAAGATTCATTTGGGGTGCAACAATGCAAAGATCACGAATATCATAACTGCTTAAAGAGGGTTCAAGGTGTGCGGCGTTTGTTTCGGTAATCGGCAGCGCGCATTGTCCTTAAACAACGCCTTTGTGTAAAATGAGCCAGGCACGCGAGTGATGCGCGTCGCGCCCACCGAAACAAGGCTGCACACGCTTGTTGCTTCGCTCCCGGTTTTTACTTCCATGCATTGCATTCGGGGCAGTGCACATTATAGGAAGTGGGAGGAAACCGACGGCTTCGGATGGAAACGCGTCTGGAACAAACAGCATTCTGCTTATTGTTAGTCTCTTCCGCTGCAACCCGACGCGAATATTGTCTTGCACTTGGTGGTGCGAGGGGACAATTGGGGAGATTTAGTCAGGAGAGCTACGAACTTCCTAGTTTCTTATCACGCATACTCAAATACTCAAATGTTCTTAGTTTCTTGCCTCAGGAATATCTTGAACAAAGTTATCTTGGCAAATCTTTTCGTTTTGCTCGAAGATAGACTAACAAAACGATTTTGATATTGCTTCTCATGTCTACCGGCATTGCGTAATGATCCTTGTAGAGATAACCCGAAAACCTTTGACATTTTTTTGATTTTCAGACATTTTTAAGACTATGTACAAATTGTACCGGCAACCACTTATCGCTTCTAGTTTTACTTTGCCCTTTGAGATGTCTCAGAGCGGCCGCAACTGCTCAAAGCACTTGAAAGCTCTTCCAACGTGTCGCACCCAATTAGAGATAGCGAAAACTGAGACCATTTCGAAATGGGTGGCCCTCATTTAATAAAAACATAACTAAGTCTCTAATAAAAAAATGTCCTTCCATTTTGAATCAAGATTTATAGAGACCTAGCATAGTAAAAATTCTCTAACTAGATCAATTGTTTTTATATTTTAGGCTAAAATTCTATTTTCTAGCTCTCTAGATTTATCAAATGATAATAAAATAACTGAAGGTGGTGGAAACGTGTCTCCGTTAGTGGTGCAATTAACCGCTTTTGTATAATAGTAAGTAAAACTTGTTTTTTAACTCCTCCGACGGTTTTTTAAGACTGATATAAATTGCTACTGATTCCGGTACAAATTTTTCCGAGATGCATTTCGATAGCGGCACTAAAAGTCGCGTATAAAAAATAATGATTGGCATGACTAGAAAAAGGCTTTTCATCCCCTGAAAAATGCCGATCGCGATAAAAAATCCGCCCCAATTTGGAAATACCAAAGTAGCGCTTTTGATCGAAGTAAAATTTTTAAAGATTTAAAGACAAAAGGTCGCAACTACAAACGGCAGTCGCCAATTAGGACCTTGTTAACAATTTGTTTACGACAGAAGCAATAGATTTCTCTTATCTCTGACCAAAGTATCCGACAGGAAATTATATATTATATTTCTTGTTGCATAAGGCAACAAAAACATGTTTTTGTATTTGACATAATGCGACAATAAAATTGCGAGAATAAAACTTGAGAAGTACAATGCAGACTTCAATTTGGCGTCAATTTTATGTTCGTCTTCGTGTGAAAGTGATGTCACTTTTTGTCGCTTGCAGGAAATTTCAGCAACGCATTCTGCATTATTTTTTACTGTTTTGTCTCCGGTATTATTTTCATACCCACATGATAAGTTCGAGTAGTTTTTGCACGCGCACGTAGTAATTTCGAAGAGCTGAAGCTTTTAGCTTCTTGAAAATGATCCAGATCCCGATCTCCACATCTCATACCTCGCCACCATAGCAATAAGAAACCGCAGACGACAAAAAAAGCAGCGATCGCCGGCGAGACACGCGCGTCGACCTTGTAGGTCATGCTTCGCTCATTTTACTCTTTACTCCTCGCAGCTACGTTTAGCTACGTGCGAGGCACACAAGAAAAAGGAATCGATTTTATATCTACTCATGTGGCAACTTAAGCCTTTATACATAAACCGCATTTTTCGGGGATGAAATATTTAGGTTAGTGTAATCGATTATTTATACTTTATAAGTTAAGGGTTGATTAGCATGATTTCTGAGTTTATCAAACAGAAACTTGCCGCGAAACACCCAAGGGCGCTGAGGGTGAGACGCCAGACTACCCTTAAATAGATGCTATAGACGTCTGGTGCGCAAGATTTACAACGGCGACACTAACGGACCGTAACAACCCCTTTAAATATTTAATACTTTAAAATCTTTAGCTAATAATCAATACTTGACTATTAATAATCATTGTTCTTGTGTTCTGAACTATTTTAGTTGTTTAGAGAGTTAAAGGGGTGCGTGTACCGAATAAAAACGAAAAGGGGCAATTTTTGAGAAAGCCATGGTTCACTGGATACCGGTCCAGTCGTGTTTCACGCTTCATCCATCCAAAACATGCCGAAATCGTATCATCCAGAGATCAATCTTTGAAAAAAAGATTGTTTGTCATTGTCTCACCGCACAAGAAACTTGGTCTGACCAAGTAACTATACATACGAAGGTATACATAAGTACGTGTAAATATACGTTCCAGGAGCTTTTACCGATGAAATTTACCAAATTTACCAAATGTAGTTGAAAATGTATACATTTCCCATAGTACTTTCACCGTAACTTACACCAAAAATGTGCAGAATATAAATTGATGATATTTTAATGTCTTCATCAGTTGGAGCTCGATGATAAGTTGAAACTCGTTGATTTATCTCTCTTCTAAGTTGCTAGGATGATACTGAAGACCCGATACGAGACCATTTCTCCTTCGTTCTGGTTGCATCATGCAGATAATGCCATAATCGAGTTGTTGATTGTCGTCGTCGATGTTTCCCTGTAATCAGCAAAAAATATCTACCTGATTTGTTGGGACGTTGTGAGAAAAAGTCCTCTCCAGTGCACATTCCGAACGCACGTCAGAATTTCCAAACCTTCTCATTCGAAATTTAAGTCAGCGTTCAAGTCGTCCTAAGTCCCGGTAGAGTATTTTGAATGCACTTGATTGACATGTTATGCAAAAGATCCGGCTTCAGTCGAATTGCATTCAGTGATCCGATCTTAGAACCTATATTCAGCAGTATATTCAGTATTCATGATTTCACATCCAGTACATACTTACGAGGAGATCCTACCAGTCGTTTGAATACGCTGGTACGCTGCATTTGGTGATTTTCATTCCATGACGGTCATAGAAGAGAATCGAAGGCCCGATGAATGCATAAAGATGATCGATGCGATTCGTTGACGCGTACAAGTTTATTTGACTCGAATGCCACACACAAAGAGGCTCCAAATTTAAATCACAACACAAAGATCTCCGAATGTTTTACATAACAAGCGAAATTCTTGTAATTGGCGTTATCAACTTATCAAAACTCTGAGAGTCTATAAATATGTTGATTTAATTAAAATACCTGATATTTCTTTTTATTTAGGTCAGAATTAAATACCAAATTATTACCATGATGAATTATGAATCTTTTGCGCTAACATATTCGTCGTCATCACGCGATATCTGCGTTCTTACCAGGGTACCATCGACAGGTCTACAACTTATTACAGGGGATTTCTGCGCGCGGCATACGAGTTTTCTCATTTTTCAATTGCAGCGACTTCTTAAGAAGGTCTGCACACGCGTGTAATTGCTAAGCGTCACACTGGGTGCGTGCATCGAGCGCAAGTGTTTAAAATATCACCTTTGATTGATTTTATTCGCTGTTTATTACATTCGTAAACTCGTCTTCCGTGAGTGTAAAAATTAACTGCTTTAAATCAGCCTGCAGAACCAGATATACCGAAAGTTTGTGTTACAATGTGGTTCGCACATGTAATTTCCTTCAGAGCGTTATTTTTGTTATCAAAGACGGAAACAACTACTCAGCCACCGTTGATACAACGGTTGGGCCCTTACCTCTTTATTTGTTATCGGTTCGGGGAGTAATAAACCCGCAAAGTGAGATAATTTACCTTAAAACCGCTGAAGAATCACTCGTAGACCATTTATCGGCGCCCGCCAAAGGTTATTCGAGAGTAAGCAGGTAGCAGCGTAATCTATACCGGATTACAACCAAATTATGACTATCTGTAATATGGTAAAAGCCGCCACAGAAAATCACCAATAGTTTGCTTCAAATGATGAGATTGAGTGTCGCTGGACTGCCGCAACTGTTGATCGTTTTCTTCATTTTGTTGCGTCGCCGATGAGTTCTCCATGAGTGCGGTGTCGTGTTGCTTTGTTTGTGCTCCCAATTTAACACTTTGTGTGGCTACGCGGTCAGTTTTGATGCTTGTAGATTTATGCGGCGACGTCCCGTCGATTATAGCCCCACGAGGGTGTTAATACAGACACCACGACGAATTGAAGCCGTGTGTCGAATATTTATAAGCCTGTGAAGATTTATTAAATCAACGTAATCATTAAATCAAAATGGCGAATTCACGGAAACTCAAACGACACACAGGGAATACGTTACAGAACGGTTCAAGGACATTAAAAATAGGATATTACGAATAAAATGGGCTCAACAGTACCTACCAATGTTTAGCGACGTGATGCTTATACTATTGTTGCTACTTACACTTTTTTTTCACGTTTAATTTATGGTTTTTGCACTTTTACATTTTTAATCTGCACCACGCGGCCACTCCATTTTTCACTATAAGTGCAGGTTACAAGTGCAGCTCGCGCGGGCGCTCGTAGTCACTGCCGGTCATGCGCGCGGGGCAGTCCTGCGCGCGCGGACGCGGCAGGTTGGTTGCAGACAGTCGGTTATTTTCAAATTTTAATATTTATTTCAAAACAAAATACTTTGTTTATTATTCGAATGCAAAATGAAACGATTTGCTAACAAGTGTAAGTTCATCATACTCGTATAGTATACCGACATGAAACACTGATAAAAGATGTGGTAAATATTTAACATTGTTTCCAATGAATTCAAAATAATATTCTGACAAGTCATTCAAAACTTAGAAAAGTACAAAAAGATTTCAAAGATAAATTCTTTGTGATGACTCTACATTAACTAGAATGTTGATGAAATTTACTAAAATATTTGATAACAGAAATATTTAGTTCAACATCATTAGTTTGCTTCTGAAATGAAACCGAGCAACCTATTAATTAATGCTTAATTATTTTGATTAAAATAGTCAAAACATTGACACGTTTGGAGGTAGCAATGTCTTGCAACTACTTTCAAAAGCTTGAATCCATTAATTTAAAATCGATAACAATCAAATATCTAAGATTTACCAAAGTTTGAGGATAATCTACGTATTTTTGAACTAGTTTTTAGATTTTAACTTGATTTGATAAACTTCTGGAGTTCTTAATGGGAAGGAAAGTACATAGTGAATATTATAGATCGAAAATTGAAAAATGTGTAATAGGTACAACGTAAAAGATGAAAGAGAACGCTGGGAATCCGACTCGTAAACGATATATAGGATGAACCGCCTTTGAAAATCATCATCAGCTCATTAACTTAGCTTGCGGGCGCATCTCATCAGCAACTTCTTCCGATTTTTGGCCCTAGACCGAAATTTTAAGCCAGTAAAAGTGTATCCATCGAAATCAAGCAAATAACTAATTGAAATGCGTGCCATTCTTTAATTGTTTCTTGTTTCACGAGTCAAAACAATCTAAAAATATTAGGGCCTGTAGACTGGATGTCCCATTCTGATTTTAGCTCTGTAATTTTAAATTTACAGATATGGCGTCAAACATTTTAAAAAGTCTTGAAAACATTTTTTAATTTAAAATTTTCTGAAGAAATTTTGATTTTTTCTTAAACTTGCTTTATTTTTGCGTTAATTGGTTGAAAATAGTATTGATACGTGCCTGTAAAAATGCGTTTAGTCCGGTTCTCATTGATTTATATTACCTGGTCGCACGTACAAGCGGTGTGCGTGTGCCGGACGCGTACGGCGCCGGATAAAACCAATAAACTTTTTAATATCGGCTACGAAATTATAAGGCGCGCGCACGCATGAAGAACGCCGACGGGATGAAAACAAGAGCAAACGCGCCAACATCCGAAAATAAACCCAATCAACCACAATGCTTTCTGCAATTGAACGATACTCGTAGCAAGGTGTAAAATTATAACTGTATTTCAATTTCCGATTCGGCGATTTTAAATTTAGAAAATTTTGAAGTCAATATCACTATTGTCAAGTCAGTGGCATGAGTCTGCTGCATTTTTTGATGTGACAGAGCAGCTACATTAAAAACTGATAGGTACAATACGAATCGAGGATAATGGGCGTCCCTTAAAATGCGGCCCACAAAGCAATGAGTGTATACAAATAGTGTACCTAATAATGACCGAAGTAAACAGAGACTTTGTGGCCAGGCTGCGGTCAGGCATTGTTGGCTTGTATCACTCCCCGAAGAGCCCATACCAATAAACCCACCGGGGCACATTAGACCACACCAGTGGCATTTTTGCACACAGAATGAGACCAGTGATGACCAAACAATTTTTACAAAATTAAATACGCTTAGTTTCAGGTTTAAGAAGTAAACATTTTGAGTATCTATTGCAAAACCACCCACAACTAACGTTGGAGGTTGAGATGTTAACTTACCACCGAAAATGACATAAATGACATAAATGACACACGCACAATATCAATGAGGAACTTTCAAATCTTTTACATCCTTCAATTTAAAGCAATCAGTATGTGGTCAGTGGCAGTAACTAGGTGGTCAGTATGTGGTCAAATCTGATGTCCTAATGTCAATTTTGTGGCATACTGTGAGATACAAAACAAATGTGGCCGATTTTTGAACATTTGGGTAAAGGAATAATGATATCTGATAGATAATAACAAACCACACGCGCGACAGCACGCGTTTTGCTAAATTTTTGTGAGGGTTGTGACTTGTGACATATGGCAGTCACCCTGTGGTGACAATTTAATTTAGACTAAGCAATCTTTGAAAAATTGAATCGATAAGAATCTCATGTTGGCAAAAATCATATACTTCAGATGCTTTGATAATATTCACATTAATTTTCTACATTCAGACATGTCCCATCTGTAAAAATAAAACAAATTTTAATTTTTGAAAAATAAGTTAAAATATAATACATGCATAATAAAAAAATATAATTAAATTCGTACCCACTCATCTCTCACAACACTTTAACATCACATCACATCATTCCACATCATAATAATTCCTAATTGTTGTTACAAGTTTAATTTACAGCCCATCGTAATAAGTCACAGTTTATAGCTTGTGGGGCGCATGCAGCGTGACAACGCCGACAACGATTTAACATTCCTCCAGAAACTATGCACTACATTACGGACTGAAGAAAATAATTAGAAGACTCTAAACGAAGAGTACGAAGAGTCGCATTTAATTGAAATTGTACTTAAATGAATGTTACATTTTCACATGATGCCCGTCCTCGCTTAATGTTTGCTTTATTTTATCTTTGATGTTCCGTCTAGCTCGGTTTAAGTTAATGAATGAAACGAAACATTGTGACATTGTCATGTCATGGAGATGGTCGATTTGCTCGACACATGAGTGCAGCAATTAGTCGCATTGTAAACTCTTGATATCTGAAGGAAGAAAGAAGTAGGTAGTAGGTAAGGAAAATTAATGTTATTAGTGACGTGTTAAATTTTACAAGAGGACATAAAATATTTATACGTAGTGTTATAGAATTTTTAATAAATAATTAAATTTGGTTCTTGGAAAGCAAATTAAATCCATAAAACGTCTTCTGATATCACTCAGTATAAAATTACTCATAAAAGTCTTAAGTGTGTCTGTAATAAGTAAAACTTAATATAAAATATTTTATTATTACACTTAGAAGGTAGAATGTAGATTTGTATCACTATCATCCCTTAATTTTATGATTTAAATTTTGTGTTGAGTGAAAGTGGTATTCAGTAATTAAAAGCTAGCTTAAGTAGGTACCATAAGTAGCTAGGTAATGTGGCATCAACACCTTTACAAGACGATTCAATAATATTCCTCGAATGTTATTCAAAATTCAAAAAAAATGCTTCGTTTTGTTGGCAAAATATGTAAATTTCTTGTTGTCAATATAAGTGAGACATATTGTCGATTACAAAAGAGCAATTTGTAGGTTTTGGCAATTTCTGAATTTCACTTAAAATATCTGAAGTTCGTGCAAAACCATGTGGATAATTTGAACAAATACACAATCACGCGGCAGGTTGGTTGCAGACAGTCGGTTATTTTCAAATTTGAATATTTATTTCAATACAAAATACTTTGTTTATTATTCGATTGCAAAATGAAACGATTTGCTAACAAGTGTAAGTTCATCATACTCGTATAGTATACCGACATGAAACACTGATAAAAGATGTGGTAAATATTTAACATTGTTTCAAATGAATTCAAAATAATATTATTACAAGTCATTCAAAACTTAGAAAAGTACAAAAGATTTCAAAGATAAATTCTTTGTGATGACTCTACATTAACTAGAATGTTGATGAAATTTACTAAAATATTTGATAACAGAAATATTTAGTTCAACATCATTAGTTTGCTTCTGAAATGAAACCGAGCAACCTATTAATTAATGCTTAATTATTTTGATTAAAATAGTCAAAACATTGACACGTTTGGAGGTAGCAATGTCTTGCAACTACTTTCAAAAGCTTGAATCCATTAATTTAAAATCGATAACAATCAAATATCTAAGATTTACCAAAGTTTGAGGGTAATCTAAGTATTTTTGAACTAGTTTCTAGATTTTAACTTGATTTGATAAACTTCTGGAGTTCCTAATGGGAAGGAAAGTGCATAGTGAATATTATAGATCGAAAATTGAAAAATGTGTAATAGGTACAACGTAAAAGATGAAAGAGAACGCTGGGAATCCGACTCGTAAACGATATTTAGGATGAGCCGCCTTTGAAAATCATCATCAGCTCATTAACTTAGCTTGCGGGCGCATCTCATCAGCAACTTCTTCCGATTTTTGGCCCTAGACCGAAATTTTAAGTCGGTATCCAGACATTAGACATCGAAATCAAGCAAATAACGAATCAGCTAATTGAAAAGCATGCCATTCTTGTTTCAGTGCGAGTCAAAACAATCTAAAAATATTAGGGCCTGTAGACTGAATGTCACATTCTGATTTTAGCTCTGTGATTTTAAATTTACAGACATGGCATCAAATATTTTAAAAACTCTTGGAGAAATTTTTTTAATTTAAAATTTTGTGAAGAAATTATGATTTTTTCTTAAACTTTAGCTTTTAAGCTTTATTTTTGCGCTAATTGGTTGAAGTTGGTATTGATACGTGCCTGTAAAAATGCGTTTAGTCCGGTTCTCATTGATTTATATTACCTGGTCGCACGTACACGCGGTGTGCGTGTGCCGGACGCGTACGGCGCCGGATAAAACCAATAAACTTTTTAATATCGGCTACGAAATTATAAGGCGCGCGCACGCATGAAGAACGCCGACGGGATGAAAACAAGAGCAAACGCGCCAACATCCGAAAATAAACCCAATCAACCACAATGCTTTCTGCAATTGAACGATACTCGTAGCAAGGTGTAAAATTATAACTGTATTTCAATTTCCGATTCGGCGATTTTAAATTTAGAAAATTTTGAAGTCAATATCACTATTGTCAAGTTGGGGGCATGAGTCTGCTGCATTTTTTGATGTGACAGAGCAGCTACATTAAAAACTGATACAATACGAATCGAGGATAATGGGCGCCCACAAAGCAATGAGTGTATACAAATAGTGTAATAATGACCGAAGTAAACAGAGACTTTGTGGCCAGGCTGCGGTCAGGCATTGTTGGCTTGTATCACTCCCCGAAGAGCCCATACCAATAAACCCACCGGGGCACATCAGACCACACCAGTGGCATTTTTGCACACAGAATAAGGCCAGAAATGACCAAACAATTTTTACAAAATTAAATACGCTTAGCTTCACGTTTAAAAGGTAAAAATTTTGAGTATCTATTGCAAAACCACCCACAACTAACGTTGGATGTTGAGATGTTAACTTACCACCGAAAATGACATAAATGACATAAATGACACACGCACAATATCAATGAGGAACTTTCAAATCTTTTACATCCTTCAATTTAAAGCAATCAGTATGTGGTCAGTGGCAGTAACTAGGTGGTCAGTATGTGGTCAAATCTGATGTCCTAATGTCAATTTTGTGGCATACTGTGAGATACAATACAAATGTGGACGATTTTTGGCATATTTGGGCAAAGAAATAATTGTATCTGATACCACACGTGCGCCAGCACGCGTTTTCTTATATTTTGTGAGGGTTGTGACATATGGCAGTCACCCTGTGGTGACAATTTAATTTAGACTAAGCAATCTTTGAAAAATTGTATTGATAAGAATCGTCATATTGGAAAAATCACATATTTCTGATCCTTTGATAATATTCACATTAATTTTCTATATTCAGACATGCGCCAACTGTCAAAATCAAAATAAACCTAAATTTTAATTTTAAAATTTTGAATTTTTGTTAGTAGAAATAAATAAAATACATCTATATATATAAAAATGAATTACTGTTCGTTAGTCTCGCAAAAACTCGAGAACGGCTGAACGGATTTATGTTATCTTGGTCTTGAATTATTCGTGGAGGTCTAGGGAAGGTTTAAAAGGTGAGAAAAATTCGAATAATTGCCGGGAAAATCCTCAAAACAGCTCTTTTCTATTGAATAAAATTTGACATTGAGATTCAATCATAGTTATAGTTAAATAGTTGAATTCGAGATGGCGCGCTGAAGTGCATTATTGACAAAACTTTATATAATTGATTTCTTTAAATTAAAATTGCTAATCTTATTGATAGAATTGACTCTTACAACGAGTATGTCTAGAACAAGAGAGTAAAAACGAATTATATTTTTATTCAACACTGCCGGAACGAAGTCGCGGGCAACAGCTAGTGCATAATAAAAAAATATAATTAAATTCGTAACTACTCATCTCTCACAACACTTTAACATCACATCATAATAATTCCTAATTGTTGTTACAAGTTTAATTTACAGCCCATCGTAATAAGTCACAGTTTATAGCTTGCGGGGCGCATGCAGCGTGACAACGCCGACAACGATTTAACATTCCTCCAGAAACTATGCACTACATTACGGACTGAAGAAAATAATTAGAAGACTCTAAACGAAGAGTACGAAGAGTCGCATTTAATTGAAATTGTACTTAAATGAATGTTACATTTTCACATGATGCCCGTCTTCGCTTAATGTTTGCTTTATTTTATCTTTGATGTTCCGTCCAGCTCGGTTTAAGTTAATGAATGAAACGAAACATTGTGACATTGTCATGTCATGGAGATGGTCGATTTGCTCGACACATGAGTGCAGCAATTAGTCGCATTGTAAACTCTTGATATCTGAAGGAAGAAAGAAGTAGGTAGTACCTACCTAGTAGGTACCTAGTAGGTAAGGAAAATTAATGTTATTAGTGACGTGTTAAATTTTACAAGAGGACATAAAATATTTATACACCGTAGTGTTATAGAATTTTTAATAAATAATTAAATTTGGTTCTTGGAAAGCAAATTAAATCCATAAAACGTCTTCTGATATCACTCAGTATAAAATTACTCATAAAAGTCTTAAGTGTGTCTGTAATAAGTAAAACTTAATATAAAATATTTTATTATTACACTTAGAAGGTAGAATGTAGATTTGTATCACTATCATCCCTTAATTTTATGATTTAAATTTTAAAAGTGTGTGTTGAGTGAAAGTGGTATTCAGTAATTAAAAGCTAGCTTAAGTAGGTACCATAAGTAGCTAGGTAATGTGGCATCAACACCTTTACCAAACGATTCAATAATATTCGTCGAATTTCATTCAAAATTCAAAAAAAAATGTTTCGTTTTGTTGGCAAAATATGTAAATTTCTTGTTGTCAATATGAATGAGACATATTGTCGATTACAAAAGAGCAATTTGTAGGTTTTGGCAATTTCTGAATTTCACTTAAAATATCTGAAGTTCGTGCAAAACCATGTGGATAATTTGAACAAATACACAATCATTCCGCCGGTGGCCAGAAATGTGTGCAATGCGACAGTGAGACGGACGATATTGAAATGTACAATTTAGCTGACAATGCCGCCGCTAATCGTTCCTTTATTCCCGCGTCATTGTCCGAATTGAGCGAGCTTGCAACGAAATTGTGAAGTTGACGTGCGGAAAATACGCTTACGGTCACTTCCTGCTACGATTTTTTTGACACTTTTTGACAACTCTTTCAATATTATAATAATACAACACAACAGTTACTTATATTTATAATTTTTTTGGTATCGTGTGGTATTTTTAAAAAATTATCAAAATTATTCAGAGTTATGAGCAGTAAATTTATTGTACCTATTTCATAAATATTTATAAAAAGAAACTTAATAAGTATGATTAGTAAAATTTCAACGTTTATATATTGAATATTTTAGTTTTTGAGATACAAATCTATTTGTACAATCGAGCAGTTCAGGTTTAGAGTCACATTATAATTAAGGGTTGGTCAAATATGCGCATTCCTTAAACACCCTTAAACGCCGCATCGAATTAACCACCCCTACGCTTCGTAATAACAACATTAAAAGGATGAAAATAATAATTTAGATTCGTATTAAAATGCCGCACCAAACAGTCTATATAAAATTGGAACTGTGTGAAAAAAAAACATTCTTCGAGGGTAGATTCAAATTATAACTTTCAAATGTGTTTAAATTTTGTTTAAATTCTCCTTCTACAACGTAGGTAAGTATCTTTGGAAAAAATGTTCAACACTTTATGTAAACTGCAAATTCTATTTAACCGTGAAAATCATCGTAAAGTTTTCCTGAAATTTTGTAGCCTTTAAAAAAAATCAAATGACAATAACGCACAATATCGCTGTGGTGGTTCTGCCATTTAAGCACCAATAACTTTGAAGTACTTCTTCAAGTGCTCAGCCGAATAAGTCATTGTTCGATGGTGTGTCGTATACTTTAGGCAAATATTCGTTTACTTGTACCATTAGTCTTGGTCCATGACCATCTGGTGACATTTAAATAATTTAAAAGTATTTAGAAACCTCATACCCAAAGTTTTCCTATCAGCTGATAATGCAACCACCTACTTGATACTTTTACAGACTCCGTGATGTCTCCAACGTCCTTTTAAATGATTTTAAAACTTTAAATGTCTGTTTCTGACCTGCATTGCAACATTGTATGTACCTGATAATGTTGGGGTGCGGTAAAGAAATTGCGTTTCGTAGAATTCCAGGTCGAAGCTTCGAAATTTGGATGCTTCAAGTGTTTTGTGCAATTCGAGAGTGAAAACGCACAATCGCGACAATGCCAACCAGGACAATGCTGTGCGAAGACATAATGCGAAACGGACGAGCGTTAAAACGTTTTATAAGGAACGAATGAAAAGAAGCATCATGTGTGTGCGTTTTGGCCGAGGGATGTTGTCCTGAAGCTCAATTTTTACGCAACCAGAACGTATTTATACTCTATTTATAATCTATTCAGGATTTTTAGACATATACACGTGTATATTAATTAGTTGTCTTCGCAGAAACTCAAAGGCACGGATCCTCTAGTATTTCCAAGTATCATCAACTACAATCCAGAAACCATTCAGGTTTTTGGCTAAATGTATTTAGATATGTTAATGCAAAATAAATTAGTATTTAGGGCAAATTGTCATTATTAACTTTTGGTTTCAGTTATGAGAATTTAAAAGAGAGCTACACCACTAATTAAATATATAAACACAAGAAAACGATTTCTATTATTTAGTTGATTTGTTGCAATGTGTAAAAGAGTAAAAAACTTTAAGAAAAAAACTGAAAAATATTTGAATAGGTCTTAATAACAGGCTCGTGACCATCTTATCGAGTTACTCGGATGTAAGGCGTTCTCGTTGAGTGTAATAAAGGGAGAGTTTGAAATTTATGATATTCGGTGCAAAATTTCCTATAAATTATGGTGTAAGTAAAATGGTTTAAGCGCTTAAATTTCATGAGCTATTGGCATACTGGAATTGATGACAACTTTTCAATATGACACAGGAACGTAGCGGCAAATCAAAATTAATAAGAAGCCGCCGCTGTTCAACTTGCATCTTCAGTTTTACCGCCTCGTATTTGCCGAAAATAGAGCTAGAACGTTACAAGAAAAAACTTTTTAAAAATAAAAGGGAGGCATTAACGTCTCAATTAAAAATCATTTACAACTTCATACATCAATAATAGTAAAATGTTTTTTCAAATTTAATTCTGAGCATAACTACTTGGGATAGATTTATAGACGTGGGTAATCTGTCATTGGCCGTTTAGTATTTTAATATACACCTTAGGCACTAACACTCACGCTCTTTCTAATTATTTCTAATAATTTTGAGGTTTTTTATGCAACGTAGCTAGAAAAAACATAAAAATTATGTTAATTAATGTTCTAAATTATTAACGAAATATATAAATCACATATGTCTGGAATTATTAACAAAAAACACGAGTAACAAGTAAAAATTAAAGTTTTTTCATATTTTTTTAAATTGGATTTGGAAAATTGAAACTTTTGCAGTAAAAATTCAAGTACTCATAAAATATTTATAGGAAAACGCTAAGAGGTACTTTGCATCTCTTTTAGACAGCTATAAACTTTGTATCCATAAACCAATTAAGACGTTAAAGCTCATCAAAATCGGGTTAAAGCAGATAAAGTTTAACGAGTAGTTAAAAATATCTAAATTAAATTGGAAAGTAATCAAAATTCAATTTTCATTTTAGGCTTAGTTTGTTAACAAGACGATGAAAGTTGAAGGAAATTTTGTGTGAGGTAGGTAAACCACAATTTCCTTGATTATTTTACGATGAAAGGAAACGTTTAAATTTTTCAGTTTTTACGGAAAGTAAAGTTTTGTGGCTTATTAAAGTTTCATCATAATTTATTGTGCCAACAGAAAACTTAGATAAGTTTAAAATTTGGTATATTAGCTAACGAGGTTTTAAATGCTTGCTGATTTTTTTTTCTAAACTAAAGTTTTAAAATTGAAAAAGTATTTTTTAAATACCTACAAAATAACCCTAAACATAGAAAACCACAAAAGTACCTATATCATAATTTTTTTTGTATTTTGTACTAGCTGTTGCCCGCGACTTCGTTCCGGCTGTGTTTAATAAAAATGTAATTCATTTTTACTCTCTTGTTCTAGACATACTCGTAGTAAGAGTCAATTCTAACAATAAGATTAGCAATTTTAATTTAAAGAAATTATGCATATAAAGTTTTGTCAATAATGCACTTCAGTTCGCCATCTCGAATTCAACTATTTAACTATAACTATGATTGAATCTCAATGTCAAATTTTATTCTATAGAAAAGTGCTGTTTTGAGGATTTTCCCGGCAATTATTCGAAATTTTCTCACCTTTTAAACCTTCCCTAGACCTCCACGAATAATTCAAGACCAAGATATGATAAATCCGTTCAGCCGTTCTCGAGTTTTTGCGAGACTAACGAACAGCAATTCATTTTTATATATATGATGTAGAATGTAACATTTTTGAATGTATAGATATATAAAAGTTTTGTGTTTTTAAAGAATTTTATCGTGTTTCTTTAAAAATTCACAAATTGCACCTCATTATTGAATGCTTTATGATCTAACAGCACCGCTATCAAACAATTTCACCTTCACAAAAGCTCCTCTCCGCCAGTTCCTGCCTTTATCGCCCTTTGTGGACACTCGTTTCGACCGCGACCAATAAAATAATATAAAACGCTAAATGAACCAAATGAGCCACAACACAATAAAAGTGAACTATTTATGATGAGCGCGTATAAATCTGACACTCGTTTTGCCTAAATTGTACCCGGCCAAACCGCTTCTCACAAACGCAACCACTAAAATCGTTTATTTTTGGATCGGTCTTTGACTTTTAGAGGTTTTGACCGCCGAGAATATTTGCATTCCTAATAGGCGCTTAAGTGAAGTGAACTTTAGGTTTGCCGACATCGAATAAAAGAATAAAAAGCAATCTCGTTCTTTTCTGTTTTCAGGGTCTAAGGGCTTCTCATAAAATAACAATGAAACGCTTGCCATCAAACGCCGCAAAGGGTCATTAGGTTTTGTTTAGAAGCGGACTAACGGATGATAGGCAATCTTTTTTCGTGTGATATGTGACGCAATCAGACGCACCTTCCGCTTGATTACGCGTATTGTAAAAGGGTGGAAATAAAGCTTTAAAGGACTCTATTCAACAGGTGGAGTTGATTAAGTTATTAACTAGGTAACAACTGATTAGAGTTTAGAGTTATAGGTATACAAGGAATTTAATTTTTTAGATAAAAAGAATCTTTTTAAGGTTTTCACCGCGTTTAATAAATTAAAAGCATTGGGAAATTTTGGATTTAAAAATTTGATGCTTTATCTTTTGCACAAGTTGGTTGATTCAAAATTATTTCTTCAGCTTTTGGTGATAAAAATGTTTTTATGATTAACATTTTGATATTTTATGTTTTTCTCCACAAACAAAAGTTTCTAAAGTTTCTACAGAAAATAACATGGATAAAAGACGCCCAATTTGTTGAAATTTTTATCATTGGGTAGTGTATTATAATCATTATTGTTTTTCTTTCAAAAATTTATTTTGACATTGAGAAATATCAATAGAAAATCCACAAGAAAAATATCCCCGCAAAAATTTTATATTCTCATCGATCAATAGCTCTAAGAAGAAAAAAAACTTGTCGATAGAAGCATCAGGTACATGATATTTTCTTTGTATAAAATCCTCGAATATCAGAGATGAAAATCGAAAAGTTCCAAAAGTTGTAACTTGACCAATCGCTAAGATCGCAGACCGCAACGTTTCTTGATACAGTGTATTCAATGCATGACAGACGACTTGCGGTCAGCTTCTTTGTGTCGGACACTGCGCATTGGCTATCGGTATTTGTAGTGTGGGGTAAGTAATGCACGGTAAAGCACGGGGATCCGAAGAAGTAACGAGTGTGATGCGTGGCGCTTGGCTACCGCCGGTTGTAAATCGCATGCTTCGTCGACGCGGCTGCCACACACCTGCCCACCCGCACGTGTTAAATAAATCTCGCTCTGCTGAAGACTTGGAGGACGCCGGCGTACCGTACCGAAAATCACCGCGCAATCAAATGGAACGCTGGTGATGCGTAACTTAAAAATAAAAAAAAAAAATTTAAATATTTTAATGTAAACTTTCAAGTTTTCAAAGAAAAAATCTTCTAGTTTTAAGGGTTTATTTTAAAAGCTCATTAAAGCTTAATAAAGTGTCGAAAAAGTCTTTAATTCCAAGGGTTTCCGATAAATTTCAACTCCCGGTGCGATATTATCTTCCTGCGCACTTAATTGAATTCTCATTATAATCGATTTCCATAATATTAACTACTGTCTCGATTGTCGATGTAATCGCGCCTGATGACTCTTCTTAAGTTTCTTCTCGCGAGCGAAACTTTGATTTCAACGGAAGTCGACGTTTCGAAGCCGACTTAATCTAGATTGGCTTTTGACTGTGGATAGAAGAGCGTTCTGCGACTACCTGGTCGTAATCGCACATCGCATTAATGGCTATCGACACTGGCTGCAAGAAGAGAAGCGAAGACGATGGACAAGAGACAATTACGTTGATTGCTACGCCATAAACCACCGCCAGTAACACTGGGCAGGCAGGAAAAAGTTTACTACAAACTGATGATGCATTACGACAAAACAGGCGGCAGTTCAGTCTTTAAGTATTAAATTAATGAAAGTCTCATTATAAGTGAGTCAATGTCGGAAAAGTAGGACTGAATTACAGATAATTTAAATCAGAAACAATTCAAATCACACTAAAAATATTTTTTTATTCAATTTATATAATAACATAATTTTAAGAGAAAAACAATTGGATATGATTTTATTAAATCATAGTTTTAGATTTTGCAATAGCTTAAAATGTTTGGTGGACGTTTCGGCATCTTTTCAAACATTATTCTAAATTTTCGTGACTCCCACCGATTATGACCATGCATGGGAGTTAAAATCCCTCACACATAGCTCCGTGTAACGGCAATGCATTTGTTTTCTTCTATTTTACATTTTTCGCCTTCAGTAGCACCTAACCGCGCTTAATTCAGCATAACATGCGCGTAACGTGCGGAATTCTTCAACTCTAAGCCAACCTCTCACTTCACAGCTACGACATATCATATGTCACCTCAAAACTGACCTGGTGAGCAAAATATATGGCAATTCCTGATGGATGCTGGTGGCAACCGAATTTGGCGATTTGTAGCTGCTCATTGTTCATTCTTTCAGCCGGTGGGCATGAATGGGCGCGAGGTGTCGAAGCATTGTACCCGCGCATAGTCTTCGCCCAAGGTAGCTCGTCTGTGTTTCATTCATTTTATACAAAGTGAAGAATAGCGCAAAGAATGCTCACGCCTCGGTGTCAATGAATGCAATTAGGCGGCCATTCTCCAAAGGTTTCTATTCATGCGAGCATCCAAACGCACTTTTCATACTTTCGCACTTTAAGTGTCAACGGAGATTCACAGTATCACAGTTTATATATTATACATTTTCGCATGGTACCTACATAAATTTCAGGTGTAAAATGAAATTAAAAATATTCTAAACCAAAGGGAACTCATGAACTTAATTAATTACGCTATAACAACGTAAATTAATAATGGAAGGAAGATGTTAGACAAGCGAAAAACATTCCACATCATTAATAAACTCATACGTCGATTGATGAATTCAACAGCAGTTCATTATTAAATCTCACCCTGTGAAACAAAAAGTTTTATACAAGGTGTGTCAGGAAATGTAAATTCTTCAATTGATCTTATTTTATGACTTCGTGGTTAACTGTAAGACCTTGTAAATAATTATGAGCTATACTATACTCTATTCTCTGTATGTATCTCATTGATTCATTTGGTTGATCAATACTACAGCTCCATTTAATTAAGCTCGCCGCAGAGTTAACTTGAGGAACTAATAGATTGACGCCTACCTTTAACAAAAAAATCTCCGCAATGTAAAAAACCTAAGCCCCTTAAAGTCATTAGTTACTTTTGAGCTTTTGATCGGCTTATAACTCTCATTCATCTAGGCTTAATCGACCATCTTTCACTTCAAAAACGCCCTAAACCCTTTTTGGTAATTAATATTTTAAATTATATTAACATGATTAACGTAAAAATCTACTAAACACGGCTTTTAACAAAAGCTTAACCAACTTCAACATTAAATATATTTGCTTAAATTCGTTCTGGTCTTTAATTTTATTTTTTCATTGAGTTTTTGGATCTTTTCGATTGGGTAATGGTGTAACAGTGACTTAACACATTGACAATTCAAAGTAGACATGATTCTGAAATATCTGAAGCATGTGCAAACATTTATCCACTTCTTTTTGACATTTTACAAGCGTTTTAAACTTGGTTCATTGTCCATCAAACGAAAAACCAACATTTTATACAGTTTAACAAGTAACAAACGATGAAATAACGAATTTCTAAACGAGCGCATTTGTACACCTTTTGAACGCTTGAATGAGAAAGAACACAACCAGATTTCACACTGTGTTCTTCTCCGAAGTGTGCGCAGACACAATTGCTACAAGTCCTTTTTGTAACAAGTCGGATAATTAGCTCTTGGCGTGATGCCACTGGTGCTTATTCAACCACAACCATTCGGATTGCGTCCTACAATGTAGAAAAAAGTGTGCGATATGTATAAAGACTTGGAAAATCCAAGCGCGCGCCATACTCGTAACTTCCTGGTGCCGTCCTCGTATTATCATAAAGTAAAGTAAACTGTTTGCATCAGTTGGCGACACGCTTTGACGCCGATATCCCGGCAAGGCGGTACGTTTGCCACCACCGAGCCGAAAAGCTACAATAAACTAAACAAAGTGGGCATTACCTTTACATTGCGTTTAAAATAGATACCTCTAGTTGTACAATGCGTCATAAAACCATAAACTGGTCACTTCTAGTTGGAATAGTTATTCAAATATAAATCAAGGAAGTAGATGTTGAACAAAAATCACCGCCGGAAGTAACATTTTACACGTTTGCAGATAATGCAATGATGATCACTGTGGGTTTGAGAAAAGTCGTAAAAGGTGTCAACCAGATGTTCAATTCAGCAAAAAATGCTTGAAATGAAGTGTTAAGTTGATAATTTTTCGATTTGCAGTGCTTAAAATAATTAATGATTTAATTTCTACCTGAAATCTATCAAAATATTTGACAACACTTATAAATCTAAGAAATGTGTTTTGCTAATTATTTTTTCCGTCTTTGCGAGGTGTGTGGCGTCAATTAATCGAACACAATCAAGATTATAATAATGATCTTTTTTGCTACCACAAACGTTCTCATTAATAAACACTTTTGAGTGTGGGATTCCTGCTGTGAGCGGGTGTAGGTATCCAAATTAAATCAAGTTTTCAAGAACACTTAACACCAACTTTACACTAGTAGCAAAAAAATCCAATTAGGATGCTATACTGCTAAATATTTTAATTAAGAGATGAATTTGATTTATTTTTTAAATTTAACGCTAAGTATATGTAAAAAATATGATATTATAAACGACTAGCTTTAACTCACGGCATCGCTCGCGAATATCTAAACTAATGAAGTTGCTTCCGTACGCGTCTGTAGTCACAGAAGAAGTAACAATGAAGTAGAATGGCGGGAAGTTTAAAATGGCTGAAAGTATAGTCTATGGAAGTATAGTGTACAGTCTCCATAGTGTAGTCAATTGGATTTGATGTTGACGTAGCTGTCGGTAATACAGTGTGATAATACAGTGTGATGGTACTATAGTACTTAGGTTTGAGCTTCATTGCTGGAATGCTAGATGGCGTTAAAGTAGTCAAATAGCCAGATGCAGAGGTATTATTGGCTAAACAATTTCTTTATTTTATTTAAAAAATATTTTTTTATTAAATAAAAAGTAGCCTATAACCATTCGGGGACCACTAAGAATATGTGTACAAATTTTCATGATGATCGGTTAATTAGTTTTTGCGTGAAAGTGTAACAAATATCAGGACTTTCGCATTTATAATATTAGTAGAGCTTCAGACGTTTAATTATTAACTTTACATTTGATGTGATCATATCATCAAACACTATTGACTCAGCTGTATTTTGTAAGCCATCTTCAGATAAAAGCTTGTCTCGCCACATAGTGATAACCAGACTATTTTTAAACTCTGTGTTTAAAAGAAATGGGTAGATATGCAACTAAGATGCAACTTACACAAGAAAATTAAATTTTTTTATCAGTGGTATTGGTTCAAGGTAAGATTTAAAGTCCATTTCAATTCCCTTTAAATATCCTGCGTGTATAACCAACTAAAAATCAAATAATGGGTTCAATCAAATATTTATTGAGTTTAATCAACATACTAAAAGATTGACACTTACAACAGTAAGTGCTATTGTTAGGTAGGAAGCACGTGCGCAATCTCATTTTTATACTTCGTGAAAGTAAATATACTTTCTGTGAGCAACCGGGAAAAATATTTTTAATAACATGGCGAAATTTTGCGAAATTTGCTTTTGATGGTCGGAATGAAAAGGGAAATTATAGACAAACATTGACACACTGAAATCAAATAAGAATTTAAGGGTTCTCTATGTTTACCTTGCTGTTTGCCATTTCTAAGTAAAAGCACATAGGTAATTCTAGAGTATATCTAGTCTTTACGAATGTCTAACTTTGTCTAGCCAAGATAATTTGACCACAAACAGGTAATTTTATTAGTTAAAATATTAGTTCCACAATTTAAGGGGTTAGATTTTCATTTCTGCGGCAGGTCTAGCGTAATTTACTCCTAAAATACTAAACCTAGTTTACTTCCTTAAAATCTTTTCAAAAATAAATTTCATTCACTAATTCCAAGGTGCGACTAATACACAATTACACCAGGTATCAGTTTCCAACCTAAAAATCGCAGGTATTGCAAAAAAAACGTAAAAAACGAACTAAGCGAAATTAAATGACAGCAAATTCTATATGATTTCCTTCATTGTTTCATGCCATTTTTGACCCTTTCATTCCGCATTATTGCGTCATTCCCATCAGATCTTCACACCATGAGAAATCATCATAAAACCAAAGCCGACAATGCAAATTATTACGCTGCATATGCGCTGGTGCGAAATTAATTGCTGGCTGTTAAGAAACGTCGGTTTCCGCAAAGTTATTCATCACTTACCAGTGGCGTAGCAATAAACCACCTCTAAGGCTCCCTCTATTGTAAGATGGAAACAATAAAAATTACATTGTAAGTTTCAGTTGTAAACTTTTTAGTTTTAGCTACGCCACTGCGGTGTATCTACTTGAAGATGGTTTTAAGCGCTTTTACTTTATCTTACATTGTTATGGGATGGTGGGCGGTGGGTGGTGCACGCGTGTAGACTAACTAGCTCGATTGAAAGCTTGGTAATTTGTTAAAGAACACGGCGAAACTTTAAAATGTAACGAAAACTAAATTAAAACGCAACAGTTAACTATTTTAAACGAGTTTCATCAATCAAATGCCCTAAAAAACTAAATTAAATTATTTTAGAGAATAATAATTAACTACAATGTCTCTACTGACCTATAAACCAAAATACAACCAAAATAAATTTTTTTAATGCTTGTAAAACCTTCATAAACAAAATTCTAGGTGCTAATATCGATGTGGTTATAATCATCCATATCCATTTATAGCAGTGTTTAATTAAAACACACGTAGCACTCTAATTAAGAAATAAATTGTGTTTTAATTGTAATTACAAGGCGTGTGCACAAACCAAACTGTTTATCATTCGCAGTCGCGTCGTGTCCTATTTTCCTCCTTTGCTTCTTGTTCTCCGTGTCTCCGGGCAGAACCAATAAAATATATATCATTGCCATCTGATAATGGGCGCAATCCTCGCCTACTACTTCTTTGGCTTCTTCTCGTCTCGCATAAAATCCTCGCATAGGAGGCGCATCAAATAATGATGAACAATGCGGCGTCGAGGAGAAGACGTTGATATCGATACCTGTACATTAAATCCATTGCTAAAAGTATGTGGAGGTCTTCGTTTTTCTTAGCCGCTGATTAAAATTAGCAATGCCAATGTTACTGCCCAATACATGCCGATGCCGAGATTAGATAAACGCGGGCGGCAAATATAAAATTAATGTTCGGTTCTGCACTGGACCTGGACTTGTTTTGTTTTTGGTGAATGCGCTGTTTGTTTTTATTGGTTGGAGTTGCGAGAGTTGAATTATAAGCTCTTATACTGTCATTTATTATTATTAACGGTAGATGTAGCATTTATAAATACAAAACAGTAAATATCATGTATACCTACTGCATACACACCATTAAAACATATAATCACAAATTCGGAAGGAGGATAATTTTATTCCCCTAAATAAATCTTTGTTCCTGTGTTTTGTTGGGTTTAATGTACTCGTACTGATTCACTCGTTTGTTGTATTTTCTCCGGTTGTGTGAATATCTTATTGTGATTGTTTGCTTTATCCGATGTGAATTTATGAATGAAATCATGATTTCCTGATTTCAAGTAAACTCAGACTAATCTACGGTGCTTTCATTCTCTGGTTACTCAGGTGTAGGTACAGTAAATCGTAATGACTCATAGTATATGCAACCAACATGACATTTTTGAGAGCTATCTTGATGTACCAATCTTTATAGGTATTTTATTTATTGGGAAAGATTGTGTTTTAGTTTTTGACGGCACAAACTTTGAAATCAAGCATAATTAAACTTTGAACTTTTAGGTTAAATCTTAGACCTACTGAAATACAGATGGCGCTAGTGTCTTCCAGTAAAGTTGATCATAACAATGATTAGGTTCATGTAACTAATTTACGGTTGTCGGGCTTGTTCCCGACTTTCTTTTGTCTTGTTTTCAATTTACCTAATAATTACCAGTTGAGAAATGCCGTGCAGAAGAAATTTCAGTTTTAAAAACTGGTGTGCCTTATTGATCACGATAATAAATTTATAATAAGAGTCCCGCCTTCCAATTGTCGTTCTTAATTTTAATTTTCTTTTCAGTTTTTGCTTTTTAGTTTAAAATTTAATATCCTATACCTTAAATAAATTTTTAATGAATGTGTGGGGATCTTTACCCAAAGCTTATTTCTGTATTTCAAAACTTTATAACTTTCTTCATCTTTATTGTATACCGTAATTCTTCATCCAAAATTCCCAAATTTCCTAATATCTTTTATTACCTTGAAAAACCTAATCCCCGAGTCGGACGGTTTGGCACGACTCGGATTCCCAGAATCCAATGGTCAGCTTTCCCTCTCTTCAATGTCATACACTTTCTTCTACCAATCCAATCTATTACTTTCTTCCTACTTCCAAATTTCTTGTCACCACCCATCAACCTGAAGGGTTGCTGGTGAGTGACAAGGGTTTAGGAAGGTCAGTTATTCTACACATTTCACAAGCGACACTTCTACAGTTCTTGACATTACTTCAAACACTACAGTTCTTAACTATTCTTCTCTACAATACTTCTTAACTATACTTCTTCAAGACTTCTTAATAAACATTGTTCGTGATAATAAACATCGTGTCTTTTAACACACATCAATTATAACATTTGCACTCACTCACCGATCCCACAAATGTACAAAACAGTAATATTGAAACTAACAAGTAAATGGTTGCATTTAGCCGTAATTAATTCATTAACCAACGGACTTAGTGACGGTGTGCACTTGATGCGCGTATTAACTCTTGGGATGTGTAAGCGGTGGTTCGGAAAAGAAGTTAAGAAGTTATTAAAAATAATGATCGCTCCCGTCGAACTGCGACTGCTTCTTCGATGCGTGCGCGAGTGCAATGCAAGCGAAGATGCGATGAATTAGAGGTTGTTATTTTTGCATTGGTTTTGTTGTATCTTTATTTGAATGGTTAATTATTAAAAGTAAACAAATTTTTCTCAGTTAAAAAAAAACTTATCCATTATAGCTAGGTGTGTGTTGATTAAACAAAACTCAACTCAATCGTGCTTCCCTGAAAATCCTTGAACTGCACTTTCAACTCTAACAAAATCAATTCCCATTATACCAATAAATCCAAACGCCAAGCAGGAGAGCAAAAATTCTCAGAAAAACAAACGCGTCATAAAAACAGCTATTTTTAATTTCTGTCATTGTTTTAATTTTAGAAAGCCAGGTTTTGTGCACCAAAGGTAATGACGAGGGGCAATAAAATTCGCACCGCGCAAGGTGCGACTGGTGAGACGCGAATCTTGCACGCTCTCCGACGTTTGTTTACACGCTGGCCATCGACGCACTATTAGGTAGGTAAGCACTTAGTTAATGTCCTTCGCGGGACATGAGGGCACTACGCGTTTACTACGCGAAACAAATGCGTAATGTGACCCACGCCTCAAGTACGCGCGCTGCAAAGTGTGCCACCAGTGCTAAGAAAACGATAAAAGTTATAAGAGAAAAAATCTATTTATGCCACACGTGGATCAGTCAAAACAAGATCCGCATAAAAACTATTGCAACATAATAATTTCAAGTAATAAGTTGTCGAAGTCATCGTGTGTGGTAAGTTTTCTAAATACCGGCAAAAAGTGCACTGATTTTGTGCAAAATTGAGGCATTACTCTTGAAAACTGAAAACACGAAACGTTTTTAGGTCATTTACCTTGTTTTACTAGTGGCGCTTCCTTGGCGAAATCGATGAATTTTATTTTTGAAGTTTTCTGGCGTTTAAGCACCGTTCCTGAGCGAATTTAGAAGAGCGGATTTTGCTAATAACCGCACCGCTAATAACTATATAGCTACGCATTGCATGTTATTGAGGGGCACGCGAAGTATGTTTGGCGTTTGGAGTTTTGGTTCGATGAACCTGAAAAATACAAATAAAATAAATTGCTGCTAGCTGCACGCTAGTTTTGCATATAATGCTCAAACTAAAAACATGAATAAAATGCAAACATGAATAAAACTGTGCGATATGAGATTTGCGTTTGGCTTCGAGCAAAATCATTTTCTTCTCGGAGTGTGCTAAAGTTAAGAACGCACACGTGTGAACCTATATTTACCAAACAAACCGGTAGACATATAACACGCATCTGCATTCCAGACAAAAAATAGAAAAATTTATTATTGTGTGATAAGATTTTTGTAAAATTTTACTTCTCACAGCTATGCTGGTAGGCTTGGTGTAAAAACAGAAATTTATTACTACTTCAGCTTTAAATGTATGTAATTAATACTCATGTAAAGAATTATGTACGCGTATACTATTAAAATCTCATAATTCATTTCGTGTTAAACCAACAAACCGATGCCGAATATTAGCAGAATGGCGCCATGCGTCAAGTAAAAGTGGAAGTATAAATGAAGAAAATCAATTAAACCAAATTCATAAATCATTAGTATTCCTCGCGCAGACTTCTCGCGGCCAAGAGGAGTCTCGACGTTTTCTGAAACGTCTGCGTGCACACTGTGTACGAGAGCAGCGATTAACCGACGTTTAAATCACTTGTGTTGACTTACCGTTCCGGCGTTATTTGTTTTATTTCCCAAATTGATTGAACGTGGAAGAATGGATAATTTTGTGCTCCTGCAAGAGAGACGGTAGCTGCTTCGACGGATGGTCTGTCAGACGAATGGCACTTACTCATCAGTCATACTCGTGGCATGCCGCCTATGAATTCGGAAAAAATCACTTTTTTATTGTGCGATGAACGAGCTAGCGAGCCACATAAAAAATATAAAAAATATGTATTCGACGACAACACAGAAGTGAAGGGTGAAAAAATCTTCAGAATTTAATAAGGAAGTTAAGACTTTCAAAAAATATTACAGAGAAATGAAGAAGCTTGGGAAAATTAAGAGACAGGCGGGTTGAAGATGAACAAAAAAGTAAATTATGTCGGACCCCCATGGTCAGTGAGGTAGGAACGCATAATAAAAAATAACTTCTGTTCAATGTATAACTTTTTAGTTTTAAGGGTGGGTCTAAGATGGTAAATGAAGTTTTACATGTGCACCCAATTAAAGAAAGATTTAGCAATATCTATTTTATTTCTGCTAATTTGTTTGTTTTGTATTAGTTTATTTAACCTCATTTATACACTACATACCCCTAAAGATTCAAAAGATTCAAGGTGTATGTTTAGTTGCCTATAATAAACCACAATATATTTTTCAAATATATTTACGTTAAACTAGGCAGCGGAAAAAATGAAATATGTTAATCATCCAACTGACAGCTATAACTGGGAGCCAACATTTTGAGCAATCGTTCTTAGTGTTTGTTCTTTGTATTCTTCAGTTTTTTCTAATCCACAGTATCAAGTTCTTCGTTAACCATCAGCGTAAGTGATGTACCGGAGTGTCGCATTTACCCCTTGCTGTTAGGGTTCAAGGCAATGTATTAAACATAAAAAGTTAAATTTACAGGAAAATATAAAAAACTATTCGAAATTTAATTAAAATATTTTATATATTTGATAAATGATGACACAATTTGGTCGTTAACACCAACCAGGAGTGAATAAAGTAGCTGGCTACAATTATAACAAGTAATTTGATATTTTAACAAGTTATCAGGTCAAAAATAGAAAAATTTGTATTTTTGGTGTTTAAAACTAAAGCCAAACTTATCCAAACAATTATATGAATAAAAATACCAACCATAAGGCACAATTTGCATGCACAGAATAAAATTTGCATTCGTGTCCTGCTCGTTCCAAGTGCAATTATAAAATCGTTGAATGAAATGCATATTAAATAAACATCAAGCGAGACAACTAAGACGCGCTGTAACAAGTTGAAAATTACGCAGTAGCTGCAAGGCACAACCGAAATACTCAACATGTTCCATGATAAGGCAATTATCTTTGTTTATTGCGATGGATAATCGTAGGTACATAATTGTAAAATTCATTACAAACTCAATAATAACCACAAACTGATTAATTTTTTTGACCGCGGATCATATTTTGATGTTGTTGACATTGATCATTGAATCAAAGAAGTTTGAAGGAGCGCAAAATGACCATATAAGCGAATTAATCTGCTCTTGAACTCATCTGCGACATGTCATCGCGGTGATGTCGGCGCAGTTGTGGTTCGAGTTCGAATGAATTTGGCTGCTGCGCTTATGTGCACACAGTAACGATGGAAATAAAGAAGTCACAGACGGTCGGAACCTCGCAACAAGTTAATTGAATTGTCCACAATCGATGTGGACCACCATTGGTGATCTCGAAACGACAAACGGGCAAACGGCGGAATCCGAGACGAAAATTCTTCAGTTTTGGTCCGAAAATGTTAATAAAATCAATAAAGGTAAAAAAGTTTAGTTGGTAATCAGGAACAATGAGGTAAATTTTTCCAATGAAGCTCAATGACTTGCACGCACAGTGTTTTTTGAGGTAGAGACCGAACAAAACTAATTTGTGCGCATTCAGTGATGCTCAACTTTGCACAGTTGAGTTGTTCGCCCGAAAATGCGTTTTGTTCGAAGGGTTACAAGCTTCAAGCGACCGTTGCGATCACGCAGCCGACGTAATTAAGACGTAGCACAATTTAATCGCTCGATGACTGCGACCGAACGAGCGAGTGTGCAAGAACACGATCGTAAATGTGTACTCATTAAAAATTCGTCTAAAAATAAAATTCACCGATTAAAATACAAAGAAGAAGGGATTCAATATTATTTTACGGACAAATTTGTATCAATTATTTGAATTTCTGGTTTATATGCTATATTTTTTACTTTTTTATTAATCCATTAGCTGACAATTATACTCTAATTCAAGAAATATCATATTAATTGCTTCTCGTCGTAAAATGCACTCGGAAAATTAATATAGTTTCAAAAGTTTATCAACACAATTAATAACAGGTCTCCTAACGTATGGAACTGCTGGTTTTACAAGCAGCTAATAGCGCTCTGCTAATTAATTAATTAATTAATTAAACTTGCGGCTTGTTTGATTTTTAAGAATTTCTTTTAAAAGGAACCTGATTAAATAATAAAAAAATCTATATAAAACTGGACTGAAGAGCAAACAAAAACTGATTTGGAAATTTTGGTTAAAGATTGAATATCTACATAATTTAAATGATCGTAAAATCAGACCGCACAAAGTGTGGATTTAAATTTGAAACTTTAAAATCACTTTTTCGACGATAAGAAGAGCGTAATTCAAAGTACTTTAAGTTGACTATTAGGTACACACTAGAAATTATAATTTAATTGAATATAAGATAACAATCGCTTGTGCCTTGCTCTCAAGTAACGAAAGAAAAACGTTTGCGAAGCATTTTTATAGCGTCTGGATAAAAGTTTGATTTATGAGATTGCCATATCGCTGCTCTCATTTTCGATCAGCGCAGTCATAAAATAAACCGCCCGAAAACGAAGAAGCTTTCTGTGCTTGATATTGAATCTTAAGGACTTTTGATAACCGATAAAATAAGTTATAAACTGGCGCATGTTCTGCGCTATTCCAAAATATAAAACTCTAAAACTAAATTTTTCACTTTTACATAAACGTTGACATGTAGATATTCAATTCAAATAGTACACAAATGGCAGTGACGTAAATTTAAAGTCCAAACTGACCGTTTTCTACTGTTAGAAATTGTGTAATCTGGCCGGTCCATCCCTAAGAAGCTTACCTTGGGAGGTAGAAACATTCAGCACGTGTGATGCTGAACGTTTTAAAGAAGAAACGGAAAGTCTCGGCGCGCGCGATCATGATCATATGTTATAAAGGTCCGGTCTGAGGTCCGAGGTCCGAAAAACGAATAAATCTTTAAAATATGCCGACCCCTATGGGTATATGCATCATGGGCATAAAGACCATTCGACCGCATTCAACGTAAACTTACTACTACATTCTTAGTTGCAATCCCAGCAGTTCACAAACTCATATGAACATTTACATCGTCTTTTTCTAGTAGAGAATCGAAGAATCGAATGAATAGGAATAAATAATAACGACAGAAGCAAGTCAAGAGGACAGGCATAAACGGTTGTCGCTTCAAATGTCATTTTTCACATTTTGTCGGAGTTGAATTGTTCTCATTTTGCCTGAAGAATTAATATTGAGTGTTTGCTACGTTAAATTAACGTAAAATTTAAATTTTGGCATCACTTTGTATATTTGTTCATGTCGATTGTCAAAATCACGTGTCAAATTTCTTTTTCTCGTGAAATTGTTCCAAATTTTAATTTTTTAATAATATAAAATTGAATTTCTTTGAATTATGTCATTATTGAAGTATAAACTTTAAACAAGCAATAAATTAAATATAAAAAATTGATATATCGACGCCTTAACAACCCGCAATTTCCAAAAATTAGTTAGAAGTATTAATTGGTACTTAAAGCATTAAAACTCACATAAATCTAAAAACCTTGGTGGTATTTGCCCGCAGGCAGTATTAAAATCGTACCAAAATATAAAATAAGACATCAATTAGACCCAAAATTAGCTTATATTCATTTTAATATAGATCATAACTTTGAAACAGAAAGTGAACTTTAAATACATTAATTATACCAAAATAACTTATATTCAAATTTGACCCAGATATTAATTTCTGCATTACAATGGACCAAAGTAATAAATTAGAATAGATTACCAGCACATTAGGATCTAATAACATTATAATGACAAATTTTCAGCGGGTGTCATCAAAAAGTACTTAACATTTCAGTTCCAATGCGTTTTCTATCCTGTTTAACATTTTAATGACTTCAAATTTTTATTTTTTCTCTTTTGATAACAACTCAATTCTAGGCGTACGGAACGTGAATTGACATCAAATTAAAGGCAATAAAAACGTAATTATCACGGCATAATTTTTACATTTTAGGACTTTATCAACGCGCCACAAGATGTGTTTAATTGCGTTGAATATGTGTTAAAAATGTAAAGCGAGTTGAAAAATTCAAATGTATTCGAGCATCAAGGTTGAGTGTAAATGGAGTAAAAATTGATATAACAACAAACTTTTAAAGAGTTTCAAGGTGTGATAGGACTAATAATTAAGTCATTGAATAAGTGGCGTTGAAATCACGAATTTAAATCGTTGTTTTAAGTAAATTCATCGTTGATTATTTGTCTTAAACCATTGAATAAATAGATAAATTCATAGTTAACTAGATGACTGTATTAAAACTTGAAGTTCTTGATTAAGAAACAAATCTTGGGTTTTATTAGGTGTTGATTAACCACAAATAAAATTTGAGAGTGTGTACATGTTTTAAACTTGAGAAATAATTCAATATTTGTTCGTTTTAGATCAATTTTGTGAAATTGTTACTTTACAAACACAAATAGAGGTATTTCTTAATACGTGTACATTCGAGTATACACATTGTTATCTAGAAGAAGTTTTATGTTTGCCACGCATGGCTAACAAAGCCTGAAAACGAATCCTCGTACGTTTTATTGCGAATGTCATAACTGAAAAGAACCATATGTTTTCATGCATGAAGAGTTTATAGACTCTTTAGCGTTTTCAGAGGGTAGTAATTAACGTGAATAATTATTTTAATTTATTTTTAAAATTTTGATGTTACCAGGAATTAAAAACAATGAATTTTAGATTTGTTTGTTTGCAACATAATCTTTCTTTTCGGAAAATCATGAGCAAACACTTTCTAAATTTTCCACAAAGTGAAATTTTACTGACGCACTATGCCTTAGAGGAAAATAGTTTATTTGTTATTTAACTTTCGCTGACATTGATTATGACGACAATTTAATTTTTTTAGTTTTGAATAATAAATAATGATTCATCTTTTGAAAATTTACGTCAGCTGTATCATAAATTTACAATGCGATAAACAACGTGTTATTTTCTAGAGTTAAATAGCAACATATTTCGCAGATTACATAATTTCGGAAAAGCAAGTCTCACTGTTTGAACTAGAATGCGAGATGAGAGGAAATGGAAAATTTAAATCTATAGCAATTGGGCCTCAAATTTATACCACTAATTAATCTCTCAGTGTCAAGCTATGGTTTACCAAATAAAAAAATCATCAACAATTGAGTCATTTTCACTTTCATGGAAAGTTTAATTTCACAATCACAATGAAAATTATCGTGGAAATTCCTTGTTGTGCTGGAGCATCTCTTATCAGCAAAAAGCGACGTCATGGCCCACAGATGTTTGTACTGGTTTCGAGAGTTAATGTTTGCATTGCCTGAAAATTTGATATAAATACTAAGTGTGTCGCGGCACTCACTCATTCTAATCCATTCCATTATTTATATCAAAAGTATACGAATCGAATTGAACGAACAACTTGCATGAAATTAAGTCGTCTCTGAAAAATACAAAATGTTTAGTAAAGTGTTAACGGTGTGTTTGGTACTCTACACAGTACAGGTAATTCAATCACTCAAAACTATTTAATTGTGTCTAAAATATTTTTTAAAATCAATTTAGGTTCTTGGTGGAAGCATCAAACCGAAGCTCTCCCCCGAAGTTCAAAATGTTGTTCAGCAGATTGATTTGAAAGCATTACTGCTAGAGAATGATATTAAGACGGCATCAACAGAAAAGAAACATGCTATGGACATGGTAAAACTCAATACCAAGATGGCCCTGAAGCAGTTGAAGACAGCTATCAAAGAAGGCAAAGGTACCCTTTGTGGACAAGTTGCCAATCTTCAATCCAGGGCCGTTGAACAACGTGCAAACGAACTTAAATTGTGCAACAACAAATTGAATCTGAAGGAACTCCAACAAGATCTGCACGGTTACTTGAAGAATCTCCATGAAGAAGCTATGCTTGTAGACAAGTACTGTGCCTTCATCACCACAGATTCCGCGGAGATTGCTAAATGTGTCACTGATAGCGTCGCTGCTATGGAAGCTAAGTTGAATGATGTTGAAACTGTGATCAGCGTGGGTTTAGGTAATCACCGAAATGAGAGTGCGCAATGTTTCAATAGTATTGTCGATGATGTTCAACTGGAGTGTGGAAGAATTCAATTGGAACTTGCAGATTGTCTAAATCCTACTACTGCTGCCCCGGTTGAGACTGAGGCACCTGCCAAGGATGATTCTTCAAGTAGCAGTGAAAGCAAGAGCTCCGAGAGTTCCGAATCGAAAGAATCTAATGAAAGTAACTCTGGGTCGCAGGAGGTTAGCGAGGGTCCATCGGTATCTGAGACTGAAGATGGTAACAACGGAAACAACGGTGGTGAGGATGATGATACAGAGCAGACATCTGATGCTAGTAATAACGGAGAAGAAGGTAATTCTGGTGAAAGTTCAACTGCCGGAGATGATCAAGAGGGTGGTGATAACGATGGAGAGACTACCGTAGATGATAATGAGGAAGAAACTTCAGATAAAACTGAAACTGAAGAACCAGCAAAGGAAGAAACTCCAAATGAAGATGAGAATGAGAGTGGAGATGGAGAGGTTCCAGCTGAAGAGAAACCAGCTGAAGAAATTCCTAATGAAGAAGCTCCAGTTGAGGAAACTCCAAGTGAAGAAACTCCTGTGAAAGAACCTTCTAATGAAGAAACTCCTGCTGAAGAAACCCCAGTTGAAGAAACTCCAGTTGAAGAAGCTCCAGTTGAGGAAGTTGCCATCAAAGAAGCAGAACCCAATCAACCCATTGTTCTAAAAGACGATGATGAGATCAACATTGAGTACTAACTAGTCCGCCAATCCACTCAACTGCAGCGCGCACTTGAACGCATCAACTCGGAACCCACTATCACTGACCTGCAGGCGTACGCATTGATATTGTTAAACGTTACAAAAGTCTTGTTTCAGTTATGGACTAATTAGGAAAAATTGTTATAAATAAATTGTTGATCATTTGTTAAAAGGAAAAGTTGTTGAATTTTTATTGTTTGCATAGTATTTATTTAATTAGTGTTGCTGACTTGAATTTGCTTGCAATAAATTTGTGGAAATTTTACGAATAATTTGTTTGTTTTTGAAAATGATTTATAAGCTACTTGATTACTGGGTTACAAAAGTTGTAAATTTTAAATGTTTGTTGTGTGATAAAGTAAAATTTGCATTTGACCTTAAACGCAGATGAAAATTGCGATAGGAAACTGGAAATTTTAGGTTTTTAAAAAGTGATTGTGATAAATAAACTTTTTTTCGTTAAACAATTTCATTTATTTAAATTTAACAGATGATAATATAAACCCAGAATATTGATTTAATTTTTATCAATGGAATAAAATTAAAACCTGAAATTTTTCTTTATTTTTCGGTAGTTAATTCATTAATAAATGTCTTAATAATTGAAGAACACTTCTGAACAAACCAGAAATATGATAAAACAGGAATTTTGAACTTTTTCAAAGACAAAAATTAAAAATCACATAATATTTATTAAAATCAATGTTTCAAAATAAATTACAAATAAATATAAATGCTCTTCGTTCCTTTAATTCACCTACTAGATCTTAAAATCAACATTCTTCATTTAACAATAACAATTCAACAATTCTATAATTTAACAAATTCAACAAACAAGGAGTTCGTCGTGAGCATTCTCAATCTGGGTCAACAAAGACTCCTTGGTATCAGCAATGCATTCATCCGACTTGGTATTTAAATCAACCAAAGTCTGTCCAACAGTGGCGGTGGGTGCTTCTCCACCAGCAGCAGCAGTGGCATCACTCATGCAAGTCACTGGATCTAAACTAGCTTTGCAGGCTTTCTTCGCCATTTTGAAGACGGTCATCTGCTGCTTGAACTGCAGACTCTGCATACGCACTTGCATCATCTCATCCTTCATCTTGCAAGCGTCAAATGCAGTCGTCAATTGGTTCTCGATATCAGTGGCGGCGGCTTCAGCAGCAGCACCACAGGGATCAGCGGGTACTAGTAAAGCGGTTGATTTTAGGATATCAAGTTGGGCTTTGACTTCATCTTCAGCTGCCTTGCATTTGCTGCCAATGATGGCATTGGTCATACCAAGCTGCTTGTTCATCGCTCCAATGGCCATACCACCTTTACCAAAAGGAGGTAGAGGAGCTGGTGCTGGTGCAGGGGCAGCTGGTGCAGCTGGTGCAGCAGGGGCGGCTGCTGGTGGCATCATCCATTGACCCCATGGAGGAACAGCACTACCAGGGGCCATCCATTGGGACATCCATGGGTTCATACCCATGCCTCCCATACCACCCATACCAGGACGGGCCAACACCTGAATTTGACAGTTGCTATTAAGTATTTAAATTTTGGTTAAAGTTCTAATACTAACCTGACTGACAACAGCGAAAAGTGTGAGGTACTTGATCATTTTGATGTGAGCTGAATATTTCGTTACCAAAAGTGGAATCTAACTGACTGTAGTATGTCTCAGGGCTGTATATATAGTCTATATGATGAAAATGGTAACTTCGCGAATATTTAGTAAATAATTAATCATTCACTGTCACATGAGGAGAGATATCAGAGCAAATAAACAAGATAAGTAAAGAACGTCATGTGGTGAAAGTTTGTTGACAACAAAACGCATTTGGAAATTCCTGGTGTGACCAACGTGGAAATTGTCCAAAGTTAAGAAAAACAAATTTCTTATTACTCATTGTTTGCTAAAAATTGCACAATTTGCCATTTTATGTGTCAAAACCTCAAAATTACATTTTTTACTTACAAAAGTCCAAAAGTCCAAATTCTTCTAGCAATAAATTATTCATATTTAACCAGCCAACTTTTTTGTATTTAAAGAAACCTCCGCGACAGATAACGCTAGTGTTCACACTCAAGTTGTACCTCCAAATTTGAATCAACTATGGCGTGCAAAGCAATTCCATTAATTTTAATTATTGCACTTCTCTATATCAAGGTAATAAACCATTTCAAATATTAAATTAAATTATTAATAATAAAATTATCAGGGAGGCCAATCATGGTCCCAAGATCCTTGGTTCGGCGCATATCAATCGCTGAAATTTGAACGTCAACACATCTCGCTCGCGATCACTAACATCAACCGACAGATCTCATCGGAAATCAGCGGTAGAATCACTGCAATCACTTGGACACTCAATCAAATTAAAAACCAAGCGCAATACGCTCCAACTGCTTGTGCACAGAGAACACTCGCAGATATTGAGACATTTTTCTCAACAATGCATATGATTCATGAATGTCGTAATAATGCATTGATTAATGTTCTACGAGAGAAACAAATGCAACAAATTGATGAACTGTTTGGCAAAGTGAAGGAAGCTGAGACAACTTGCAGAACCGTTGTGCATTATCAAGAATGCGCTGATAATGTGACCAAAGAAATACAAGCAAGATTATTGGAAATCAGAGATGAAACTCAAGGAGAAGCTCAGAGAATTACTCAAGAAAATTCGGCATGTGTTGAACAACGCGGCAGTGAAATGATTGGAAAAGTGAATGAAATTGAAACAAACTGGAAGACATGCTAATTAATTGTAAAATTTGATTTTTTTAAATTCTGATATCGTATTTTGTTATATGGCTTTGCGTTGTTATTACTTCTTTAAAAATAAATTTAATGGCAATTAAATAAATGTTTAATTAACTTATATCTAATTTTTTGCGTGTACGAAAATCATATCTTTGATAAAACTGATTTTCTGTATTTTTTTAATTCACGTCCCGCCTTCAATTTGAATTTAAATAGAAAATAACTATGTAGTCATCGATTACTCTCAGTCGTACATCTACTGAATCTACTATCTAGTCTCTAGTCAGTGTAATCGCACCGCGATCGCTTTACTAGATTGTTATCTAATTGCCAGACCGCTTGGTCAGCTTTTATTCTTCCACAGAGGCACTAACAAGACAGGCGCAACCCGCCCACAAGCGTCAAAGTAATTAGTACGTCTCTCCTACTTTCATTCACGTTTAAATCTATTTGAAACTATTTTAAACTATCAGCTCCAGCTTTAAATCGAATTTAATGCGTTGAGCAGACGCGCGTTTGATCTCAGATTTGATCCACTTTAAAATAACTTCGATCAAGATCTGAAGATTCTGGAATGACATACCGAAGCTGATTCTGAGTAGCTATTTAGTCTCAAATGCCCTTAAGACAAAACTGCTGTCTAAAACCATTAGCAGTGTAGGATTTGTAGGAAAAGAATCAAAATTTTTAAAATTTGTTTCATGTTTAAGGATTAAGTCCGTTTCTGTGAAGTAAATAAGCCGCCAAGGGTTGTTAGATTATTTGAATACTTGAGTAATGCGTGTGTCGGTGCCGACAACGTTATAATTTAAATTTAATTTTATTACTCCTGCTTAAAACGAGAAGCAAAGTAGACATATTATTGCATATTTAATCATGCCGGTACGCTTTTGATATATTGCGTAGGATTCGTTGGAATATTTGATGAACACGTTTAAATTTTAATTAAAATCATTTTTGTAACTCAAAACTTATCACATGCATAGTTTGATTGTAATTTAATATCTGTCCAATTGAAAAATCAAAAAATTGATTTCTTAATCAATCGAAATTGATTTTTCAATTTTTGTTTTAAACTTTTGAATTAAAAGACATTTTAAACATATAGGTACTCGAACTTTCATGCTCTATGTCAACTAGAAAATAAATTCTAATCAAGATTTTCCTTGTAGGTCGATAATTAGAACGCTCTAGAACAACGCATTAAAATTGTAATTTATTAAATTAAAACTATCTCCCCATGACACTGTGACAACCTCCACGACCAAGACGCTAACTTAGATTAAGTTTCGTTTCGCCTTGACTCTTCTTCTTCGCTTTTTTTAACTCCAGGAGAGTTAATCGGTCGGCGTTAATTGAATAAATAAACAAATTGCTCGATCGAGATTAGATACTAAACGTCGTTGCGTCCTGAACGAGTTTTAATACACTAAAGTGAACTTCGTTAGCGTGTTTGACGAGTTTTAATCGCCCGATGTGCTCGTGATTCACATTCAGATCTCATCGATCTCGATCAGCGCGTGCTCATTGAAGCTGGAGCGAAGGAATAAGACAAATCGAAATCAATTTGTTTCTCCTTGGGTCGGATTTAAATTTAAATCAGATGTAGGCATAAAGTAATGAAGTACGTAAAGTGGGACTTTCTACAATAAATCTTAGAAATATTGATTTTAAAATGCTATAAAATCTTTAAAAAACGTTCAGGGTGGTTTTGCTTCTGATGAGATGACTTTAGACCTAAAGGGTAGGTAAAACAAAAGATTTAGATATTTTTAAGACATAAATTGTTTATCACAAAGGCCAGGAATGTAAATTAAGTGATTACAATATTTTTATGACGATTTTTTTTTATATATTTTTAATTTTTGAGCTGTTCCCGTGGTTATTATTACATTTCATCATGGGCTACCACATCTAATTTTCCAAAAGGTAATTTTCTTCGACTCTCATGTGATCTTTGTATCATAAAACATAAATTCACCGTAGACGAGTGAAAAGGTGGGACTCGGAATGAATAAAAATTAAAATTTTCGAAATTTCACATAAAATTGCATCCGTAATCACCCTTCACAGTGGAAACAAAAGTGGGCACGGCCGAAAATATGTCTCGTGTCATTTCTCGCGCAGTTGGCGGTCGTCGTTTAATGGTAATTTGACGACTTTGACAACGTCTACCGATTTTATCTCTTAATTAAATTAGGAGCCAACTTTCCAGCCACAGAATTTTTTATTTTCATAATTTAGATTCAACTTATGAATGTTATCCTACATGGACACATATTATCTCGAAATTCACAAATTCACAAAGAAATTTATTCCAAAATGAATATTGCAGCGCCATCTAAATACAAAAATGTTATCTAATGTAATAAAACATCTCATAAACATATTTTTGTATTTTTGTGCAAATAAAAACATCGTCATACTTTTAAAACAATAAATTATGAAGATTTATTGCCAAGTTGGTGAAATTCAGCCTCCGACGGCCGTACTAAACTGTTGTTTATCGTTGAAAGTAACATTTTGCGACTACAGCCAGAAATTAATGCAAATTAATTTTTATTGCGACGTTGCAAATTGTAACCGGCGGCGTCTTGATTGAAATTAATTTAATTAAGCGACGGCAGCGATTTATTCATCGGTTAATCTTGGATTTATTCTTTCCTGTGAATACTTAACAGTTTCACATAACTAGCGACTTAAAATTGAAAAATTAATTCAATAAATTTTAATTTTATAGTTTCTACTTAATTTATTGAGTGGTATAACATAATAAATTGAGTTTTAAGCAAGCCGCAAATAAAACAAAGGATGTAATAACACAGTAGGTGACTAGACGTGTGTGGTTCCTCCCTAACTCAAAATTTTATTATTTACATTTAAAAGAAAAATTAGAAAACAAAACTGAATGTTAATTAATATAATTTATGATGTCAAGGAAATGCTGGTGATAAAGTTTGCTAAAAATTGTCCGAAACGCAGTAAACTGGTAATATGACTCGTAAAATCTCTTTTTTTCAGCCGCTGAGCGCAATAATTCCAATTATTTTCGTCTTATTAGAGCGAATGTCCTTCCTTCTATCCTGTAATCTCATGGTGCAGATCTGAGAATCTCATCGTGAAGAAATCGATACACGTTTTTATGTTTTACGTGCGCCAGAACGAGTGTTTTCGGTTTGTTCCGTTTTTCGTAAAATTTGTTGCGATCGATGCCAATCTGTTCGCAAATCAGTAAAATATCAAGGCGACAGATCTCTATCACCAACATTTACTTGTTTTAAATCTTTCGGAGCTTCTTTGCTATCAGAATCTAAAATCTTGTATACAGGATCACATATAAAGTTGAAAAGATGCTGTACTAATGGACCATAATGAGATCTAAAGATGATGAAATCATTTAAAAAGCGTATAGACAAACTTCAAGCTATGTAATATATCTCTAATGAAGAAAATGTCAATTTTGTTCCAACCTACAACCCAGATGCCCCTAAAAATAAAAAAAAAATTACACTGATGAGAAAAGGTCACTATGTGAATTTTAAAGGTTTCATTCCGACACCAACCGGTGTAAAATGACACTTTTTGATGTTTTTGCTACTGTTTGGTAAACGTGTTGAATGTTTGAATCTACCAACGGGTATGACGGTAGCAGGTGAAGAAGTAGAGAAACCGCGAGGAATTTCGTCGTAAGCGATACGGTTATTTAATGATGCGCGTGTGGAATTGTGGATTAATGACGAAAAGTTCCATAATTTTTTCGATAATCAAGTAAAATATCGAATTATGTCTCGAAAGTAGGTCTTTAGTTTAGCATGTTAGCATTCTTGCGGTTTTTACCTGCAAGCATTCCATAATTTATTAAATATTACTATAAAATTGGTAATAATTGCATTTTTTGCTTTAAAGTTAAGAATTTTATTTATAATGTTATTATTCTGATTTTGGTTATTAAATAATTATTCGGAGTGCATGCATCATTTGGTGAATTACATTTATTGATTCCTCACAGTGATTTTTCCATGGATTTCGATCGATATAAAAGCATAAAATGTGATGTGACTAAAAGTACGTTCATTATCGATTTCACAGTCGCGCATCAATGAAGAAATGAAAAAGAAAACGCCTTTTACAGGTGGATTGGAGACATGTTAAAGAGTAATATTCACTTTGCTTTACAGTTTATAGTTTCTTAAAGAAAAACACGTCCAAGAAGTGCAATTTTAAATATTAACCACGAATCTGAACGGAACTTAAAGTAAAATTACTGGATTTCCGCCAGAAGCGAAACAGGTAGCAAGCAAAACGCTAAAAACACTAGATATTATGCAAATTAAGCAAAAATAAAAGCTTAAACCAAAGTTTCAGGTCAATATTTCACCGGTCGCACTTAATGTGTAAACTTTTGGCACGCGACGAATTCCGGAACATTTCAAAACTTTTTTTAAACGTTTCATCGTTCTGAAATGCTATCGCATTCTTTTGTTGCACATTTAAGAATTTGGCAGCCGATTGCAATCGCTTAAATGACTGATTCTTGAATACCGATTGTTCGCAATCAACACCACAAAAAATCAAATGAATATGAATATTTTCGTTATCGATATTGATATTGCTGGTGCCTAACTTTTATTTGAAAAGCAACAATAGAAATGAAAATACATTTCGAAGGGTTGGCATAGCATCAAATGAAATAAAATTAAAGGCATGATTTCGAGGGGCTATAAAAGAAAATGATAACACATAAAATGTGAGTGATAGGAATGTTTTCGAAGATGTTTGTGAGATGTTTCTGAAGGGTTGCCGACTGTCGGCGAAGACGCACGCGGCAAAAAGCTCCGATGACTGATCACATTATCAATTTAATGTTGGCCTGTTTCAAAAAAGGAATACAAAACGAAATGAGCAAGCCATTATCGACGATTATTTCATCGATATTAATGTTTTAATGTATTTAAATTACCGCCACAAACACATTAACTCCCAAATAAATTCAATTTTTTTGTTAAATGAAATTTAGTTTTTAAAAATTTCGTGTTTTTCAAGTCGTACTGGTCTGGCTGGTGTTGTACGGATTGCGTAAGGTGTATTTCGTTGTATTACCACACGTGAATAAAATGAGGGTGCCACCTCGCCGACGCACTGGTTCCAGGTGTCGGCAGTGTAACCAAAATCTCCAAAACCCGCTAAATAAAAGGTGAGGCCGGCGCGAGCCGTGAGGTGGTGGGTACTTTTCGAAACACATGCACTCACACATTCGACCAGTGAAAACACACGTACGCAACACGCATGGTACAAACAAAAGTAAAAGCAAGAAGAAAAAAATACGCAACTTTTTAATTTTGGCAAAAAAATTAATTCTTAGTATGCACAGGTTTTAATATTACATCAACACACGTATTCAGAATATTTTTACAAAATTTTAATGGCTAATAAAATAGCAAAACTATATTTTCACTTATTTAATTAATTAATGCAAGGTTTGCCAATGAAGTGTTCTTTTTACTTCAACTCTTACCAGTCCCAATTTTATGCTTTCTTTTATTCCATTTGCACCCGGCTCGATTTTCATGCGTCGAGATTGTACATTTGTAGGCACTCCGACACCGCACTGTAAAAAGCAAATTTATTCGCGGCGTGTGCATTTGCATCCCAACTCGCCCGCCAACCCTTCGCAATTCCACCCCGCCTGAATAAACTACATACAATATTAACAACATGTGTATACGGTGCATAAATAAATCCACGTATCGCGTATTATATCGCAGCCAGTATCGCAATGTGCGGTAGTGCGACACGCGCGCACGTGCGATTTCCACCCCTCAGCTATCATTATATTCACTATTATTATAATTAGAATCGTGCATATATTGTGATTCTGCATACACTGCTGCACGAGAATCACTTCTTCACGGTAATGCGCTAACGTGTATCAAGTAAAGCGGGGTTAGTGGGAGTAGTTGCAACCCCCATTTTGCAATTGAACGCGTGGCAGGGAGAATGGTTTAGCGTTTTATTCAGAGCAACATGTGCTAAGTATAACTTGCGGTCTTAAATTTTAAAATATACGATTTATAATGTATAAAAATAAATAATAAATTTATGTAGCTTTGAAAAATTTCAGGTTATTGCAGTTTGAGTGAATAAATCAAAAATTTCAGTTGAATTCAGTTAAAATTCAGTTAAATACAAATTAAAATTTTTCGGTTACTTGAACCTCATTTTTCACATAGTGCTACGCATAGGAACGTATTAAAATGATAAAGAAAACAATTTTTTATTTTATTTTGATATCTTTTCAGATGTTGGCGCTAGAACATGAAAAATGTCCAACACAAACATGATGCGTTCGTTTATCCATTTGCTGCATGCGCCTGCATTAATTTGACATTTTTCATTTACTTTTTTCCCGTCAGAATCAAAACGCATTTTGATGCGACTGCAAGTTGTTGCGTTTAATTGTATTACTTTTTAGTGAAAGGTTTGAAGTTCCTTTCAGTAAGGGGTGCGTTTTCAATCAAATCTGGTTTCGGTGTGTTTATCTTGCGTTATCGCATCGTTCACGGTCAAACGCATTTGTTGTTTCGTTAATTTGGTTGGTTAACGTCGTTATAAAAATGTCAACGTGCGATCGTGGCCATACCTAAGTATTTAATGCGTGTATTGTCAACGCTAACGTCGAGATACATTTGGAAGACTAATGTACTCGCAGGTAATGTGTTAACATTGATTTATTAATGTTATTATTGTTTAATTTTTTTTTCAATAAAAATATTCGCTTTTAACCCACTGAAAATTATTTTACTTGATAATAAAAATTAATTCAAATATTTGTTCATCCATTTACTCAAAACTGAAACAAGAAAAAGTAAATATCTAAAATTCGTCTTGGGAGGCGCAATTAACGAATCTTCTGTCTTCGGCAAACGCGAAGTTCCTGACCTACGCCTCTTCTTCGGTAGCAGGTCGAAAATCTCATCGCTAAATGAATTTTGGAAGCTTTTTTCTTTACCCACAGTCAAGGAAAAAAAATGAAGTATGTGTAAGTACACATTTCGTGTGTCAGTATTTGTTTTTAATGCGTAATATTTCTTCGTCTGTCAGAAGCGGAGCACGTCGAGCGCTGAGTAAAGAGGGTAGGATCATTTATTTAATTTGAGAGTTTGTTTTAAGATTTAATTGCAGGGTAGAACGGCTTGTTTCGTGCGCTTAATTGAAAATAAAAAATAAATTAAACACAAAGCAGAAAACTTTTAAAATCTCACTGCATTACGAGGATCACAACAGCAGAAAAGAGTTTTGAGTGTGATTGATGAATTTTATGCAATAATGACAAGATATTTTATACAATTCTCTATCAAATAAGTTAATTAAATTGAAAATCGAAGAGATGAAATTTTAATTCTTAAGAAAAAATTGTCAAGGGGGGGTGCTTGATTCTTTTTTCAACGATTTTCGCTAATTAATATTCTCTTAAACTAAAAGAAATAGCAACCAACAAATTACTGATTATGATAGGCTGTAAAATTTCATCAGATAAAAATATAAAATAGGTATATTTCTTATTGTAAAAGGTCGAAAACACGCACTAAAAGTGCTAAAATGACATTTCCCAATACTTTTGCCCATTCTTATTCAAACGCGAATATCTCGTAAACTAAAAGAGATAATTAAGACCCGATCGCAGTTGTTTACCCATTGATTTTCTATAAGATAGGCTAGTTAAAAGGCAAATCTGAGAGATAAAATTATTCTTAAGCAAAAATTGCCACAAGGGGGTGCTTGATACTTTTTCGACGATTTTGAAAATTCATATCTCTTAAACTAAAAAGCCACAGCAACGAACAAATTAAGTTGATTATGATAGGATTGAAATTTCTGTATCAATAGATAAAAATATAAATAATTATATTTCCTGCAGTAAAGGTTGTCGAAAAACGCGAAAGTAAAAGTGCTAAAAGTGACATTTTTCTCAATTTTGCCCATTATTTTATTCAAACGCGAATATCTCGTAAACTAAAAAGAGATAAATAAGATCTGATCGCAGCGTTTTAATTCACGTGACTTTTCTCTCTATAAGATAGGCGCGAGATAAAAGGCAAATCTGAGAAATAAAATTTTCATTCTTAAGCAAAAATTGCCAAGGGGTGCTTGATACTTTTTTTCAACGATTTTCGATAATTAATATCTCTTAAACTAAAAGCATTACAGTAACCAACAAATTGTTGATTAGGATAAACTGGAAAATTTCCCTCTATCAGATAAGAATATAACAGGTATATTTCTACTGTTAAAGGTTGAAAATACGACTAAAGTGCTAAAAATTGAAATTCTCCCATTCAGTTTATGATGCATTTCGACGACATTGAAATGTCCAACATTTCTCCAATTTACTCGTGTATATTTTATATAACTGTAGAAATTTGATCGCAATCATAATAGTCTTGTAGCCGACGAAATGTTAAGAAATCTTCATATCTGTCTCATTCGAAAAAGCAATTATCGTCGGCACGCAGCAGAAAAAACGCGAATAAATTTCAATGACTTTTGATAATTATTAGGCGGTATACTGCGTGGAGAAAGCAAACAAGTTGCTATAAATTAATTATTTTGCAATCATTTCTTAAGAAACTTTCAGCTGATGGCAGGCTGATTGACAAAATGGTCGCCGTAATCTATTTCCAAAATGCGCATTAATTAATTAGCAAAGAACAAAAGTTTTCGCACGTGTGTTACATCCAAATCAACATATAATTATGTTGCCACCCAGGTTACAATCATCATTATTAATTACTTTTAGATAATTAATTAAATTAAATTATATTCTATAAAGTAGGTTGAGAATATTCTGCAGCCTTAAATCATTTTTATTTGTACATTTATTTTTACTTTTCAATCAAGCATCGTTCGTTCAACATTTTTGCATTTCACCGATGGTTAACTTTTTGTGGGTCAGTGTTAAAATTTAAATATGTGCTACACTTACAAGAGTTACATCATGTAATACGTTTTAATAGGTTTCATTAGTTTTAAGGGGATACATTACTTGCGCAACAATTTGTTAACAAAAATTTTATTCTAAAATACAAGAAAATTATTTACAACTTCAGTTTAATGCACTGAATATTATATTTTTACATAAAAACTATTTTTAGAAATCTTTTAATTTTGTTTTATATTCCACAGGTAATGCATCCCCTTAAGATCGAGTACTAGGTCATTACTTAGCCGAAAATGCCCAAAAATATTTAGTCAAATCTCTTATTACCAGTTAATGAATGCCGCGCGCCGGTAGTTAACGGTGAAATCATTAGGTCAACCCCATCTCTACCGATAACTCGATACTCGATACAGCACTCATACATGGAAATTTACGCCATATTGAATTACATGATCAGTCTTCTTTAATGGCATAGCACGTCGCAAGACGCTAAATTAAAATACAGTATCATTTTGGTATGGCGCACAAAATAGGTTATTGCGAAGTTAATTGAATCATGCGACATTGAGTAATATAAACATTCAAAATGGCTTTACTACGGATTTTATTTTCATGAAGTACTGGTTTCTGCTTTACAGACAGTTATATATTTATTACTTAAGACATAATCATCATAAAAAATCACTTCGATTTATAGCGTTGTGGCTTATTTTTATGCATCTTGATTTTTTAATTTTGTCACCAAATTTTTAATACTATCAGATTGAGGATTCTTCCGCGTTTGAGAGATTCAGACTCTGACAAGGGTGTGCCCTGGTGATGGTGCGCGATATTCATCTTAAACATCTGGATACCGCTTAAATAAGTGCTCGAAATAAAATGGTATAAAGTGTCACCCAACCTGTGAATTCAATATTTTTAAGTCTTTTGTTCTTGTAAAAAATACCAAAATGTTTTAGTGATTTAAAAAATAAAACGGTTTTTAACTAAAAATTTATTTTTTGGGAAGACAGATTTTATTTATAATTAATTAATTAACGTGCAAATGTACTAAAGGTGATTTCATGTTTTACACACGATTTAATTGTTTGATTGTAGTAAGGTACTTTTTACGATCGACTCTGAACCTTAATTATCCTCTTTGTTTGACTCGAATAGGTACTTTTGAATGGTTTTATCGAGCACATCGTGCTTACCGTTTCGAATCATTCTCGTTTCATGTTGCTTAATGTCTCTTTACCGTCTTGTAACAACTTGGAAGTTGTCGAGCCGTTGTTGTATGGCGTCTGGCGCCCTGTCCAACCCGCGTAGGTCTCCATCGGATGTACATTATCAAATTGCCCGCGATGCTTTTTAAACGTTTTAAAACTAATTCACAATGCCGCATGATGTGAGCCGAGCGCTGAACTTATAAATTAAATGAATTTCGGAATAGTCAAAACATGGGTGAAAATATATATTCTACATAGGTAGAATAATTTTTTGGTTAATTAATGATGTTAAAGTATATACGTCTTCTTTTGTTTTGGTTTATATTGGTAAACTGATTATTTCTTTGTGCGGCATTCACCGTGTCCATGGTATCAGTGAAGTAGCCCCGTCGATTCAGCGATCGTTTTGACACCATAGGTTCACAAATTAAGCATTGGGTTTTCTTAAAGATATATTTGTTTTGCCTAATTGACCATTACCGGCCCAAGACAAAAAGTGGCATAAATGAAGCGCCAAGAATGCAAACTGTGCGTAGAAAAATTCAAAGCAAATTAGAGAAATAAAACAAAAAATACAAAGAAAAATAATTTTAAAATATTTCCTAGCAGCGAGAAAATGTTAAAATTTTTTTACAAAAAATTTTATTTAAAAATATTATTACGAATGCTGCATTTTTGCGTTTAAAGCAATTTGTTCGGTAATGAAACGTAATGGAAACGATAAACGTCATCAAAGACTTGTCAGAGCTATCAAGATTCAAGGCGTAGATTCCCGTTGGAGTGTCGTCTCAACGCAAGTATCGCATAATGTGATTTCAAACGATTGCGAGCAACGCTATCAAGATATCTACGTGGATTTCCATACTGACTTCTTCAGTAGTATATTTGCTTACTTCGCGGCTATTTCAAAAACCTCAAATTACACTTACCGCTACTTTTATTGCTATTAACATTAAATTTAAATTTGAAGTATTTTTGTTTGTTTTGTCTTTTCTTTTGTAATTTTAATAATGACAGTATAAATCAGTGTCCGTGCTGGGGTTTTGTTTCTTATTAACTTAGGATAAAGCAGCCGATGTTTGGTGCAACAGTCCGCAGTAGTTAAGAGTAGCAGATGCGTCGTAAGGTATAGTAAAATGACGGCGACGCTGGTGTAGAGTCGGTGCTTTAAGAAAGCAACAGCACAACCAGGAGGAAACACGTTAGCACACAAAACAACAAAACTCCTTTGGTTTAGGAGTTTAGGGTGGACAAAATGGCAACGCTTCCTGTTGTCAACAGAAGAATTAAATTCTAAAATCAAAACGAAAACAAAATTTTGATTCTCTGCATTACCCATATCTATATATATAGATATGTTCATTATTTTCAGGGTTGATTTATGCTTAGATGCCTCTCAACTTTTGTAGATTTTTGACCCAAAAAAAAAAATATATGAGACCCATTTCAGCCCCTTTAAAATTGATATGAAAACCGTGCCTAAATCATGCTAAATCCTTTTCCTCATTTAAATAATACGGGATTTCCCCATCGTTTCTTTGCATTTAATTTTTATCTCCAAAAGTAAATAAAACCTACAGCTTCTTCGGATAAAGACATATTCTAATGCAAAAATTTACCTCTACAAAAATGATCTCTTGGTTTTTTGCTTAAAAACACCTCTGTAAAAAAGTTATTTGCGATTAAAAGTTATACACACAGTTTATAATCTCATTTACAGCAAAATTCTAACTGCGCCACCTATAATCAATTGATCGAAACTAGAGTTTACGCGCTACAATAATCGCGTATCGGCAACGCGACTTCTTAATCTTTGGAATAATTTTACAGGGTTGATTTTTACGAAAAAGTATTCAGACCTTTTTTGTAGAGCTGCAAATTTCCGACAAAATATGTTCCTGCAGCGGTATTTTAGCTATATTTGTTCCGGATAAAAACAATAATGGTAAAAGTAAAAATCCCATGTTATTTTAAATGGGAAAAGGATTATGATTTAGCACGGTTTAATATCAACTTTAAGGGCTGAAATGAGTCTCATATTTTTTTAGGTCAAAATCTAAAGTTTGGGGCGTCTGAAAATAAATCCATTTTGGGAAATAACGGACACCCTAATATATATATATATATAAATGAATTGTTGTTCGTTGTCTCGCTAAAACTCGAGAACGGCTGAACGGATTTATCTTATTATCTTGGTCTTTAATTATTCGTGAGGTCTAGGAAGGCTTTAAAAGGTGAGAAAATTCGAATAATTGCCGGGAAACCAAAACAGCTCTTTTTCTATAGAATAAAATTTGACATTGAGATTCCATCATAGGTTATATAGTTAAATAGTTGAATTCGAGATGGCGCGCTGAAGTGCATTATTGACAAAAGTTTATATGCATAATTTCTTTAAATTCAAAATTGCTAATCTTATTGATAGAATTGACCTACTACACGAGTATGTCTAGAACAAGAGTAAAACGAATTACATTTTATTAAACACCGCCGGAACAAAGTCGCGGGCAACAGCTAAGCAAGTTAAGTATAAAAAAATACTTTCAACTAAAAATAAATTCGTTTCTCAAATGCGTAAAAAACTGATTTTAAGATGGTTATCTCCAAACACAAAGCGGGTGTTGTCTCAACACATTTCAAAAACAACCGACACATGCAGATATGTTGTTTTCATCGACAATATCCAAGACGAGTTAAGTGTGTGATGCCGACTGAGAAAATAAACGCACTTTTATTACAAAGTAATTTTTCCGCTGATAAAAAATATAATGTCATCCAATGATTTCCCTCTTTAATGTGTTTATTAACGACACACGTTTTTACGAGCGCTTATTTCAACCATTTTATCGAAGAGCCTTTTTATTATCGACGACTCTCATAATAGCACACACATGTTTTAAAACATATTATGGCGGCATGTTTCGCTTCATGAATATTCAAATCGAAGAAAGTGTTCGATGCCGCGCATTAAAACTTGAAAGTGAAGTACTAAATAAATGTAGGCAGTATGATGCGGTCAAAATTTAATTTATGACCAACGCAAAATATTGAAATATTAGTCATTGGTGTAAATTTAGTCATTAATTATTCTTTTTGGGGGAGACGAAGAGAATTTTCAATAATGTTCCACGTCATTAAATCAACTATTAAATTACAAGCATATTGTATTGTTGAATAAGTAAGTACTGGAAATATCTCTCATGCGAATCGAGAAATAAAGACACAGCAACACGGTGCTGTCAGAAATTGTGTATAATTTTTCTCACACCACAGGAAGTTCATTTTGAAATCAAATTTATTTAGGATCATCCCAAAATATATTTTTTTGGAATTAATAAATGTTATTGTAGAAATATCCGCAAAGCAAACCTTTTATTTTTTGTGTTTGATTAAATTCTAAAAGTTTGGAACAGGATACGAGGAACAAACACCTTTTAAATGCGTTTTAATACATTACAAACTGTATAAAAAAATCGCGCAGGTATAATTCGCTCAATCCTATTAAGAAGCTTCCGTCTTGAGGTGTTTTTGGCTAATAAATTTCTTAGATACCTATTTTTTATCCCAACGGTTTTTTTTGCACATTAATTCAACTCTGATACATTATATTTTCACATTAGATTTTTGAAAATGTTTATAATAAATTGTTTTAAAGGAAAAATATAAAAACTATTATTATTAACATTATGTACGTTATTGAACCCCATGAGGTTTTCATGCCAATCGTTCCCCTTGATAATACATGCCAGATGTTCAGTGCATCCCCCACATAACAAACTTTTATTTCATTCTAACACATGGTTATTAAACCAGGAAAAGTTGGTTTTAAAAGGGAGCGTAGCAACATCGGAGCGGTGATTGTTCGAAAATGCATTTCTGTCTACTCGCCACACGCTTCACGCTCGTGCCACGCGACTAAAACGACCATGCCGCTTTGGATTTGCACAACAATCGCACAATAATCAAGCGCATTTCTATGCTCGGATCTTTTATTCTGATTTGATAGGTAGAAAGGAGGTATAGATAGGAAAACACAATGGAATTTAATTCAACGCAATTATTTTAGAGCTACTTAAACGTCTAAAATCAAAAATTTAAAAATTAAATCCAAATTCTTGTTTTTGACACTTGTTCTTCATTTACTCGTATGTTAAATAGAAATGTGTTTTATTTTTAGAAATGTCTTTCACTTGAAGGTGGAATATCCTGTCTCGTGGATGCGCACCCCGTGTGTTTGCCAAATGTTGCGCGTTGCATCCAATATGGTGCACCGCGAAGTGCATCAGAGTGCATCCATCGACATTCAGTGGCATATAAGCTCTATAAAAATAGAATGTTGAGATACGGAAAGCTTGCGAGAGTGTGCCACATGTTGCTCCACCTCGCCTACTTACCATCCCCATGTGTTGTTAGAACTGCTGCTTTCTTAAACATATTTTTACAACAAAAAAATCTAAAGTAAAGAAATAATTATACGCTGGATTCAGTCATTCATTGGAAACGGTATTCAGCAAACACAATAAAATGTCCATCATTGTATATATTTTATATAATATAAAAAAATCGCGTGCTGTTAATTGTTGCGTAGCACTTTTATGCGTGGTTAAAATTGTAAATATGTATTATATTTCGCGCGCGTTTGACATATGTTTAAAGTGTGACAGATTGTGCCTGGGTGGCACCTCTACCGCATAAAATTTAAATTATGCCAAAAACTCTTTATCTCTGCCGCTCAGCTTAAAACACCCACGAAAGCACAACTAATCAAATTATTAGGATCAACAGTTTGAGACGCTAGCAATACGTCGGTGTTACACTTTTAATGTTTCATTTCATGCGGTGTTAATGCGTTTAATTTTTGATATTTTAACCTATTTTGCATGCTAAATGGTTCAATTTACACAAATTTGTTAAATTTTGCGTGTAATTTTTATATTCTACCCTTAAAAGTTATATATTATTGACCCTACTTGACTTTTCTTGAATATTATTTACTATAAAAGTGAGTCAAAGTATTTCAATGTAACATTAAATGTAAAGTAATAAAATTGTTTCAAGGGGTTTAGTTTAAAGGGTTTCAACGCCCAAAAGTGCGCCCGCCTGCTTCTTCGGGAGTGCGTCAAAAAATAATGCAACATAATACATATACAATTAAACTATAAACTTTGAAACGTCGTAAAATTTCGACGAACTGTCACACAGCACATAAACCACAGCTTTATCCCCAAAAGGGGTGAGACAAGATTACAATTGCACAATAGGGAGGAATAAGTGCCTTAGTTGTTGGTAAGAATTTACGATTAAATCCAACCCGCAGGTAAAAAACTAAAATAAAATTTAAAAAAAAGAAAAAAAAAGAAAACTTTTTATAAAGTAACATTTTTGAAGAAGCAAATTTTAAAAATAATAAGGTTTTACATTAAAATAAAATTTTGCTTAATTAAACTCAAACAAATTTAAAACTACCCAAAATCGCGCTTTTGATAATAAATAATATACTATACCATACGAGTATATACTCGTACACATACGACTCTTCTTTTTTTGTAAATATGTGGTGGTAATTTCAAAATCCCTATATTTAAAGGCAAAGTAATTGGAAGGGCTTTAGTGCTAATATGGGACTAACGGCAGCTGTGCATATGAAAATACCCCTCTAACCAACACAAACCACGGCCTTACCACCGTCAACCAGCATGAAGAAAGAGAACGTGCATTATTTTTTGCTTTTATCCAAAACCTCAATAGAAAAGAGATCCACTATAAACCCATATGATGTAGTACACTTATCATCGTATGTAGGTAAAAAAAGAAAGGAAAATAATCTTTACCCCCTCTGGATGTGGAGGGGTTTTATTTTGTACTGGTCTCTGCGCCAGCACCGGAATAAAATGTCTACATATGCCAAAAGTCCTTTCGAAATTGGTAGTCTGTTTTCACATTTCCTCCACACACGACACACACTACACACAGTAACACGTGACAACTAACGGTACCAAGCCTGAATATTACCAACATAAACTTGGACTATATTTAATTAATTGTGAGTAGGTCAGTTGGTTGAAGTTCAATTAACTTTAATTAAACTTTTAATAGATCTCTGTGAGACACGTCTACAGCCAGTGTGGTGCAATACCATAAAACATTGTTCCACAGAAAGTTAATATTCTGGCAACAGAATACCACTCAGAATGTTCAAATAAAACCTACAATCAGTTAAAAAAACAATCACCGGTCAGCACGTTTAGAACCCAAAGGATATCCTGCTAACAAAACCCAGCGTGAGGAAGAAGTCTAAAAACCTACAAGTAGTGAAAATGGTAGTCCGAAATTAACAAACTAAGCACTGGTGGCAGTTACCGAGGAATGCCCGGAACGCAATCGGGTTAAACAAGTAAACAAATGGATTCGCCACTTTGGAGACAACACATACCGAATCTACTTCTGCGACTCGAAGCAGTTTTGAATCCTCAACAGGACGTGTAGGCGTGGGAGTAAAAAACTGTCGAAAGTTGAAACACTCTGCATGTATTGCTGAATACATCAGAACCCTCAGATATCCTGAATGAGATCAATCATTCACAGAAATATCATAGAATATTTCTTCATCTTTGTCTTCATCAATTTCTAACAGTTACCTCTTTATCCTCTGCATCCACTCCTTCATCATCTCCACTATCACCACAACAATACACTCCCCAACTAATACAAACACATACTACCTGTCCTATAATGTGTCCTCTGGATGAAGACTGAGATGATATGACTGTGATTAATTACAATAGCACTCGAAAATCTATCCACTTCCTTTAGATAACACTTCTACGATAATGATAACTTCGACTTGGAAGATAATATTCTATCAGCTGGATCAATTCGATTGATGGAGATTTGATTTGTTGGAATTCCATGCATACTACCACTGGGTCATTGTCACCGGAATTGTACAGTGATGATTCGTTGAGTCCAATTGCAATCAATAGATGTCGACGAATAATCAAATGTTTATACCAGTGTTTAATTCCACCAATGAAGATATCAAAATTGAGAATCACACCGAGATGATTATGGAAAATCAAATCTGAACCGCAGCAGGAGGAAGAAGAGGATTCCAAGTGGAGAATATGGTGCAGTGTTATGCAGTGGTGGGAATCACAACAACAGACACGTGCAGTTAGCCCTAAAAATTAAATACAAAAAAGGTAGGTCTAAGATGTATTTCTTTTAGGTAGAAATTATTTATAGATTTTGTGGGAACAAAACATTTGTCAATGTTAAACAAACTGGATGGCTTGCATTATGTGGGAAGTAATAACAATTGATAGATGGACTTGCTAATGAAGAAAAAAAACACAGGAAGCTTAATATTTGCTGCCGCTGGTTTCGAAAGTGTTTGCAAATATTGACTTTCTCAATATTTGATCTGGCAGTACGAGTACCAAATTGATTCAGAAAACCGTTAGGTCATCACAAAATGTAAATTTTTCGATTTCGCCCCACTTGGTCCATTCATTTGAAATGCGGAACAAGGAAGCCTGAGAATAAGATTTTGGACCATTTCATCAACAAATTCATTCAGCGGGATGCGACATTGTGAGAACATTTATGTAGATCACGAAGGATCAAACCTTTGCACACCTTCTGTCTAACCTTCTTCATAGATCAATACGACCTAGGGTGAATAATTTATAGATGAAACATTTTGTAAAGTTAGCGTAAAGGTTAGTTCGTTGCCCTGGATATTTTTTACCAACTTTTGATTCTTTCGGAAGTTGCATTCCCAAGTTGAGCTGGTTGCTGGCCAGCATAAAAAACGTTTAAAGTTTATTGTGTTTGACGTGCGTCGTCTCGGAAGTTTCCTCTTGCACGCTTCCTACTTCTTCTTCGGCCAGCTTTAAGCGTTGTTGTCGCCGCGATGTCTGGCCGGGATCGGCCCATTCAAGGAGGTTCGCGCACAATGGAAGCGACGAGACGCGCACGCCGGGAACGGACCTGATGCCGTCGTGCGGATCTTTAAACATTCCGACGCAAGGAATAAAAGATTCTAGTTAGCTTTGGGTCTTTTTCAATTTTCGCCTGCCATTCAATTCGATTCAGACGCATTCAGTTTTTTTTTTGCTCTGGCTGCATTCACTTTCGTTTGGCATGCGCGAACGATAAAACGATTCCTTAGCTTTTTGCTTTGGTGGGTTAACACGTGGATAGTCACATCAAGAATTTTTATTTAAAAATCGTGCATTGAAGGGTTAAGGAACAGTCTGATGTAGATGATGTCTAAGATTTAGGTTTTTTACTGCGAGATATTTAACCTTAAAGGAGGATAAGTCTAATTCGAATAAAACGTAGAGGTAGGTCAGATTTAAAAGGTCAATGCCAGTATCAACCCTTAAAAATAGTTAAAGGAATAAAATAAAGGGTAAACCTTCAGAAAAATATCAAAATACATTTTTGAGCGAAAGGATTTGATGTGGCAAAGAATCACGTTTTACTATTTTTGTGAATTGTCGTTAAAATAGTTGGAATGTCCTCTGAAATGTTACTTAAAATGATTTATATTTTTTACTAGCTTTAACCCGCGAATATCTAAAATATTGAAGTTGCTTCCATACGCGTCTGTAGTCACAGAAGAAGTAACAATGAATTAGAATGGCGGGAAGTTTAAAATGGCTGAGAGTATGTCTATGGAAGTCTATGGAAGTATAGGGTACAGTCTCCATAGTGTAGTCAATTGGATTTGATGTTGACGTAGTTGTCGGTAATACAGTGTGATAATACAGTGTGATGGTACTATAGTACTTAGGTTTGAGCTTCATTGCTGGAATGCTAGGATAAGTTAAAGTAGCGTCAAATAGCCAGGATGCAGAGAGGTATTATTGGCTAAACAATTTCTTTATTTTATTTTAAAAAATAATTTTTATTAAATAAAAGTATCTATAATCATTCGGGACCACTAAGAATAATATGCAAAATAAAATTTTCATGATGATCGGTTGAGTAGTTTTTGGTGTGAAATGTCAACAAACATCAGGACATTCGCATTTATAATATTAGTAGATTCTTGTTATTTCCCGTTATGTTAGTAACTGCTTAAACAGTACTTGAAATCTCCACATTTTTATATCTTCTTACAGCCCTAATTCTGATTTTATTTGCATTTATAATATTTAAATCTAATAGGTACACATGAAACCACCAAAGCAAAAGGTATTGTTTTGAAGAGATACGCACCCCTGGTACTTACTTGTAAGTACTTTTTGAGACCTATTTGAATCTTACGCAGGTAATGGTTCTGATAATACCCACTGGTTTCCATGAAATTAGCATAATTTCGACATTAAATAATCTGTTTTCGGTTGAGCCTTTTTAATAACCGGTGATATATCAAAATGTTCACATTTCGGCCACAAAAACAACGTAATTTCTGGTGCATTTAAATATATGTAAATTGAGTGTGAATTCAATTTTAATGAAAATTTGCATATCAAGGGTTGAAAACACTTTTTCACAACAAAAAATTTAGTTTATGCAGATTGATTCCTTTTAAACACGAATTTTTTCAGTTCTAGAAAGTCGTTAAATATTTTAATGGATCTCGTCTTGTATAACTTGATCTAGATTCAGAATTCTAGAGCAAACAACAAATTGTGTCCGTGCAACTCATAACATCTACTCATATAGGATTTTTAAGGGATGATTCTAACGTTTACCTGTATCAGAGAAAAAAACAAGTTTAAGGGATGCACAATACAATGCCTTGGGTCTCCGTTTTAAGATCTTTGCCTGCATGTGCATGTACACACACACTCACATAAATAACGTGGGAAATATTCCGGTATGGGCCGTTGTGAAAAGATTTTTTGGCTTGGCTTATAAGTCGTGCCAATGTTCCATCCCATATCAACACGTCAACTTATTTCTTTGGCCCTCTGGGTCTTTAAACTTGAGTGTATGCAAGTTCAATAGACTATGATCATCAATCCCAGCTTTGGATACGCGTCGTAATCATAACAGGGAGATAGTGTGCATAGCGCACAGACCAGTCTGCTTTTTTAAGTTTTTATATCCCCTTCGGGGCTTTGAAAGTGAAATTATCGGCCCGTTTAAGTAAAACTTGTTTTTGCAAGAAAAAATCCCGTGTGTTGAAAAACCGTTAGAAACTCGCGAGGGGTTTCATGCATCGATGAGTTTTACACAATTTTGAGTCTTTTCACGCGTTTTTTTTTTGGAATTTATAGTCGTTAAAAGTGTGACCAAACATATTACAACGGAAGGAAACAAAATTTTTGACTATAATCTTGAATTATTTGATTAAATTCGTCGGGGATTTATGTAGTTTTTATTATTTTCTTTAGTAATGAGAGAAAATGAAGATGTTAGACACAATTTTAACCCGTCACGTATTTTTACCAATTCTGCTTTCAAATTCATTTTTGAATTTGTATGAGAATTGGATCTTTTCAACTAGTTAAATGGTTTTAAGATAGAGTTGGTTAAACCAATCTTAAAGCAACATAAGTCTGATATATGTCCAAATATTTTGGTCGTATGAAGACGCCGCTTTTAAGTGTGTAAAATATCGTGTTTTGTTAAAATTTAAATCTAAATAGATCTACCATATAATATACGTAATATATTCCAAAAAATCCAAAAATTTCAAATAATTTTTTAGATTTTATTAAAACCAAAGAAAATATTTTTTACGTTATGGTACGACTCTACTATTTAGCAAATTTAATTTGTCTGTAAAGTTTCTGTGTTGAACGCTTTGCTTTTGTCATCAATTGTTGTGAACCAACCACAAAAAGACCGCATTCGTATTTTCACATTATTGAAATGAGAAGTGAGTATCAATGAAAGACCGAAATAAATTTGTAGCTTTTGCGTCCAAAACACAAAACATAAACGTCGGTGCTTTTTTGATTTTTTGGATCAGTGAACATAAAAGCATTGTTATAAGAAAAAGCCGCCAAATTTTAAAATTTTGATTAAAATATGTCTGAGGAGGTTTGTTAAGTCACTAACAGACTAGGAGACTAGTAAGTCATTTCACAAATGCCTTAATGAATAAATTCTTGAAAAGACTTCCGAAACTCGTCGATACCATCTTCCACATCAACTTCTTGACGAAATTCTATTTCCACTATGCAAAGTACGCACTTCCCAATGTCACATGTTGTACGAATATTCCCAGACATAGTTTCCCTCTTCATTACACCTTCTGTAATCTGCTGTTTTCTTCTTTTTTCTTTCGTTGATGACATCTGGCGCGCTCCCCTCATTCCGTCTGTCGTGTGTTGTGCGGGCGTGTGCCACTTGTTTGCTCTCCTCAGCTGATGGAACAGGCGCACTTTGCATAAAATTAGAACGACGTCTGCGAGCCGCTTTGAACTCCCTTGCAATATGACTGAACAACAAAAACAACTCGCAGTACTTGAAGTACTTAAACAACAAGTTAAGCCATTTAATAAGTTTTAAATGTATTGTAAAGTTCTAAACATAAATATAATATACGCAAACAAATTAAAAGCTAATGTTTTTAGGTCAAAGCAAAGTCACATCTCAAGGTTGGTTAACCTAGGTCAAACTAAAGGGCTATATTAATGCATTAATGTAATGATAACAATAATAATAAAAATAAATATTGATAAGTAGAATTAGAATACAAGAATGAAATTTTAAGAAAAGTGAAAGCATTAGTAATTAACGAAACAATGATAACACAATCTGCTTGTCCATTCGGCGTAACAAATCTGTACCTTAACAAAACGACGTTTCATTAAAAACAGGTCTATGGTCTGGTTTATCTACGTCGGTACCTTTATTACTTCTTCAGCTCCTAGAACTGGTTATCGTAATATTTTTATTATTTTTATCATTTTTGTCACCACTTTAAATTCTAAACAAAAAACACGCACTTAATAAAATTTAAAATATAAACTTTATTTTAATTTATTATTTGGCAGTGAAGCTGAAAAGTTATGAATCGTTGCGCGATATATTTTATTGAATATAATATCTTCATTAAATGTTGTCCACGACATTTATACACAGGCGAGATTAAAAAAAAAACCCTTCTGAATGGAAATGTTGAAACGTGAAACACGAACACGAGCGTTGAATATATTCTTGACAACGAATTTCAATAATACCCTTTTTTATTCTCATCGATATCAGTTTTTACGTTCGTTACCGTGGATTACGTTCGTGGTGATCGAATTACTTTCGATTTCTTTGCGTAGAGAGCGGCTCTACCTATCTCGCCCTTTATTGAACGCGTCAATTAGCTGAAATTTATTGGGGTGTAATTTACACAAGCATTTCTATAAGCTTTCATTGAAGACTAGTCGCTCGAAATCAGAAGTTGGAGTATTTATCAATTTTTTGAAAGTGAAAACTTGTGTTAGTTTAATTTTCAGTTTATCATTAACATCCCAATGAGATTATATAAATCTGCGCATGTGTGTGTGTGTGTGTGTGTGTGTGTGTCAACAATGGAATGAAATTATCTGTGCAGCAAAAAATAAGAGAAATTAATTTTGTACATGTTAAAAATAATGTAAATACTATGTTCATGTCAATATTTATTATTAACTATATTTATTATATTTAATGTGAAAAAAAAACAATGATTGCATTAATTAAACCTTTAATTCACAGAAATTTCCACTTTCAGCTATATTATTTTGCCATTTCCAATATCAGATCATGATTATGCGTTTTACTAGCTTAATAACTATCAAAACCATTCTCCAACCCCTCGAATTATATTTTCAAACGCACGTGCTTAATGAAATAGTGAAGTAGAAATAGACCCGCATCACATTACCCAATTGTTCATTACTTAAAATGTGGAAAACACTACATTTCACTTCACTACATCTCTTTATCCAGATTACAAAGCGAACAATAGCTAATAATCTAAAATCATTTCAGAGAATAGCAAATTAATCATCACCATTCATTGCATTTCGATTGATTCTGAACTATACTCAACCATTTGTACTTGACATTAAATACATCGAAAAAAGAAGCTTACAAAATAGTGAAATTGCAAAACGCAGACAATAATTAATTATTTAAGTATTCCAAGCATTCTGATGAATAATTGCCCACTTACCTATATTCTGCAGAATGCAACTAATTAATGACAAACAATAAAGGTGTAAAGCTGTGCTGGTACGAGTAAATAATGCACGGCAATTTAGCGCAATCAAATAATAATGTCTTCGCATTGCTAAAAACTTAAGCATTTAACATTCATGCATTTAAGACGTTCAACATACTTCAAAATGATTGTCATGCCACACATGCCAACAGTAAATTAAGTGACATTTGAGTGAAACTCAGGTGAGAAAATTTCTTCTTCTTAAAGTAATCTATATATATATAAATGAATTGCTGTTCGTTAGTCTCGCTAAAACTCGAGAACGGCTGAACGGATTTATCTTATCTTGGTCTTGAATTATTCGTGGAGGTCTAGGGTAGGTTTAAAAGGTGAGAAAAAGTCGAATAATTGCCGGGAAAATCCTCAAAAAGCTCTTTTCTATAGAATAAAATTTGACATTGAGATTCAATCGTAGTTATAGTTAAATGGTTGAATTCGAGATGGCGCTGTTGAAGTACTATTGACAAACTTTATATGCATAATTTCTTTAAATAAAAATTGCTAATCTTATTGATAGAATTGACTCTTACTACGAGTATGTCTAGAACAAGAGAGTAAAAACGAATTACATTTTTATTAAACACTACCGGAACGAAGTCGCGGGCAACAGCTAGTAAACAATAAATTAGGTATTCAAGTTCAAAATCATGTGTATTTTATGTTTCAAAACATATTTTAATAATCTTGATGAAAAGTTAAAAACCGGAAGCTTGGTTTTTGGTAGGAACCTAGTTTTAAAATCATATATTCGGTAAAGTCGTCATGCACCATTTAGTAATCATGGTTTGATGCATAGTGCACGCCGGAAATCGTTATGCTTATTGAAATTTTTCAACCACCGTGCAGTGGCAGTGCCAGTCAAGATCCTGTTAGGGTTGGTTGATATTGTTTCGCATGCATGTGTACCTACGTTCGTCAAAAGTGTATCGCAACAGGAACAAGGAACTAATGCGTGAAATAACCACCCCGACCACTACCGCCCCGGATATCAATAATTGCGTCATTACACAATGTGCACGTGCCCGAAAACGTCATACATACAACTCGTGTGTTCTCGCACGTGTTCAAGACAATCGGAAATAAATTTGAATAAAAAATTAAACACGAAAAAATCATACAAATCGTATAAAATCTTCGGAAATAAAGAATTACGATTTTATTGAATTTTGTGTGGTCTGTAATGAAAGAATCAATAATTGCAATGATTGAATCTGTTGTGCAGAATATTATAATTGGAAAAAATCGATATCAAATTGAATTATGATCATAATAATGAGAATAATTGCAGACACTTATTGCAATAATACCGTAGCAGTAATCTGATATGACTTCTCGTGTGGTACAAAAGTTTACGCAGCTTGAACACTGATTAACAGCTGGAAATCAAATTAAGTGCGGAAATCAACGTTTCAATACTTATATGCCACATCTGTATTAACTACCGCAGACAGTGCTTTAATAATCAATAATCATTATTTAAACTTTCTGTTCTCGGCGACTTGGACGTCATATCACAATGTGGCATTAAACAAACATAAAATTTGCATGTTTTTATGCGAAATAAAAACGGCAGACATGCTAACTATTAATTTAAAATTGAAATTTTCATTTTACATGAATTGCAAGTGAATTAATCTTTTAACTTCTTGGAAAATTAATGTTTTGTTTATGGCGTGTGCCGAAAATTAAACAAACATTTGATATGTTTAATTATTCGCATGTACCAAGCAGCTGCATAAGAAACACAAATAAATGCAATGCAAAATAAAATACTTTAATGGCTTGCAGACAAATATTCACCATATCCAATTTAGGTGAACAATACTGTGTCAAATCAATTCGGAATATTGTTTATTATGATATGAGTTGCAACGCACGTGATTTAAGCCGTCGGCACCTTTGGCTGTCGGAAAACAATTTGATGCTGTTTGATTTTGACCGCAACTCACGATTGCTTTGCTCTGATGCACATCAGAGCTGACGCTGCATCATCATTTTGTTCTTCAGCCGTAAAACGTAAACGGTATTGATTGCAGCTGTACTTGTTTTGATTTCGGATAATTCCTTGTGCTTGTTTAGAGAAACATCTCTCACTTCAGATAAACTGTACGTGTTCGCTTAACACTTCAACGACGACAAAATGAAACATTTTGGCTGAATTAAAGATGATTGCATGATTTCATGCTTGTAAAAAGTATTTAGGGAGTTTAAAGTTTAAAAATTACTTAAATGTAATTTTTATGATTTAATATTTATTAAATTAACGATAAATTACGTTTTCAACGAAGAAAATAAATTTTTTAGGATTTTTTCTATAAAAATTATTTTTTTTAATAAAAAAGTGCTGTTTTTTCTCATAAAATAATAATTTGACAAAATAAACAATATAATTTCAAAGTAAGTATACCTTAAAGTATAAATATATAAGAATTTATAAAATAAAATTATATTATGGTATTACTTGCTCCATCTACAAGAGATTCCTTCAACTTATAAAACCTGCATTTTTGCTTGGCGTGGGTGCTACAGGCAACTTACATTCGCGCCACGTTCCAAAAGCACTCAAATCTAGAGCAACGAAAGCTTTAATTGATTTAATTTCCCATACATTCGCTTTCTACAGAGAAGCAAAAAAAAACACAACTAAATATATGCGATGGAATAAATTAATCAATCTTTCTGAACTTGTTAATTAATGCACTATTCAATTGAAATTTGCGGTCAACTTTGACGTGGTGCATAAATTATTTGAAATAAATTGTTTCCTGTTGCATTTGAAAAATGTCCCAGCAAAAAGTATAAATACTGTGGCAATATTCTAGCATTCAGCAAACCCACGGGTGGTTTTGGTGCTGAAACTAAGTGGGTCCGCCATGATCGAGACCAAGATGTCGTCGGCGCTCGTCGACAGCAGCATGCTGTACTTCCTGACCTTTGTTACGGTTTTCTTAGCAGTGTACACCTACGGCCGGAAGTACATGCGTATGCTGCAAGTGTCATCCAAAATCCCCGGACCCGATTTTAAGGATACTCTGAGGACCAGCTTGAAAACCTTCACAGCTGAACCATTCGGTATTTATCTGGAACTAAATAGAAAATAGTTATTAACTTTTCTTCCTGTTACAGAATTTTATAAATATGCTATTGAGTTCCAAAGTAATTTCCAGGACATTGCTAAAGTATGGTTTGGGCCTAAGTTGCTTATCTTTTTGTATCATCCAGCGGATATTGAGGTAAAAGGATTTATTTTAAAAACGAAGAAAAATTTATTTTCTTTTTATTGTAGCTAATCTTAAGCAGTAATGTCCATATTGATAAGAGTGCTGAATATTCCGTCTTCAAACCATGGTTTGGTAATGGTCTCCTTATCAGTACTGGAGCAAAATGGAAGCATCATAGAAAAATGATTGCGCCAACTTTCCATCAAAGCATCCTGAAGACTTTCGTCCCCAAATTCTACGAAAACAGTTTAAAGGTCTGCGAGAAAATGAAGCGCGAAAAGGGAAAGAACTTTGATTGCCATGACTACATGAGTGGTACAACTGTTGACATTCTTTTGGAGACTGCTATGGGTTACAATGCTCCTCGCACTGAGGAAACTGGCTACAACTATGCTATGGCTGTTATGAAGTATACAAATCCTATAAATTTAATAATTATTATTTATGTTATATTTTAAATATTCACAGGCTTTGCGACATCCTCCACAGACGTCATTACAAAGTCTGGCTCAGACCTGATTACTTCTTCAAGAAGACAGTCATGGCCCTAGAACATACCAAACTCCTCAAGGTCATCACCGGTCTTACCACCAAGGTAGTACACAACAAGAAAAAGGAAGTCTTGAAGAAGGGCGTTGAAGCAATTGAAAACTCCTTCGAAAAAGTAGAACCAGTTGTCGTTGAAAAATCAGAGACCATTTCCGGTTACAACTATGGTACTGCCGTAAGAGATGATCTTGATGACAATGATGAGAATGACATCGGAGAGAAGAAACGTCTCGCATTTTTGGAACAACTCACTGTGAATTCCCAACGTCCTGATGTTGACTTTACCGAAGAAGAAGTCCTGGATCAAGTTAATACTATTATGTTTGAAGGCCATGACACCACAGCAGCTGGATCCAGTTTTGCTTTGTGTATGATGGGCATCCACCAGGACATTCAAAACAAAGTTCGACAGGAAGTCGATGAGATCTTCCAAGGTTCCGACAGGGAGTGCACGTTTGCAGACACTTTGGAGATGAAATACTTGGAAAGGGTTATCATGGAAACTTTGAGGATGTATCCACCAGTACCGCTGATTGCTAGGCAGTTACAGGAGGAAGTCGAATTACGTTCTGGAAAATATTCTTTGCCAGTTGGTGCAACAGTGGTTGTGGTCCAAGCTGTCCTCCACCGCAGACCTGATGTCTTCCCAAATCCTGATGTCTTCAACCCGGATAATTTCCTTCCAGAAAAATGTCAAGATCGTCATTATTACAGCTACATCCCATTCAGTGCTGGGCCCCGATCCTGCGTGGGTCGTAAATTTGCTATGTTGAAACTCAAGGTTCTTCTATCCACTATCTTTAGGAAGTACCGTGTTCACTGCGACATGAAAGAGGAAGACTTCAAGCTGCAAGCTGATATTATCCTGAAAATCGCAGATGGTTTCAATATCAGGTTGGAACCTCGCACGGATATTCCATGTTGCTAAACATGTTATTTCTTCAATCCAGATGATTACTCCACACCTGCTATGACAATGACTTCTTAATTTTATCTATAAAATTATTTCACTCAAAATTTATACTAGTCTCAACAAATGATTAGTTATTAGTATTTATTAGCGTGATGTTATATTTTGTAAAAAAATTCTGTTGAGATTTTATGTAAATATGTTTCGCTTACTTTGAATTTGAATAACGAGCATAATTTTTTCTGCATGAACCTTATAAGTTAAATAATAATTATTTTAAAAATATTTTAAATATTCACAGGCTTTGCGACATCCTCCACAGACGTCATTACAAAGTTTGGCTCAGACCTGATTACTTCTTCAAGAAGACAGTCATGGCCTTAGAACATACCAAACTCCTCAAGGTCATCACCGGTCTCACCACCAAAGTAGTACACAACAAAAAGAAGGAAGTCTTGAAGAAGGGCGTTGAAGCAATTGAAAACTCTTTCGAAAAAGTTGAACCAGTTGTCGTTGAAAAATCAGAGACCATTTCTGGTTACAACTATGGTACTGCAGTAAGAGATGATCTTGATGACAATGATGAGAATGACATTGGAGAGAAGAAACGTCTCGCATTTTTGGAACAACTCACTGTAAATTCCCAACGTCCTGATGTTGACTTTACCGAAGAAGAAGTCTTAGATCAAGTTAATACTATCATGTTTGAAGGCCATGACACCACAGCAGCTGGATCCAGTTTTGCTTTGTGCATGATGGGCATTCACCAGGACATTCAAAACAAAGTTCGACAGGAAGTCGATGAGATCTTCCAAGGTTCCGACAGGGAATGCACGTTTGCAGACACTTTGGAGATGAAATACTTGGAGAGGGTTATCATGGAAACTTTGAGGATGTACCCACCAGTACCTTTGATTGCTAGACAGTTACAGGAAGAAGTTGAATTACGTTCTGGAAAATATTCTCTACCAGTTGGTGCAACAGTGGTTGTGGTCCAAGCTGTGCTCCACCGCAGGCCTGATGTCTTCCCTAACCCTGATGTCTTCAACCCGGATAATTTCCTTCCAGAAAAATGTCAAGACCGTCATTACTACAGCTATATTCCATTCAGTGCTGGACCACGTTCCTGCGTGGGTCGTAAATTTGCCATGTTGAAACTCAAGGTTCTTCTATCCACTATCTTTAGGAAGTACCGTGTTCACTGCGACATGAAAGAGGAAGACTTCAAGCTGCAAGCTGATATTATCCTGAAAATCGCTGATGGTTTCAACATCAGGTTGGAACCTCGCACGGATATTCCATGCTGCTAAACACATTCAATCCAGATGATTACTCCACACCTGCTATGACAATGACTTCTTAATTTTATCCATAAAATTATTTCACTCAAAATTTATACTAGTCTCAACAAATGATTACTTTTAGTATTTATTAGCGTGATGTTATATTTTGTAAAAAAATTCTGTTGAGATTTTATGTAAATATGTTTCGCTTACTTTGAATTTGAATAACGAGCATAATTTTTTTCTGCATTTCGCATGGGGAATTAAATAAACAACATGTGACAGAAAGCAAACAAGTTTTAATCGAATCATACACTATGATTACGCAATTCAATCAAACTAATGAAAATGATGACGATGATTACCATTAATTTGCATCTAAATCCTTAAAGTTTTCGGTATAAAAACTTCGTCGTCTCCGGAGATCAGTACTGTGGTGCTCAGTCATCAGTCAAGTGAAAAAATAAATCATGTCGGCAGAAGTGTCCCGACCCTCTTCGGGGCTGTTGGACAGCAACATGCTGTACTTCTTCCTGTCAGCTGCTGTCTTTTTGGTGGTTTATCATTATGGGCGTAAATATGCACGGATGATTCAGTTGTCTGCCAAAATTCCCGGACCGGATATTGTCACCATGTTGAAAATGAGTCTGGGCACGTTCTATGCTGAACCACATGGTAAGAACCCTTCAAATCATATTTTAAACAACGTAAATTAAATTATTTTTTTTAAAACTTAGATGTCTTCAAGAATACCTATGGCATGCTATCAAACTTCAAAGATATTGCCAAGGTGTGGGTAGGACCTAAACTGATGATCTTCTTGAGACACCCAGCAGATATTGAGTTGATTCTAAGCAGTAATGTTCATATTGATAAGAGCAGTGATTACGCCTTCTTCCGACCATGGTTTGGTAATGGTCTCTTGATTAGTACCGGTCCAAAATGGAAGCATCATAGGAAAATGATTGCTCCTACATTCCATCAAAGCATTTTGAAGAACTTTGTTGCTACTTTCTATAACAACAGCATCAAAGTGACGAACAAAATGAAGAAACACAATGGGAAGACTTTTGATGCTCATGACTACATGAGTGGCACCACTGTTGATATTTTATTGGAGACTGCTATGGGCTACAATGTACCAAGAAGTGAAGAAACAGGTCATAACTATGCTATGGCCGTTGTAAAGTAAATAATCAATACCCATTTAAATATAAAGCAGTATAAAGCTAATTATATCAAAAATAATTTTTAGGCTTTCGGATATTATCCATAGACGTCATTACAAAGTCTGGCTCCGACCTGATAGTCTCTTCCACAAAACCAAGTACGCTTTGGAGCATTCCCGATTGCTTAGTATTGTAACAGGTCTAACAAGCAAAGTTGTCCAAAACAAGAAGAAGGATGTCCTTAAAAAGGAGTGGAACGTATGGAGACCTTCACTGATGTTACAAATGACCCTCTTCCCAATGGCGATACTGTTTCCCACAGGAATTATGGAATTAGAGATGATTTGGATTACAACGATGAAAATGATATTGGTCAGAAGAAACGTCTTGCATTCTTGGATCAACTCACTGTGAATGCTCAACGTGATGATGTCGACTTTACTGAAAAAGAAGTGATGGATCAGGTTAATACTATCATGTTTGAAGGTCACGATACCACCGCCGCTGGGTCCAGTTTTGCTCTTTGTATGTTGGGTATCCACAAGGATATCCAAGAGAAATGTATCCAAGAAATTGATGATATATTCCAAAAATCTGACAGGGAATGCACTTTTGCTGATACTTTAGAAATGAAATATTTGGAAAGGGTTATCATGGACACTGAGGATGTACCCACCAGTGCCTGTGATTGCTAGACAGTTAAAAGAAGAAGTTAAATTGGCTTCAGGAGATTACGCGTTACCAGTGGATACCACAGTGGTTATTGCTCAGACCTTATTGCATCGCAGACCTGATACTTTCCCGAACCCTGATGTTTTCAACCCGGATAATTTCTTACCAGAGAAGTGCCTGGATAGACATTACTACAGTTATATCCCATTCAGTGCCGGACCACGATCATGCGTCGGGCGTAAATTCGCCATGTTGAAATTAAAAGTTATGCTGTCTACTATTTTGAGGAACTGCAGAGTCCACTGTGATATTGCAGAGAAGGACTTTAAACTGCAAGCGGATTTGATTCTGAAGATGACAGGAGGATTTAATATTCGCGTTGAGGAACGTAAGGATGTTCCAGTGCAACTTATTAAAGCATAAAATGAAAAACTGAAGAAATGATAACAAAACCTGCAATGAAAATGATTTGAATTTTGAATTATGTAGAATTTAGATGAGTTTGCAATAATTTTTCTGATGTTCAAGTAAAGCTATAATTAAAGGCATATTTGACAGAATAATATTGGTTCATTGACTTATTGAACAGGTTCTTTTGTCAGTTTATCTTGATCGCGTAGAATTCATTGACCAGCGACCCACATAGTGCACCTTTTCAATTATCTGACTTGTACTTTTCGATACCCTGCTCCATTTTACTTTGATGTGATATTTTATTGCTGGGCGAGGTTGCTTTGATAATTAATCAATTTTTAAAACAATTGTAGAGTAAATTGTTGGACGAGAGTACGATTGATTGGATTGTCAGCTTCACGGCGAGTGTAAATGCAAATGTCGGAAACACATTATTTTGTAGATAGTCTAAGCAAACTGCTTTCACTCAAATGCGTTTTCAGCGTTTTCAATTACTTACAACGACATAACTCCACAAGAGTTTGCTGTACCAATGAAGTTGTACGATTGTGTGGATTATTTGACAAGCAAGCAGCGGAAACAAATAACGATTTGCTTATTCGTTTGGTATACGACTACGTCAACATAAAAGTTAGTTAAAATTTGCGGAACTTGGACAATCTGCCACTAGGTATCATATCAACAATTAAAAAATAAAATTTAATTAAAAACTAGGAGACGAGTAAAATAGAAAGAATTTTTTATAATATTTTTAACCAAATTTTACTTTAACATCGAAAATACTCTCAGGTTTACTCAACTTTACTCAAGTATCAAAATTGATCGCTCCATCCAAAGAAAATTTACTAGCGACATACGAAAGACACACAGGAACATATTTGGACCAGGTTATCAGCGTGGATTTTATTACGTTTTTATCTTTTTCGCCAACAGCGCAAAAATAAAATCGGTAATTTCAGGCAAAATTTATTTTCGATGTTTTCGCTGTTTAAGCTTCGATAAAACTTCAACATAATACGCAATAAAACAGGATTATTTGCGAAAATACTATATAATTAACTAATATTATTTCATGCTACACTGTAATCGTATTAATTAAAGTTTTTATTCAACAGGCTAAATTTTCTTCAATTCCATACTGGTTATTAACTGTTAAATATAATAAACAGTTGAAATTGATTACATCGCGTGCTTTCTCCTCATCAATTAGGCTCATTAATTAACAAATGTCAAAGTGGTCTACGGATCGAAAACGCACAATGGAACACTGATAAAAACATTAAAACATTTTGAGCACCTCATGTGTAAATACGTGTTTGATCAATGGGAAAAAACACAACGCAACTCACGTACAAATAAACTTTTTAGTTGTCATAGAAGAAACTGCAAAGTAAGTTACACAAAAGTCTAAAGTAAAAAGTGGAAAGTTTGTTTGAAATCAATTAAATTGGAGTACCAGAAGGAAAAAAAGATTCCTGTCTGATGGATGAGTTTTTTTTTATCCACATAAATGATATCCATCTTTAATTAGGTTTAAATTGAAGATTAAACAAATAAAGTGGAATAAAATCAAAAAGTGTTATAATAAAAGTTATTATGCTTTCTGTGGAATAAAAAAGTGGGTTAATTAAAATTTATTAAGTGAAAAATATCATAACATTTAAAAAAATCTCTAATTTTACTTATTAACTAGTGTTTTAAAGAAAAAAACACTGAAAACTATTTTTATTAATAATTTATTATTTTTACCTCACGTCTGAGAACAACTACTGTCTACTTAGTATAAATCACGTTTCGCAAAAGTGCAAGTCCTGTTTCCGTCACGCTGTGAGCTTTACAGTTTACGAGAGTATATATGAATATGTGTCGAAGCTCCAGTCCACGTCTCCAAGCTGCGAGCGAAGAAATTCCTGCGTTAACAAGCAGCAAAGCACGGAACGCCGAAATGGTGGAGGTGCCGAGCGCATGCGGACCAACCAGCCGTAGATTTCGCGCCGAAGTCATTCAGTGTGTGGCAAGCGGAGCAATTCGCAACACGTCAAGCGAATACTGCTGAAATTTATTAATAAAAAAAAATTGCCGGCATTACAGAGAAAATTAATTAAATTTAAGGACAATATAAGTGATGTGGTGTTCAATTTGTGCTACTATGTGTCAATATTTCTTCTTTTAATATAAAGGTGAGTAAACTATAAAAATATTTATTTTTGTTTTAATAAAGTTGTACATTATAAATCAACGGTAAATGTCAATAAATATTTGATACAAATACCGGCAGGACGCCGTAAAGTATCGCTGGATGGTTTATTAATAATGGAAGTGTCCCACTGAGCGCACAGTTTAATTTTGTCTTTATTTCTTGGGTAATTAATTGATAATTAATAATATTTAATAATATTTAATTGGTTTTTTAGTGGAAATTTAGTTAAACTGAATTTACAACTTAATTTTTATCCGTAATATAAAAATTTGCTTAAAAGCAAAAAGTTTTAATACTTTTTCTCTACAGAACAATAAAAAAGTGACAATAAAATACTTTGTTTTTAACTTATTACAGTACAAAAGTTTTAATGCTTATTAATATAATTTTTAGAGACTTTTATTCTCTATCAATACTGGATTTATTTACAAACAATTGTAAAATCCCCAAAATGTGGTACTACATAAAATTCCTTTCCAAAAACATACAATTTAAGCTCAGTAAAGCAATAAATGTTCGGTTAACCAGTGCTTCAACTTCTCCTCACACGTCTCGATAGCTATTCATATGAGTATGATTTTTTTCTGTTGCTATTCACCTGGTGGAAAAAAGAAATTCGACAGCATCGATTTATCACATCTCACGGCATTGCTTCAGCGCGTTTCTTAAAGAATGTTGAATGTGTTGGTTCGTTGCCTTTTTATTTATGTATTATATTTTCGTACAAAGCTTTGGCTCAAATTTCTCGTATACATCAAAGTGTTTTCGGCGAAGTAATGCCATGTAAAATTGAAGTTGATCATAAAATTCAAAGATAGCAATGTGGAAACAAAAATGTTTGTTGTTGTTGTTGTTGTTTTGAAGAATTTAATTGTATATTCAGCTTATGTGAATACAATTTGCTTGAGTGCTTGGTTATCCAACTGAGAAATTGTAATCATTTGAATCTGTACCACAGGAAATCATTATTTTTATTTGATTTTTTTTATTTATCACTTAAAATGCAATTAAACTCCAAAACAAGCATAATTTATTGCAATAACTGGCAGACGAATCTCATTTGCGTAATATACGAGTACGATGCTATATCCATCGAAGTCAAATCGTCCGCAAACACCGACTTCATGTATTTCCCTCGTTCGCCCTCATTTTTGGGCGTCCCTGTTTTGTGCGATTGCGCGTCTGTTTACGTCTTTTTTCATCCTGTCACGCACTCATACAAATTTCCATATCCATAGCATATACTCGTATGTACTGAAAATGCTCGACAATACCAGCGTAAGAAAGGCTGTTATCGTGGCGTATGGTAAGTTGAAATACGCGCACTGTGTACTTGTACGGTTAATGTAAACATGAAAAACTGCACGGATTATCTGCGCGCAGATTGTGCCCAACTTGCGCGAGTCGAGTCGAACAAAAAATTTTAATGGATCGTCATCTTTCCATCAGCGCAACGACATTCTATAAATATTTATTTTAATAAGTTATTTCAAGTATGCAAGTGAACAAATAATGCAAGAAATTATGTCTCGTTGAATAATTTCATGAACTTGGTATTTAATGTGTTATTTTGTTTAATATTGCAATTCGACTTGTGTTATTGTAGACCGCAGTGATAAGAAAATTCATAAAATGGCACAGGTATCGTCCTCGCGTGGCTTAAAATTAAACTAAATCGTATACAATCAAATGTTATTGTAGGTCAAGATATCAGTGCGATGTTTCTATTTGTTTATATTGCAATAGAATTTATTTTACGTGCTAACAAACTAACTTCTCTTGCAGTAAGCCGTGAATGATTAACTGCAGTTGGGGCAATGGAGTTGTAATGTTTTGATAAATTGTTTTAGATTTTAAATTAATGAGCTGCTATATATTCAATTAAAATTAAATTTTAATTAAATTAATTTAAATTAATTTTATTTACTTGTACATAATTGTTGCGCGTGCAAGAATAATCATTGCAAATACTGATTTACTTTTTGTTTATTGTCTTCTTAAACACAAATTTCGATTTACGCCAATATATTATTGTTAGAAGTGCGCATTGTAAACAAAACATGTTTCTTGCATGTTATTTCAATTTAACATATGAAATCGTAGACGATATAGATAAGAAAATTCAAGAAATGACACAACTAGCGTCCTCGCTTGGTTTATAAACTAAATCACGTTCAATCAACTGTCCTTGTTGGTCAAGATATCAATGCGATGTTTCTGTTTGTTTACATTACAACAAAACTTATTTTATGCCGTAATAAACTAATTTCTTCGGCACATATCCATGATTTAATAATTTCAGAAGTTGAAACAATTAAATCGTAATGTTTGTGTAAATTGTACAAGATTTAAAATGCATGGAATACTGTCATCCAAATATCTAAATTAATTTTTATTCATTGCCTTTAAATAATTTAATTAGGAGAAAAATTATAATAAATAATGTTTGAAGTTTGGTTCATTGTCTTCTTGATACCAATTTCTTTTTAATTCGATTTATTGTAAGAAATGCGCATTGTAAACACAGCAGTTTTTTATTTGTTGTTTCAATTCAACATGTGAAATCGTAGCCGACATAGATAAGAAAATTCAAGAAATGGCACAACTAGCGTCCTCGCTTGGTTTATAAACTAAATCACGCTCAATCAACTGTCCTTGTAGGCCAAGATATCAGTGTGATGTTTCTGTTTGTTTATATTACAACAAAACTTATTTTATGCAGTAAAAAACTAATTTCTCCCGCACATAGTTTGTGTACATTTTATTAGATTTTTTAATGCAAGGAATACTGTCTTCTAAATATCTAATTTAATTTTATTTTATTGTCAATTTAATAACGAGAAAAATTATTATAAATTATGTTTTAAGTTTGATTCATTGTCTTCTTGATTCCAATTTCTATTACTTCGATTTATTGTAAGAGATGCGCATCGTAAACCAAGCAGTTTTTTGTTTGTTGTTTGAATTCAACTAGTGAATTCATAGTCGACACAGAGAATAAAATTCATAAAACGACACAACTAGCGACCTCGCTTGGTTCAGCTATAAATGAAACTTCTTGCAATCAAATATTTTAGTAGTGCGTTAAATTAAAAGTAAATTTAACATTTTTTCACATTTTAGTGAAAAATATTGCAAAAATATTTTCTCCTACAAAAATATGTTTTTCTCATCAAGTATCTTCAGTTTACATTATTGTTATAAAATTAATTTTTAATATTTACATTCTCATGACATGTTGTTCTGCATACTCAAAACTCTTGCATAATAGACTGTGTCAGTGCTTACATATTTCAGTCTATTTGTTTTAAAACCTGATGATAGAGAGAAAGCAAACTTCTCATGCGTTCAAATATTCCATTATTACAATTTGTCATTTGTTATGAACCTCCCACACAAAATGAAACGTAATATTGAAATATACACCCTTGAGAGGAATGCAAACGTTATAATTTCAAGATTTTAAAATATATTGTCGGTGGAGACAAAGTGAATAATTAAAATTTGTTGTTTTAAGTGAATTTTTATGTGATATTGAATCGAGGCAGACAAGATATTTGTTAATATATTTGTTAATATTAAAATTCATATTTCTAACGTTAAACCTAAAATAACAAGGGATTTTTTGGCATGCAAACAACTTATCAAATCAAATTAAACCGTTGTTAGACCGCAATCCACAACCGCCGACTAATCAAAATTTACATAAGTACTGTTAGGTTTACGGTGCGTACGGTGCTTTGAACTCGAGTCACTTCTACCGCTACCTTCATACGGTGTCCTGAATTGAGTCATTTCTACCGCTAGCCTCGTACGGTGCCCTGAATAAAGTCACTTCTACCGCTACCTTCATACGGTATCCTGAATAGCTCCATAGACCTAAAATAAAAAAGGATTTTTTGGCATGCAAACAACTTATCAAATCAAATTAAATCGTTGTTAGACCGCATGCCACAACCGCTGACCAATCAAAATTTACATAAGTACCGTTAGGTTTATGGTGCGTACGGTGCTTTGAACACGAGTCACTTCTATCGCTACCTTCATACGGTGTCCTGAATTGAGTCATTTCTACCGCTACCCTCGTACGGTGCCCTGAATAAAGTCACTTCAACCGCTACCTTCATACGGTATCCTGAATAGCTCCATAGACTTAAAATAACAAAAAAATTTTTGGCATGCAAACAACTTATCAAATCAAATTAAATCGTTGTTAGACCGCAATCCACAACCGCCGACCAATCAAAATTTACATAAGTACCGTTAGGTTTAATTTATTTTTGGTGAAAACAAAAGCGGTATTATACATTTGGACATATCCAAATGAATTGTGGATTACTGCATAAATATTTGCGGTACTCGTAAATATAGTTCAATAATATTTCGTTAATTGCTTAGTCTATAGCTAAGTGAATTACGAGTACCCAAAACATTTGTACATTGTAAATAAGCATTCGACTCTTTGTCGCTTTGCAGCTTGTTCACAACTCGTTCGATGCTCGGATGATGTGTACCTAATTGTATTATGCAATTACGCCATTATGAGGCGCGGATGCGCTCAGCAGAACGATGAGAACTTCGCGCTCAAGAACTTGTGTTGCAAAGTATGCCGAGCGCGGAAATTGTTGTGGTTTTGTTAAACACCACCGACGTTCACACAATGTTAAACAATTACATTCATTACTTAAATGCGCTTAATTTACATTTGCTGAAACTCAAAATAGCCGTGGGTTACCTTAAACTTCAAAAGCAACATACAGTAAAACATTGTATGTAAATTATAGAAAAACCTATTAAATGTAGTGTTTATCTAATAAAGTATTTTGTATTTTATAGATGAACTTATTTGGAATAGTTTTTTAATAAACAAAGTTTGTCGCAATATTCTTCAGATAAATTGAAATCACTTTTTATCTATTTTACATTGACGAGTCAAGCCACAACTCTATAAAATAGATGCAGAGTGGTGAATCGAGGGGTGAATTGTGGGGCTGCAGAAAAGTGATAGCAGAAACTGCATTGCAGTGCACTTTCCGCTTTGAAGTCCGCTTTTGACAAGGAGGAAATCGAAGTGAACTTAGCGAATTTTGTGCAGTAAAGTGATGGAATATACATAGACACATTTATACTAGCTACATTTCTTGTCTATATATATTTATATATTGATAGTCGGTGTAGATGGCAGAAATTGTACCCATTTTTAAGAAGATCAGGAAAATTGGAATTGTGACAGCGTTAAAACCATTTGAAACACTTCACGTAAAGTGCTTTTAATATAAATTTTGTTTCATGTTTTAGACAGTTTGTGAATTATATTGATAGACTTAAATATGCTGTTTTATTTTATATTATGAATGATAACATGAATGATAATTGTGGGTGAGAATTGTGGGTGGTTGCACGGTTGGGTTTGTAGGTCTCTTAATTAAACTTGTACACACAGAAACAGCAAGATTTTCGAATAGTTGTCATAGTTCACACGAAGTAATTAACCACAGGAGCTTAATTAGTAGACCAATATCTACCACGCAGCCTAGTGCAATTCAGTCAAGGTTGCGGCATTGAATTTATTTATTAACGAGCAAACAGGTCAAATATTGGCTATATCTCATGGATTAAAGGAGATAGACATGAACGGATTTCAGATTCTTAATCTACGGAAAATTCTGATTTGAATAGAAATTTAAGAGATGAAATTCATAAGAAATTCATAAGAAAAAAATGGGCTTATGAGAGTCTGGTATATATTCATTCACGTACGGTACCCTGAACACGAGTCACTTCAACTTTACGAGGGTACCCCAAATGGGAGTCACCTCTACCGCTGCCTTCGTACGGTGCCTTGAATCGAGTCACTTCTACCGCTAGCCTCGTACGGTGCCCTGAAATGAAAGGGAGTCACTTCTACCGCTACCTTTGTATGGTGCCCTGAACAGGAGCCAATCAGCTACAGTAAATCGAATGAGACCCAACTATACAATTGCGATTAATTGCAATATAACTCATAAAACAAATAAAAATCAACGTAAAAGCGGTAGAAAGAATCATATTGAAAATTATTAATCGCAACCTTGTGCACAAATTGCAATAGACAAAACTGCTAATCTTATTGATAGAATTGACTCTTACTACGAGTATGTCTAGAACAAGAGAGTAAAAACGAATTACATTTTTATTAAACACTGCCGGAACGAAGTCGCGGGCAACTCGTATTTAAAAAAAAATTAATACAAAATTGAAGAATTACTTTTTTTGTAGTTACAGGCACTAATCATTATTGAAATCTAAATTTGCTAAGTGCGCAATTAATTTGATGGCGGTTTTAATACCCGAGTCATGTACAAGTCACTAGTAGATGTAATTATTAGAGTTAATTCAACCAGTAGGCGATAGTGCCAAGGAACAGGGCTTGCAGCTAAGCGGGCTTTCCTGCTTCACGTTAAGTACACCGTATAATTAATGCAGGCACATGGAGCACTACCTTGGCTTCATCAGAGAAAGTCGCCACAAGCGCTTTCCCAACAGATGCAATTCACATCATATTCTATTGTAGTTGATGCTATTGATTATGAAAATATCAACGTGAACTATTCCATATTCAAATATAAACATTTGGTGAATCTCCATTATTTATTAATTAATTAAATAATTCATATTTCAACCAGAAATTACAATGTGCTGATAAAATAAAGGGAAGCATTAATAATTAAGGAATTAATTAGTGTGTAGCTACACTAAGCTTAAAAATAACGTCTGTTATTCAATTTTTTTCGTACGTGGCAGCATTTGCAATTTTTTATTTTTGCGTTCTTCTTTTTTAGCATTTACAAAGGACATCCGGTTGGAGGGTACTTTCCTTTGTTCGAATTTTAACTTTCGTTGTGTGTATTTTTTTGTGTTATTTCAAGTATTTTCTTGATGTATTCCTGTGACTTTTGATGTTTAATGAATAATTAATTTGTAGCAAAAAACTTTGAGTGTCGAAAAAGAAATTGTCAATAAATTTGGAAGATGTTTTCACGATTAAAATAAGAATGTGAATTTTACTTTATATTCAATGAACGCAATTTCAAAGTATAATAGAAAGCAGTTATTTTTTCAGTTGGTCACAGAGCAATATCTTTCTTCACAGGTCACAGCTGTTAATGTGCCAGCAGTCACCATCTGACAAATGTTTTTGTCACCAAAGTTTCGCCAACTTTTTGAGACAGAAATTTTTAACTTTCTATATCGCTCAGTGGGTATAACGATTAGCACTTTTTTCTTGTTATAAACAAGCATAAAACAATTCTAATTTACTAAAACTGGAAATAACTAAATTTCTCTTTCATTAAGAATTTAGGTCATTAAGGAAATGGAACAGTAGTTAATAGAAATAATGCTATAAAATAATTTTGACCTAAATTTGAGTTTATTCAAATTATTCAGGCAAAATATTATGTTTCACTACTATACATTAATTAATTCTTACACAGTAACAAATAATGATAACAATTAATTTTAATTAATGGTTAAATTAGTGAATAATAAACAATATTGAATTTTGGTTTGAAATCATTTAATACGAAATATTCTGATTTTAGCTTGCGATAAGAATAAAACAGATTAAAATAAGCGTGTAAATACATAGGATGGTTATTTATATATTATGAATTCTCTCTGCATTCACCATATGCTTGCATAGGGTTGATTACAGAACTGCCGAGCGTTTTACGTTTCCGTTCACGTAACCAACAAAATAAAGTGGCAAAGGGTGATGAGGGGGCATTGAAAAGATGAGTGGGATCCCACCAGAGCGGAAGACGCATGTAAATGTAAATGTGATTTCTGCGTATGTGAGAATTTCACAGAATACTAACACATTTTTTTATAAATTCGTAAAAACTCATGACAACAAAAAAAATAATCTAGGAAAGATAAATTTGATTCTAATTGTAAATTTTGTGTTTCTGATTTTTAATCCATAAATCATTTTTTTGGGCTGAAAATTACAATTTTTCTCAGCCAATTAAAAACCAGCCTATAATACCTATACCTCTGACATTGAAATGACTTTGATTGCTAATTTACATGTGTAACGATTTTTTTTTTCATAAAAGTCTTTTTTCCTTGAGTATTATTAAGCTTATTTAGGTTATTATATGATCGGCATGACCGGAATATATTAAATAAAAAATATCAAAGGTCGCATTAAAATTATAAATTTATCATTCGATGCCAAGAGCGAAAGTTTGCAAAAGAAGCAAAAACGGATATTAAAAATGTGACGGCTAATAAGTTTACCCGCTACTTAGACACGAAACATTTTTCACTTTCAATTTTTAATTTGCCGCGTGCAAACTTGCTTTATGCGCGGCTTTGTAAACACATTTTGTATAAATTGCATTAAATTGTCTTGGAAACTCCCAGTGAATAAATAAAACTCGAAAACATTTAAACAGTAAAAGCTTACTTGAGGAAGTTTTCGGCTAATGTACGCCTTGAATGGTGATGTAATGGGATGCGAGATCAAACACTTGCACTTTCAAGGGCAAAGGCTCCAAACTCTAAGGCCTATTTTAGGTTAAACATTTGGGTTGGTGGCAGCGCCCATTGCCCGGCGCTGCCACCAAAGGCAAAAGTTGTCACCGCGAGCCCAAGGGTCACAGAAAAGCGGATGTAATCCTTATATTTATCAGATCTCATGCGTTTGGGTTAGATTTTTGTGGACAGTTGGTCGTATTACGTCTTTAGTTTGATTTAAAACAAAAATTCTGAGTATTTTTAAAATTTTTACTATTTTTATAAATATTTACTGTAAAATACACACAATTTCTATGAATTGAGTTAAATATGTGCATTTTAATGTGTGCTTCCAACTCATTACAGGCATTCAGAGGGGCAACATTCAAAACCCCTCAAATCCAATATTCCAACCCTTATCGCACGCAATGGATATGGAAACAGACGGATATACTTCAGCCGTTTTAGCCGCGTCATGGCCAAACCTGACTTACTTAGAGCCGCCTGCGGAACAGCCAGAATATCCCCAGCGACAGCGAGTGCCAGTACTGCCATCGTCATCAGAAACCTAAGCACTGTGGCGGACATTTCCACTCGTGTATTAACAGCGGTGGGAAATTCAACGATTATCGCCAGCAGCACCGCCGCGTCCGATAATGCGTTTGAAAGCAAAATTATAATTCCACTCTACGTCATCATTTTTATGCTGTCGATGGTTGGCAATACAATGGTGCTATTCACCCTCTTCCAGAATAAACGTATGCGGACCGTTACGAATGTATATTTAGTTAATTTGGTGAGTTTGATTTTGATATTTATTATGTAACTAGCTGTTGCCCGCGACTTCGTTCCGGCAGTGTTTAATAAAAATGTAATGCGTTTTTACTCTCTTGTTCTTGACATACTCGTAGTAAGAGTCAATTCTATCAATAAGATTAGCAATTTTAATTTAAAGAAATTATGCATATAAAGTTTTGTCAATAATGCACTTCAGCGCGCCATCTCGAATTCAACTATTTAACTGTAACTATGATTGAATTTCAATGTCAAATTTTATTCTATAGAAAAAAGCTGTTTTGAGGATTTTCCCGGCAATTATTCGAATTTTTCTCACCTTTTAAACCTTCCCTAGACCTCCACGAATAATTCAAGACCAAGATAAGATAAAGCCGTTCACGAGTTTTAGCGAGACTAACGAACAGCAATTCATTTTTATATATATAGATATGTTGTTGATTGTCAGAAATTATTTAAATTTAATTGACATTCTCAGAGTAAGGTCGCTGAACTAACTTTAATTACGCAATTTGGGCGTTCATTAGAGCCATTACATAATTTCGTGACAACCTTGGGTGGGTCAATTATTCTGGTTATTAGATTCAAGAAATTTCATTATCTATTCATAATAAATTCAGCTCAAAACAAAAATATTGTAAATAATGCTCTGATTTTACTTAAAAAATTTTTTTTTTTATTTGCTTTCAATATTTCTGATTTCCATATTTTGTTGTATATCAATAAAAAACCTGCTGCTCATATTGTTCCCACGCGTTGTCATATTGTCTTCAAGTTACCCGTATCGGAAATTTGCAATATTTGATAAACGTCAGTGAAAATATCATTTTATTTTGTTCTGCGTCAATATATTTAATATACCTACACATACCCATAGTAAATATCAATTTTTAAATATTTTTGTGATTCAAAACTTTATTACAACGTTATAATTAAAATCAATATCCACAGCAAAATAAAATGATTTTTTGTGGACTATATTTTTTTTATTCACTTGCTTCCTTTGTTTTCTTTTACTTCATATAAGTATTGAATTTTCCAGCCAAAAACCCAACAACCAGAAATTGTCAGAATTTTTGTCAAGTGTACTCCCGGAGTACTCGTCCAATATGAAACAAAACCAAAAATGTAATATTGCTTGTGTGGTGATATATTGTTTCCTGACATTTCGAAACAAACGAAAAACCATTCATTTTAATGTTTATTGTTCTAGGCAATATCAGATCTTCTCCTTGGGGTGCTTTGCATGCCGTTCACTATCGGTCAAGTGCTACGGAATTTCATCTTTGGCGCCATCATGTGCAAGTTGATTCCTTACGCCTGCTGTATTTTTTGATATTTTATTGACGAAAGATTTGATGGAATACAACATTCCAAATGTTAACTTCGCTTCCTGCAAAATAATTATAAGAATTTAGTTTTAATTTGGATGTAATTACAGATTTTACCTCTTCACGTGTCATTCCAGCTTGTTTCACACGGTTCCATTCGTGGTAATAGAGTAGTGAGCCTTTGTGATCAAAAATATAAATGTTATGAATCGTCATTTTAATGAATTTGTTGTTTTTTCACTTGTCAAAAGTATGGGATGATTTTGTAGGGTTATGGAACTGTCAAAGTGACATTAAGGTAAAAACTTAATGTTTTTTGGGAGTTTTAAGGTAAAATATGTGATAATACATTCATTATCTCTGTAAATTCATTAATATTTGTCTTTTGGTGGGTCAGAAAGTCATAATTTGCTGAAAATTTGAAGATAACACAGGTTTTTGATTTGTGCTGCCACTAGAGGACGCTAGTGGTACGATGAAATAATATTTCGCCGCGGTCGCAGTCGAGTTGAGCATCTCGCCGAGCGCACACAGCGCGCACACCACCCGCCTGTCGCTGTCCGTGTGTGGCGAAATGTGAGTCGAGCGACCGCGAGTGAGTGGCTGGTCGGCTGCTCGTGCGCGCTGCTGCTGTGTGCTGCCTTCAGATTCGAATCAATTAAACTTTCTATTCGAGCCGTGCGATAAACGCGATCGGACGGGCGCGCTCGCTGTCAAATCATCATCATCCAGGCGAAAAACTAAAACAGTGCGCAATCCCGTGCGCAATAAAGTGCAATAATACCAAAAGCAGACAATAGTGTTGCGTGCGTGAGTGCAGTGTGTAATCAAAAGCAAAGTGCACGCCGAATACGAATCGAATCGCATCAATTTCGGGGTTGAATAATATCATATCGGGCGATTATTTGACAATTTACGCTGGGGAAACAAGTGCGGTGCAGATTTACTGCGCTATCACGTCAGAGGTGCGTGTGCATCTTCGTCTGGCGCGTGCGCGCCGCGTCTATCGTTCGCGCTCGTGTTCGATCGCGAGCGCGCGTTCGTCTCGCTCGCACTCGGCCCGCTTCGTGTGCCCGATCTGGCGACGTCGCTTCCGTACGTCAGCTGGTGGCCTGGTGGCGAAGTGCGACAGAGTAGGCAGAAATGGCGGCGCTCTGTCCAGGTGTTCAGTATGGCCTGTCATCGCAGGAGAGTTTCGGCGAGAATAAGGATTTAATCTTCGTCAAACTAACAGACTCGGCCCTGCGTACCATCGAAGAGTTTCTACGTAATCAGGTGAGTTTTATCTCTACACAATTTCGGAATTATTTTCACCCATCATCTCCGTGACTCTGTGTGTGTATGCGCATGCGTGCGAGTGTGTGCGTGACGACTTGACCGTGCAATGGCAGAGTTAGATAAGTCGCCATGTTTCCGATGACTTATTAACCTAATATCGCATTTTCTACCCGATTCCGCACGGCGCAAGCCTGCGGATTACCTCGCTCACCTCCATATCTACCCGTGGTGCAAGTTGTGCGCGTTTGCACCGAGCGAATCGCTCGCAAATGGCGTGCGAGCCGCGCGAGCCACGTCAACATATTGTCGCGTTTTTCGGCGATTTGCAAACAACTAAATCATTCATCCGCACACCCACAGGGCGGTAAGAGATACACAATCATAAAATCCGAAAAAACAGTTGCAAAGCCACAGAGACAGTGCGCAATACACAACAACGCTGCGCGAGCCTTTAAATGGTCGCTTTTCACAACACAGCGCAGCCGATGACACCCGACCACCTGAATTATATTCACTTTTCGAGTGTGTTTTGCCTTTTCGTGCATTATTTTTAATGGCGGCCGCATTTGTTTTATTTTTACACCGTGTACAAAAACATTCGAGGTTAATATCTACCGAGAAAATTTCCGAACAAATACACAGTTTTGGAAAAAAGCATGAATGAATTTTGTACAACACCTGCCTGTTACCTACCGGCAGATGTTTCATTTTAGGGTCGTGTAGTCGACAATTGCAGTGGTGGCTCGGGTATTGCCCCTTTATGAATAATAAGGTAGGTTCTTTTACCTGTTGAAGACTTCTCCTCAACATGGAAAAGCAACAGCAACCGAAAAACGAGTTCTTATCAAATTAGACCGAGATTTTCGTGTTGATATTAATAAATAACCTTGACGTGTCCTTGAGATAATACACTTTACTTATTTGTAGGTGTTTTATACTTTTGCATCAAGAATTAAAGAGTTGTCAAGACAAAAAACATTTATTTATAAATAAACCGTTGGGTGTGTTTGTGTGTGTGTGGCTCGTGAGTGACCAAGGTCCTTTTCGAAGCCATGGCTGAATTTTGTTGTGTTGTGTTGTCCAAAAAGCGTGCAAAATGTCGGTTCACGGCGAAACACACTCACAACGAGTTTTTGTTGCAAGAAGAATCGTGTAAATATTTAAAAAAAACCGAAAAATTGTGTTGCATATCGAGTGGAATTGATGAAGTAATTAATTTTTTAGCACACACGATGTCGATTGCAACAGCCACACACACATACATGGCTAAAACAGTGTCAATTGTTGAATAATTTGTTGTTGTTATTTATTTTATGCTGGTAGATGGCACGAATGTATCGGAATCGGTGTCAGATATTAATTTATCGGAAGTAAAGTTAGGTCGGAAATGGGAGATAAATTCCGGTCGCGCGTGACCTTGTGCATTATAATATTTTTTATTTCGCTTTGTGTCAATCAGGCGCAGGTATGTCTTATCGCGGTTTATTTATTAATTAATTGTTGGTGTGAGTGTTGTGTTGTTTTACGGCCGTGACGCTTTTAATAATTGCAAAGTTTATCAACTTCTCTGTGTGTATGTGTGTGTGTGTGTGTGTGTGTGTGTTATTTACACCTTGGATGGCTTGTATCAGCAATACAATGTTTGCTCAATGTAATGTGTAACATTTATAAAATAAATGAGCATTCAAATTGTGCGCGCGCGTAACCACAAAAATATTTTGTAAGAAGTTTAGAAAGTCACAAACACCCGATATCGACGTAATGCGGCTGCCCGACCGCGGCCGGTCTGTCGCGACAAATTGAGAATTAACCAAATAAAAAAATTAAAAATAATTTCGTTGAAGAATAAAAAAAAGAAAAAGAAAAATAATCATCGGTTGAATGAGTTGAAATTTTGAGTTTTTCTTTGGTATTTATTGGTTATTTTTATTTTTTATTTACAACAATAATATCTGAGTGAGTTATTGAACAATTTGCGTAATAATGATGACGCGAAATGTTGCTACAATTGCACATTTATTTTATTTGTTGATAGTTATGTTATTACGTCACTGTCACCATCGCGTATTTGTTTTTAAAAAATACCCGATGTAATGCAGCGTAATGTAACGTAATCTGTTTGTGTTTAGTTACGTTTAGTGTAATTTCGTGGGAGGTGGAAGTAGTGACGTTGTGTGTGACGTCTGACGTCGTTGGAAGCATTCGAGATTCACCTCGTCGTCGTCGTCGTTGTGTTATGTGTGTGTATGTTTTTTTCCTTGCGTCAACACGCACGTTTTCAATGGCGAATATACAATCTGTCTTTTCAGCAGCCGGCGCGCGCTCGGTAATTAAGCTGATAAAGTCGACCGCGATATTTGGATGTATTAGCGTGTGTGATGTTTGTAAACATCATGGGCTTTTTCACTTGTTTGGGTTCTGGGTGCCGGGGAAAAACACGCGCAATGTTGGGTCAGCGGGGAATTTACATGTAATTTACTTTGTTATCGGTTGAATTTTATGAGATAAGATTACGGAAATACACACAGAAGGGATTTTTCGATGATTTTATTTAAAACTAATGGATTATTGTCGAATACAATTTGTTGAGATAATAATTTTATTACTTATGCACTAATAAAATTAAATAAAAGATAAAATTTTATATATCTAAGCGTAGGCGGTGTTTTTTTTCTCTGTTGCTTTGTAGACAAATAAACAACATTCAATTAAATATTGATTAATCTAGTTTTAGTTTTTGCGTTAACATTCCGATGGCGATAAGACTAGTCGAGCAGGTTGTTACTTCACCCGTGCCACGGCATACTTAAATATTAATTAGCACTTTGTAATAATATCTACAATGTAAAAATCGCCAATTTGCGCATATTTTTCTTTACATTGTTGCAATAAGGGTAATGTTAGGTATTTTTATGATTGACATGCAGGCTGGGTGATTGTAGATTTATTGGTTTGTGACATAACGCGTGATTTTGTGTAACGAAAAGAAAGGAGCCACATTGTTTGTCCTTGGATTGTATGCGCCGCGCTAACTTGGTCACTGGTCAACACTTACTTACCACTTTCCCTACAAGTCGTCATCACGTGATTATCATTTGTCAATCATTGTGATAATAATAATAAAATTTAAAAAAAAATTAAAAAAAACACAATTATAGATTAAATAGATTAATTAAGTATCTTGCGCATGCGCAGTTATAAAAAGGGCGGAGCATACGCATTACTTAAATGTGATTTTGCGTATTTTTGGTAAATTTTGAAAAATTTAAGACAATTTTTCCAAAATATTTTAATTTATTGTTAATGATATAAGATATAATCGCAATTAAAATATAAATAATTAATTTTTTGCTCGAGGTTTTAAATATTTTATTTTCCAGCTTAGAAAACATGATTGTTTCTTATACCTGCGATAAATTTAAATTATTTGTTATTTTAATAGTTATTAAACTTGATTAGCTGGTAAGTTGGTTACAGGATGGATGGATAGTCATTGTGAAAGTACTCGCAAGTCGGCACTCTCCAAAAAATGCCGCTCGGCGCGTTACTACAGCAACAAGTTTAATAATAATAACAATAACTAAATGTTGGTTACAAGTCGCTTGCTGTGCCGTGTTGGAAAGCACTTTTTTCCTCTCTTCGCTTCTTTTCTCTCCTCGATCTCTTGCATGTTTAATTTCCGATTTGCACGCTTACACCTAATATTCGGCGTTCGGATATAAAAATCCCATCGATTTTTGAAGGTGGTAAAAATTGGTTTCGAAATAAATCGAGCGTAACGCGCTCCGATTCGTTTGTGTTATTTTTGTTTTTCTGACTTCCGTGACCTACTGCATGTGCGCACGCGCAGCACGCTGCTCGGAATTGTTAAATGTGTAAAATTTAAATGTTATGTTGCTGCTGCGGCGGTGCGGCTAAGGCAAAAATTGAATAACGTGTGTTGTACGTCACTGAAAAATTTATTCATTTGAATGTTTGAGCTGTGTGTGTGTGCGGTGTGGAGTGAACGTGTGCGGCCGATGTGCCGAAGCGGAATTCATAATAAAACTTTCTCTCCCCGGGACGGTGTTTTAAATTATTACTTAAAAAAAAAACTGCAAAAATGTTTGTAAGTTTTGCGCTTGCATCGTATGAAAATGTGTTGGATTTTTTACGATTTGTAGTAAAAATGATTACAATTCGACCGGAAACGTGAACAATTACTCGAAATTGGTTAGTTTTACTTAAGTGTGTGTGTGAGTATGGAAGACGCAAAGGACGTTGGCGAACAAAACGCACACAAGATTGTGTAATTAAATCTGGTTTTTACGCCGCGCAGAGTGTCTACGTGTGCTGGCGTTCTCCTTGCGCGCAGGCGAACACAAACGCGCGTTTTGAATTTACATTATATAAGTTAATTGCTTTATAATAATCTAGCCATCCGTGCGTTTATTGCCGGCGTCGATTCTAGCATATTCTCTCCTATTCTCTATTGTATTTTTGTATTTGTATTACTTAAGTTCGGGTTTTGAAGGCGTCTGAAAAATGTTTATTTTTATTTTTTTTGAGGTTGTTTAGTGCATATTCTGTCTGTATGCTCGCTGGGTTGGTTATTTAATTTTAATTATGCGACTCGGCGCCGTGCGGCATTTTCTGCGCGCAGTGTAATTGCTTTGACATTATCGAGTGCGCGCGCGAATGTGCGCCGGTGTGTGCAATTTGTAAGATCTGCGTTTTTGATTACACCTCTTCACTAGAAGTCCGCTTTATTATGTAACTAGCTGTTGCCCGCGACTTCGTTCCGGCAGTGTTTAATAAAAATGTAATGCGTTTTACTCTCTTGTTCTTGACATACTCGTAGTAAGAGTCAATTCTATCAATAAGATTAGCAATTTTAATTTAAAGAAATTATGCATATAAAGTTTTGTCAATAATGCACTTCAGCGCGCCATCTCGAATTCAACTATTTAACTGTAACTATGATTGAATTTCAATGTCAAATTTTATTCTATAGAAAAAGCTGTTTTGAGGATTTTCCCGGCAATTATTCGAATTTTTCTCACCTTTTAAACCTTCCCTAGACCTCCACGAATAATTCAAGACCAAGATAAGATAAATCTGTTCAGCCGTTCTCGAGTTTTAGCGAGACTAACGAACAGCAATTCATTTTTATATATATATAGATATGTTGTTGATTGTCAGAACTTATTTAAATTTAATTGACATTCTCAGAGTAAGGTCGCTGAACTAACTTTAATTATGCAATTTGGGCGTTCATTAGAGACATTATATAATTTCGTGACAACCTTGGGTGGGTCAATTATTCTGGTTATTAGATTTCATTATCTATTCATCATAAATTTTGCTCAAAACATAGATATAGTAAATAATGTTGTAATTTTTCATTTTTTTTATTTTTTGGTTTTATTTTTTGCTTTCAATATTTCTGATTTCCATATTTTGTTGTGTATCAATAAAAAAACCTGCTGCTCATATTGTTCCCACGCGTTGTCTTATTGTCTTCAAGTTACCCGTATCGGAAATTTGCAATATTTGATCAACGTCAGTGAAAATATCATTTTATTTTGTTCTGCGTCAATATATTTAATATACCTACACATACCCATAGTAAATATCAATTTTTAAATATTTTTGTGATTCAAAACTTTATTACAACGTTATAATTAAAATCAAATCCACAGCAAAATAAAATGATTTTTTTACTCACTTGCTTCCTTTGTTTTCTTTTACTTCATATAAGTATTGAATTTTCAAGCCAAACCCAAACTCTACAACCAGAAATTGTCAGAATTTTTGTCAAGTGTACTCCCGGAGTACTTGTAAAATATGAAAACAAAACAAAAATGTAATATTGCTTGTGTGGTGATATATTGTTTGCTGACATTTCGCAACAAACGAAAACCCATTCATTTTAATGTTTATTGTTCTAGGCAATATCTGATCTTCTCCTTGGGGTGCTTTGCATGCCGTTCACTCTCATCGGTCAAGTGCTACGGAATTTCATCTTTGGCGCCATCATGTGCAAGCTGATTCCTTACGCTCAAGGTATTTTTATTATCATTTTTTTCTGCATTCTTTTTCTTGCCTCAAAATCACGCCTAGCTAACGCAAAGGAATTTTTTACTCTACATGTTTGTATTTATATTATAAAACTTAATATTGCTATTGGTATCTTTGAGTTACCTGAAAAAGTTGATCCAAGAAGCGTAAAATTATTGAATCAAAAACCACGCATGAATATTCCCTAATCGGTTTAAACGGAATACGCAGTAAGGTCTAAAACAACGTCATTCAGAGAGTATGCAGGACTTGAGGCGCTATTGAAGTTTTTTAGAGCATTAAATCGTACGGAAAATTCACGCCTGTCTCAAAAGTTTTCCACTTATAAACGCATTAATAAAACACCCGGCTGAACTTGAATATTGCTTTGAACTGCAGCATGTTTTTCGATATTAATACGTTAAATTTAACCAACGTAGGTATGATTAACAAGTTCTATAAATATAAAACATCTACCGTCTATCGTAGAGTAAACATAAAATAATTACGCGCGATGTTTATTAATAAACGATTTTAAGTGGTCAGACAACAATGTTGCTATAAATATATTTTAGAATATTGATCACTTTTAATTGAAAACAATATGGTTACGGAGTGTCGATGGAAGCAATTAAAAAACAATCTAAAGTGATCAACGAGATTTTAATTGAATTAAGTTTCCAGCGTGCGGAAACAACTTTTTGATAGAATTATTTTTAATATTTTTTGTACAAAAATTAAAATTAGGAGTGTATTTTGTTTATAATATTATATTAAACCTAAATATCTGTAAGAGGTCGTAGATTTAAGGATAATCTTAAAATCCAAGCGTATTCTGAGCGATTCTGAATGCGAAGCTTCAAGGATAAAATCAACAACAGAACAAACGTAATACTCGCAAGATTTAGTCATCAAAGACATCAAAATAATGTGGATTTACGTCGTAGTCGGATTGCTGCCACTGACCAAATAGTGCAAATCTGTGTTTTGTCCCAGTAATGTTCCAGGATCACGTTTCATTGGATTTTATTGCTTTTGAACTACTAGTGTATTGTTGACTCTCCAAGGACTTTATTACAATTGCAACAATTTAAACGCGTTATATGTTTAATTTTTGTATGTAAAATTATTTTGATTTAAGTAGAAATTCAATAACAAAACATCAAACGTGTTATGTTATTTACAAAAACTATAATTTGGTGTATGATTTCAGTGTGAAATTTGTTTGTATATCAAGCCGCTATAAAAATAACATGACAAGAAATTCGAGTCGTAAAATACTTCAACTGAAAATTGAAGCGTTTGCATTTTTAGGGCCTTTCAATTGGATTTAATTCCTGAATATACGCCACGCATAAAACGGGCCTAATTTGGTCATGTATTATGTGCTTCATATTTGCATTTACAATTCATTTCGCTTTGAAACGATACGTATGCATTCATACATCCACAAATTTTGGCTGTGCAAATTTGTCAGACGAGGCGATTTAATTGAATAAGCATAAAATGAGTAAACAACTCACACCGATCACAAAATTATCAAAGATTTTTCAAAAAGTGGTAAATTTCAACCATTTTACCATAAGAAGTATAAATAATTAATTATAAATCGCTGGAAAATTAATTTTGTAATTAATTAATTTAAAATTCATTGTCGTATTAATGCAACCCTGCCCCTTGCTAATTTTACAGCCTTCTCAATGTTCCCCTGTTTATTAACTTATGTTCTACGAGTACGTACGTCATGATACCGAGATTTGCTAAACATGCTAAAGCCTCAACTTTATTATTACGGTATACTCAATTTTCATATAAAACAAACGCTTCGAGTTTATGGCTGCATGAAATCATAACAATTGTATCCAAATTTTCAACTCTACTGGAATGCCAGATTAATTTTCCAAGCACAAAAACATAAAAACAACACACGTGTTATATTAAAGCCTGGAATTAGGCAATGCGCATAATTGTAATATTTACTTAGTTCAGTGACTTCTTCGCGTAACTAATAATTGAAGCTTGTTTTGTAACAATCGAATTACTTCGTGGAAAATTTTCACCGACAAGCGAATATTCTTCCCAAGTTACTGACTGACAACTCGATTTCTTTCACGCAAAACTACTTAACCGATCTCATGAAAATTTGTACACACATATTCTTTGGTGGTCCCCGAATGGTTATAGGCTACTTTTTATTTAATAAAAAAAATTATTTTTAAATAAAATAAAGAAATTGTTTGTAATAATTCCTCTGCATCTGGCTATTTGACTATTTTAACGCCATCTAGCATTCAGCAATGAAAGCTCAAACCTAAAGTGCCATTACCATCACACTGTATTATCACACTGTATTACCGACAGCTACATCAGCATAAATCAATTGACTTACACTATGGAACTGTACACTATACTTCCAAGACTATATTTTCAATACATTTAAACTTCCCGCCATTCTACTTCATTGTTACTTCTTCTGTGACTACAGACGCGTACGGAAGCAATTTCATTATTTTAGATATTCGCGAGCGAAGCCAAGAGTTAAAGCTAGTATAGAAATAAATCAAAACCAAAATCTAAAAAATATACTGGTATCTAACAAATTATAGCTTCATTTGTTTGCTGATGGCTTTAATAAACAATGAATGCACAGTTCATGTATAGATAAATATTTAATTGATTATATGTAAGCACTGCACACCATTGTTAAGCACAATTGTTCCATCGGATCAATAGAATACACAAAAACGTTTCATTTGTTTAATCCAAATCCGTACAGCATATTAAATTGGTTTTGTGCGATTCTACAATGCCGCAGGCATATCTCTTGACTATTAACCGCATTTTCTAAAATAAATTGTTTTTATAATTGGAACTAGCTGTTGCCCGCGACTTCGTTCCGGCAGTGTTTAATAAAAATGTAATTCGTTTTTACTCTCTTGTTCTAGACATACTCGTTTAATTTAAAGAAATTATGCATATAAAGTTTTGTCAATAATGCACTTCAGCGCGCCATCTCGAATTCAACTATTTAACTATAACTATGATTGAATCTCAATGTCAAATTTTATTCTATAGAAAAGTGCTGTTTTGAGGATTTTCCCGGCAATTATTCGAATTTTTCTCACCTTTTAAACCTTCCCTAGACCTCCACGAATAATTCAAGACCAAGATAAGATAAATCCGTTCAGCCGTTCTTGAGTTTTAGCGAGACTAACGAACAGCAATTCATTTATATATATATAGATTAGTAGTTCGGATTTCATCTGATTAGATTGTTGTCTTGTATAAAATAAATTTAATTTCTGGAAGATGAATAAACAGAGCTGAAACATAATTATAGCGGCACGCAGTTGTTTACAAACCGGAATATCGGAAATCTCGAAGAAGAAACGAGACCCAAACCGGAAATTTTCGGCAGGGCGCGGAACCAAAAGTATTAAATTCCATGTCAATATTGATTTTAAATGTGCTTACAAATCTATTAAAGTATTGCGCGCTTGATAATAGCTTAAATCCGTCAAACTTCATCAATATTAAATAGAATTACACAATTCCAATTGAATGTAAACTCAATTATCAGTTAATGCAATTATATTATAATCAAATGGTGACGAGTGCGAACAAAGATTGGGACGATGTTCAAAGTTGGCAAATCCAATTAATCAAATGAACATGCAATATGTAGTTATGTGACATGGTTTCCTCTTGTATCTCCAGCTGTATCCGTATCGGTGGCTGTATGGACTCTAGTGGCAATTTCCCTCGAGAGGTATTTTGCGATCTGCAGCCCGCTGAAATCACGACGATGGCAAACGCAGTTTCACGCATATAAAATGATCTGCTTTGTCTGGCTGGCCAGTCTGCTGTGGTCATCACCAGTGCTTCTTGTTTCAACACTCACGTCAATCAAATCAAAAGGTAAATAATTATATGCAACTGCTGTACAAAACTAATGATTTCTATTGTATAATATCTAGGTACACATAAATGTCGAGAAGTGTGGCCGAGCAAAGCGAGCGATCGTATCTACAGCCTGTTTCTGGAGGCTATATTGTTAATAATTCCGCTCGTTATCATGACGCTTGCTTATTCGCTAATCATTAGTAAGCTCTGGAAGGGACTGCAGAAGGAGATTGAGCATAACAACACTTTCCAACAATGTGAGCACTTACTTTGTCTTTAATAAACCCTAATGACGTTCATTAAAGAAAAAACCTTCCTAGTAATCTAGAAAATTGCAGATAACGCTCGGAACTTTGCTTTATTTTTATTTTTATTTTTAGAAAAAAGCACGCTTTGGTTTTAATAAGAATTTTTTTAATAAAACTTTTTATTTAATTAAACCAAACAAATGTTTTTGAAAATGTGTCGAAATTTTTTATTATTCTCAGTTATTGATTTTCTAAATTCTCCAGCGATGGTTTGCAATACGAGTATTGTGAATCTTGTCACAAACAATTTTCATTCAATTATAACTTGTTTTTGTTCGTTTTCAATCTGCATTTCGCCGGAAAAAGAAAAAAAAAACATCAAAGAAGCATGATACAAGATAAACATTTTGTGTTCCAGTCGCACAGCCACAAACACAGGTAGAAATGAAATGCGTGACAAGTTCAACGGCGTTGAAACAAAAGGAAGCGCTCACGAACGGGGTGGTGACCACCACAATAACGCCAACACTCTCGAATGGCACGGCGAATGCCTATGGTGGGCGCAATCGACTGCTACAGACGAATGTTAAGCTAATTGCTAGCAACAACAACAAAAAGTATACAAAGTCGTGCGTGCCGACGGGAAATGTACAAACGGACGTGAGCTTTGGATCGTGGTTCCGGCGAGGCTTCAAAAAGGTAGCTAATTCAATGAAACAAATTCGATTTTCTGCTTCAATTACAAACGTAATTACCTACTGAAAGCAATAAACATTTATTAGAAAATTAATTTAAATTTTGATATAAATTAATTATAGTTTTAATAACTATCAAATATTAATTATTATTTATTTAATTTTTTTATATAAAAATTAATTTTGTTTTGTTTTCAATTAAAACAGGTTGCTTTCGGCAAGCACCGTACTTGCATCCCGACATACAACAAAACAAAGACAACAGTTGCACGTCAAAGTGAATCATTATTATACCCACCGCTGCCAACCACCCCTGGCAGTGCCCATAGCGAGGCATCCCCCATGATGCAACTGATTGTCACTGATAGCAACAGCAACGAGCATAATGACCATGTCGACTCAAACACAACTTTGAGTCGTATACCAATACGTTCTAATTATATGGACAAGAGTATTGAAGCTAAGAAGAAGGTATAGTGCTTAATATTAAGTTTCCAGCCATGAATCTCGGAATAATACAATGTAGAAATCCATAAGTTGGAGTGTTGGAAACGTATTTTATTACCCAACTTTTCTTATTTTCCCTTTTCGCACCAGTGCGTTTCCTTTTTTGTGTTTTATGGCTTCATTCATTTCCAGTGGGGGTTGTACGGATGCGGGATTGGTACTTTTAGCAGCATTTGCACTTTTTGTTTTCTTCTCTTTTATCCGCACCGAAAGCTAATTCTGGATGATGCTTTCAAGTTTTACAACTTGTAGCGTTCGTTTCTTATTACCTGTTTGTCTTTTACAGTTTAATGTGATTATATTTGTACGAGTGCACTTTTCGGATGACTTACAGTGACAATAATAACAAATTTAATTAAAACTTTTGGTTTTGTTGTGTTTCAATTGCTTTGGCTCTAGTATAATAGACGAGAAAGTTTTATTTATTTAATGGGACATCGGATATCGCGGTTTGAGGATGCGGAAATTTGTATTATGTTCATTTCCAGGTCATCCGTATGCTGTTCGTGATCGTGCTGGAGTTTTTCATCTGCTGGGCGCCGCTGCACATCCTCAACACGTGGTATTTGTACAATCCAGCAGCCGTCTATGATCTGGTTGGGGCGACCGGCGTTTCGCTGGTGCAGCTTCTCGCATTTGTCAGCAGCTGCTGCAACCCGATCACGTACTGCTTCATGAACAGGAAGTTTCGACAGAGTTTCCTCGCAATGGTTTGCTCGCCCAGGTCAGTTAACTTTAATAAAACAATGTCAATACTTTTATCAAAACAAAATATTTTTCTTGCTTTAAACCGGAAGATGTTGCCGTTATTGTTGTAAGCCGAATGATTTGGGTCTCACACCGTCGAAAAGTGTACAGATCAATAAAGGCAAGTTAAAGATTGTCCACAATTCGGATGGGTCTGTTAATGAATCAACCATTTATGCGGGACGAGCCAGCACCCTTGGACGTTCTGGTAAGTAAATAATCTTTTGATTTTTCTATGTTTTTTTTCATATTTTAATTCAATTTTTAGCAGTTTTTGTGTGTTTTTTGAGAATATTTTCTACTAGCTTTAACCCGCGGCTTCGCTTGCGAACATCTAATATAATGAAGTTGCTTCCGTACGCGTCTGTAGTCACAGAAGAAGTAACAATGAAGTAGAATGGCGGGAAGTTTAAAATGGCTGTATACAGCCCAGTGAAGTATAGTGTACAGTCTCCAGGTAGTCAATTGATTTGATGTTAATGCTGTCGGTAATACAGTGATAATACAGTGTGATGGTACTATAGTACTTTAGGTTTGAGCCATTGCTGGAATAGCATGCAGTTAAAGTTGTCAAATAGCCAGATGCAGGCATGCATATTAAAACAATTTTTTTATTTTATTTAAAAATACCTTTTGCCAAAATGCAGCCTCTAACCATTCGGGGACCACTGAGAATATAAAAATAAATTTTCACATGATGACTGGTTGCTAGTTTGCGTGAAAGTAACAAAACATCAGGCCTTACGCGCTTATAATATTAGTAGGATTGAAATGAAGAGGAACGAAATCATAATGAATGGAGGAAAGAAATTATATAAATGTGCGTAGCCAAACTCATAGAGGGTGAGGAAAAAGTCAATTTTCTTTTGAGTGCCAGACAATAGTAGAGCGTCATATTAAGGACGTGTTTCTATAGGCGACACGGATGACTAAAGAGTATACAATTTCTTTACAAAGACCTAACGGACCTATTTGAAGTGTTATCGCAACAGAACGAAAGACATTAATTTCGCTTTTTCTCTGCAATAAAAACTCTATAAATAGCACGGAGTGTGAAAGAAAAAATTAACCTCTTACATTTGGATTTTAATCATTGCGCATACTGAATCAGAATGGATTCAAACATTTTTTCGTTTTATTCACGCAAATAAAAGTCAATTAATTAAAGCATAATATTTGATTTCTAAACAAAAAATATTATTGGAAAAATTCCGAACTTATCTGCAGTAATTAATCAAGGATTAATGATTTTATCAATTTGATGAAAGTTCCTTTTAAAAAATAAGTAAAAGTGAAAAGAGATGAAACCTAAAATATAATAAAAAAAATTGCCGTTGAAAAGGATTTCCAATAAGCTACAATTTTTAAAGATCACAGCTCTTTAACGCCATCTAGCATTCCAGCAATGAAGCTAAAACCTAAGTACTATAGTATCATCACACTGTATTATCACACTGTATTACCGACAGCTGCGTCAACATCAAATCCAATTGACTACACTATGGAGACTGTACACTATACTTCCATAGACTATACTTTCAGCCATTTTAAACTTCCCGCCATTCTACTTCATTATTACTTCTTCTGTGACTACAGACGCGTACGGAAGCTACTTCATTATTTTAGATATTCGCGAGCGAAGCCGCTAGTCACTTATAAATTGAAATTGAACTAAAATTTATTTTTTAATTTTAAATTTTAAAAAGTGATTCAATTGGATATACGAATATTAAATTCAATTTTAACAATGTTTTTATTTTGTTAAATTAATATGAAATTTGTCTTTGCAGAAGTGATGGTCCTAGAAGGCGAAGAACGTGTTTAGCAGCGGCTCGGAGTGCGGAGCCGTTGGTGGTTCCTCCTCGACGGCGAGCACGTCGCGCACAATACAGGTGATCTCCGTGGATCCTGACGACGATTCGTTTCGCTACCGGATCTCGTGGATTCGCGCAGTGACTGCTAACGGCGCCGGCTCTCCGGTGGGCACCACTGACGATAGTCTCTACTCTTGAAACGCATCCGCACTCGAAAATATCATGCAGAAGAATGAAGATTAAACAATTTCAACTACAAAAACGTTTAATTTTGGGGACGTAGGGTACAAACTTTAATAAATGCAATGCGCGTAACCCTGGGTTGAACTACAGCGATAAAACTTTATAATTGTGCGTAGGGGGGTTGTGATGATTACATTTGGAATTCCAAAGGTAAGCGGACGGTTAATGCGTGAGGTAAATGTGTAATATCGTTGTATTATTTCTATCGCTGAAATATTTTAATTTCAAGAATATTTAACATTGGATGCTGCCAAAAATGTATCATATTTTAAATATCAGTGTGCATTTTCATTGCAAATAATTAATTATTACATAATTTACAAAATAATTGTTTCGTTCATTTATAATAAACCAAAATGATTGATCAGTTCAATAGATAATTGGATTATATATAATCTCAAGCATAACGCTTCTAATAAATCAATAAATAACTTGGACTGACTGGATTTAATTAATCAAACAATTATTTTGCTCATTTTAATTCACATTCAAATAACTGTATAGAAATCACAATAATATTAATAAATGTTTGTTCTTACAGTTTAATAAACGTCCAAATCTGTAAAATATAAATCTATGATTGAATGTTATCAATAATTAACTGATTTAAAAATGATAAAAAATTGTTGTATATATATATAAATATTGTTAAAATTAAAATTAAAATTAAACAAGACTGAGACACGCAGAAATTAACTAAATGTTGAATTATTGTATAAAATAGATAAGAAAAATTGCAAAAATGCATTAATAACAATAAAACAAGTTTTAAATTGTTTAAAGGGCATATCAATATACAAAATTAATTTAAATTTGATACCTGTTTAATTAGTCATTAACGTTTATTGACTATAATATACTTTTTACATTTTACAAGTTTACAATCTATTGATATTGAGAATAATACTTTTAATATTACATTAGTTTTGTACATGTAAAATACAACCGCTTATTGTCGACTTTCGAACGAAACAAAACAAAATACATGTATGTTATTAGTTTCATATCCAATTTGTGGACTCACATTTTATGCTATGATTTATTAACGTTGCTTAATTAATATTTTATATCGATATTCGAATACATCTATCAAATACTGTAATATCACACACAAACAACTATTTATTACAATTATCCAACAAACAAGTATTGTATGCGATGCGAATTGTTATTTATGAGTGAATGCATTAATTAAGAATTAATCAGATTATTATTTTGTTATTAATATCAAATATGCAACATATGTGTATATGCATGTTCAAAATATTTGAAAATAAATCGAACTGAATGTGATTTTTTAAATTTTGTTTTAATTTTGAATTTTTTGGGTATTTTGGATGAAAATATTGTTTTTAAACATTTTAATAATATTTATTTAATATAATAAACTAAAAAGAAAGGTATGACAAGTATTAATAATTATTTTAATGGTTTAAATTTTAATTATTAAAAAAATAATTTTTCTTGTTTTTTTTTTTTTAAATTTTAATAAATAAATGATATTTTTTCAGTTTATATATTTTGGTATTGTAATAATATATACATCCACTATAATATTTAAAATTTTGAATACCCTGTATATGGTTTAAATGCAAAAATCAAATTTTATTTCCCAGAATTGTTCATTTCGATTTTGTGTAAATTTATGATGATATTTACAGTTTCATCACGCGTCGTTACGTGTTCAATCTCGTCAATCATAACTGCTCGTTGCACTTGTTTGGTTTGGCTCCCGAATCCATCATATTAAATTCGCTGCCGTTAAGCAGATTCAGATTACGATTGGTGCGCCCGGCGCCTCCACGATGCCGCCAGCATCGAAACGAGTTGACAAATGATTTACGGAACGCATAGTTCATGAAACAGTACGTGATCGGGTTGCAGCAACTTGAAGTATACGCCAATAACTGCAGAAAACTGATGGCCGTGTAGCCAAGTTTCGTGTAGATGATGGACGCGTCAAAAAGTACGATTGTATTGATGACGTACAGGGGTGTCCAACAGATGAAGAATTCCAGGACAACGGCGAAGAGCATTTTTATAACACGTTTTTTATTTTGTAGACTACGTTCGGCGTTTGATCGTCGTAAGCCTGTCATGGTGCGTTGGGAACCGATGGGTGATGCGGATTCTTGTGACCAGGTGGTTTGACGTAGCTGGCGGAGGCTGGTTGTGTTGCGGGTGGATGATCGTGTCCAACGTTTGCTGTTCGTGTCGATATTTACATATACTTCAATTAATTTTGTCCCAGATTCTGAAATTAAAACAATAAATGTTTGTTTTTTATGTATTTTTTTTTGTTAAAAAACACTTACGATTGTCTTTAGCAAGTTTTTCACTCTTCATTCCTCTGCATAAAGTGTATGTAATCATAGAATACGTAGCAGCCAGCACAACCAATGGAATAACCAGCAAGATTATATCCAAAAACAAATTGTACGCTTTTTCATAGTCCAGTGATGGCCAATCTTCTCGACATTTGTGATTTCCTAAAAATAAAAACAATAAACACTATAAATCCCTACTAATATTATAAATACGAAAGGCCTGATGTTTGTTACACTTTCACGCAAAAACTACTTAACCGATCATCATGAAAATTTGTACACATATTCTTAGTGGTTCCCGAATGGTTATAGGCTACTTTTTATTTAATAAAAAAAATTATTTTTTAAATAAAATAAAGAAATAGTTTAGCCAATAATACCTCTGCATCTGGCTATTGGACTACTTTAACGCCATCTAGCATTCCAGCAATGAAGCTCAAATCTAAGTACTATAGTACCATCACACTGTATTATCACACTGTATTACCGACAGCTACGTCAACATCAAATCCAATGGACTACACTATGGAGACTGTACACTATACTTCCATAGACTATACTTTCAGCCATTTTAAACTTCCCGCCATTCTACTTCATTGTTACTTCTTCTGTGACTACAGACGCGTACAGAAGCAACTTCATTATTTTAGATATTCGCAAGCGAAGCTAGTATTAAATATTATTTTAAATGTTATTTTGCAGAGTTTGTTTTAGTTTGTAATTTTCCGAGTAGAAATCATAATACGAGTAGCATTTGGATAAGCTTTAAAGCATTCTAGAAAGAAGAGCATCACAATGCCTACGAGTACCATTTCGCCAGCTTTAAGCTCAAAAACCAACAGTATAATCTAAACTTGTTTGCATTCAGCAAAAATCACAGAAATTGTATAAATAGAATGAAAAATACATACAATTTTTCGGGTTGGGTTTAAAAATACACACAAAAAATAAATTATCTGTACAAAAACGTAATTATCAAATAAATGTTCAGAAAAAGAGTTGAATGAAAACGGTGAAAAGTAAAATCCTGGTTTTAGTGTTATCTGTGATGTTTTTTGCTTTCATCTCAACATGTGAGATTAACAAATCTAATTTTAGATAATATACATTTTGTCTTGCTGCAAAAAACTGATAAATGGATAAAAACAAAGAATTTATTTTTAGTATCAAATAATTATCTACAGCGATACCTGCAGGCTATAATTAGCAAGTAAAGATAAGCTAATCAAAGCTAAACCAAATAAAAATTCTCTGAAAGCAAAGCAAGCAAACTGAAACGAAAAATAAGAAAGTCAAGTAGCAAACCAAGCAAGGTATGTAAACAAAACACAAAACACTACTAAAGAACCAAGGTAAATTAACTGAATCTACTCCTCAGAAAATAACTTTCTATCAGGTTTTTACAATTTTTATTAAGTTGTTGCATATTAAGAAGAATAAATCCAAAAAAACTTAAAGGAAAATAAATTAAATGAAATTTTGATGTTTCAGAAATGAGATTACACTATTATTGAGTTAAGGTAGTTTCGGTAACTTTGGCAATTAATGATTATTAGATCATTAGCATGCATTTACGATGGGTTGGGCATGAAGGGATGATTTACGCCCCGGTTTTGTTCGCGAACATGCAAATATGCGTGAGAATCTTCGTCTGTTAAGTTTACTGTGGCCGGATAAGTTGGCCCATAATATCGACTTGTTTGTAGTGCTCGGTTTACCTTGATTGGTCGGCTGGAGTTGGCTGAGAACGGCGATGGGGCCCATGCAGACTACACTGCCCAGCCAGATTGCGATGATGAGCTTGTAAGCGTGGCTTATCGTCTGCCAACGCAGCGAACGCAGCGGATGGCAGATTGCATAATAGCGCTCCACTGAGATTGCCACTAATGTCCATACTCCGACGGAAACTGAGCAAGCTGAAACATTATAAGCAATTAAACAATTACGTTAATCATATACAGGGTATAATAAAATATTTTTACAAGTTTTATTTTAAACTAGCTTTAACCCGCGAATATCTAAAATAAGGAAATTGCTTCCGTACGCGTCTGTAGTCACAGAAGAAGTAACAATGAAGTAGAATGGCGGGAAGTTTAAAATGGCTGAAAGTATAGTCTATGGAAGTATAGTGTACAGTCTCCATAGTGTAATATATAAACATAGAAACTGTGTTTTCAAAAACTTCAATTTTACAATATTCCCAAAAAATATCCAACTACTTTGTTTAATAATTCGCATTATTATCTATGTTTAACAAAACATACTACACCACAAGCAAATAATATATCTGAGTACCCGAAACACAATTTGATATCACATAGTATGTTTTGACTACTAGCAGCAATATTATCATCAATATTTGATTAAATTAACGTAGGTACAAACCGAATAATTTCAACTTCCCCTGCTATATTGATCCTGAATGATTTTGACTTAAAATATTATAATTTTACACCGATAAGTTTTAGCACTTGAATTACCATTGCTTAGCATACGATTTGCCCAATTTACCTCCGAACGCAAATTTTGGCAAGACACATTCCAAAACAAATTATTGGAATTAGTTTTTCTCGTTGCATAAATTACCTGTCCGCGACTGATAACGCGATAACGCCATCGCCGTTCAAATTTAAATTTATTTAAATATCCAATTCGCAACCACTATATATACTCTTGTCAAATATTCGTGTGGTATCATTGGGTTGAAATCAAGAAACCAGTAAAAATGGTAAGTAAACTTAAAAAATCATTCTGTTTTTGTGGTAAACTTAAATTGTGTTTTTCTTGTGTGTTTAGAAATCCTTCGCAGTTATCCTGTTGTGCGTGGCTCTGGCCCATGTGGCATTTGCCAAGGTGACCCCTGCCAAAGAGGAAGTCAAATACCCAGTAGCTGCACCTGTTGTTGCATCCGAAGCGATCGCCGCAGCTAACGGTCTTTACAGTCTCGTCAGTTTGTTGTTGACTCCCTTCTCTTGGGTGTACAATGCATTGGCCGCTGTCCGCGCTACTATGGTAACCCCACCAAAAATGGGTAACCTGGGCTTGACACTTCGTGGTACCTTGACTGGTTACAACTTGGTCGGCTACCTCCTCAGTTTCCTTGTTTTGGACATTCCTCTTGTTTCTCTCATCGATCTCCTCTACACTGTGACTTGCTCCGGACCTAGCGCTAGCTACGGTATCCTCGGAAACGTGGTTTACACTCTAACCATAAGGATAAACCCAATCAGTGTTTTGCTCGGGGGTCTTGGAGTCGGCAACATCATCCAAGTTGTTTTAGACTACCTCTTCTATGCTGACTGCTAATAAATTTCATGTTTATGTCATGTTGTTACGGATGACTTAAGTGTTCAATAAATTACAACCGAATATTATTTGAAATTCTCTTCTATCAACTAAAATATTGTTTTACAGCTGTTAAAAACATTGACGCAATGTTGGCATGAATATAATGCTGAGTATATTTAACTTGCGTGACTTAACAAAATTTCGAACACAACATTAAAACGAATGATTCTTATGTAATTTGCCCAATTGCAAAGCGAGGTCAAGTTTATCGCGAATGAAACAGCGGTTTTGAATTCCAGCATCAACATACCAAATTGCATACCAAGTTCAATTGAATACAAACATATCTCAAGGCCAGTTGAATTCCGTGTGGGAGATATAAACAATTTGATTAAAACAACTCGCACGCACACGAATCGACTCAGTACCATTGCTCAGTGCGAAGCTGACACTACTTGTGTATTACTTTTTGTTGGTTGTTTGATTTTTGATTGATTTAACAATGGCGGTTGGTAAATTATACATGACTGATCTCAGCCCACCCTGTAGGGCGGTAATCCTCACTGCTAAGTCGTTGGGCATCGAATTGGAATTGATTGAGACCAATATCATGGCTGGTGAAACTGCAACACCTGAATTTTTGAAGGTATTACTTCTTTTTATAATAATATTAGAATTTCTTGAGTGTTTAGTAATGTTTGTTGTATTTAGATGAACCCGGCTCATGCTCTACCGACCTACAAAGACAATGATGGTACTGCAATGGGTGACAGTCATGCTATCATGGCATTCCTTGTTGGTAAATATGGAAAGAATGATTCATTGTATCCGAAAGACCTAGCCAAACGTGCGGCGGTTGATCAACGATTACATTATGATAGTGGGAATGTTTACAGTTTACATGTCTCTATTGTGGTATGTTTATTAATAACGGTGTAATAAGTTCCAGTTGATTCTTTATTATACTGTCTTTAGTTTCCAATGTGGATGCGTCAAAGTGAAGGCATCTCCCAAAGACAACTGGATTCAGCTAAAAGCATGTACAATGTTTTAAACACTTTCCTTGAAGGTAATACCTGGATCGCCAAAACCGCTTCTCCAACGATCGCAGACTTTTCTCTGGCTACTTCTGTTAATGCCATTAATGTTGTGGCTCCAATGGATAAAGCTACGTGTGGTAATGTGGTTGCATGGTTGAAGCGATGTGATGGTATACCACACTACCAGGAAGTTAATAAGAAGGGGCAGGATCTCTACACAAGTATTCTCAAATGCATGATGAATAATGATTATTCTTTCATGGATAAGTTTGCTTAAATAATATTTAGATTGTGGACAAACTGATATGATGGTTGTTATAACTAGGCAAATTTGTAAATATAAGTCAGTTATATTGAACTAAACGAATTACATAAAGCACAAAAATTACTTCATCATGTATTTGCTCATTGAATATGATAAGATACATTTATTTGCTGAATTCTAGATAAAAATCGTGTTTGTTATTCAACATGTCATTCAACATGGACGCATATACATCTTGTCCTTTTTTGTTCACACTGAAGTACGGTAATGCTTCACATCTCTTAATCCAGTTGACAATGTTTGGAAACTTCTGTTTATCGAACGGTGCGACAATCGAAATACATAGAATCGATGTAATCAGTGAGAAATCAGCAATTGTTGGTGTTTCACCTTCTACAACCCATTTATTTCCTTCAAGATACCTATTCAACGATGAATACATTCTTTCAGCAGCCATTTTGTGATAGTCAGAAGGTCCTGTTGCTGTTTTGCCATACATAGGGCCCTATATTATAATATATAATATTAGTTAGTTATTTATTTCCAAGAAATGAATTAATATCTTACCACTATAAACAGATGCAAAGCATACACAGTCCCACAATCAAAATGTAATCTTTGATCTACTGCTGACCGTTTTTTAAGGTCTTTCGGGTATAACGAATCGTTTTTACCGAATTTAGAAACAAGATACGCCATGATTGCGTGACTGTCACCGACTGATGTACCATCATTGTCCAAGAATGTGGGTACGGTATGATTTGGATTCAACTATAACATAAAACTAAGTTGAAATTATCTTCTTTAGATCACGGTTAGGTAATTACCTTCAAAAATTCCGGTTGCATCTGAGCAGCTTTGAATAAATTAGTCTCCACTAACTCTATTTCAATCCCAAGAGCCTTTGCCGTTAACATTGCCGCACGACAAGGAGGACTCAACTCCATTACAAAGAGTTTACCAACAGTTGATGCCATTTTTTGTTAAATGTCTCGTTACACTGTCATGTATCAACTGAGCTATATCTAAACAACTCCGGTTATTTAGCTAGCACTTCATATAGGAACCATGCCATTAAATTATGACTAAACCATTCCACAATCGACCTTGGTGTTTATTATGTAAGGAGGGGACCAAAATTAGCGATATAATTATAATTATCTATATTTTTAAACATGCCTAGTTTTTTCTGCCGTTTAAATATTTTACAAATTCGGTGTTCATTCGAGGTTGATTTTTTTAAACATATAAACAACCATTTGTGTCTGAAATTATATAATGTTGCTGTTGAGTTTCTGCAATTGTTCTCATTTTCGAAAATCGGTATCATTACCTGTATTATTCAGAGATGGCACTAGCATAAACTAAAAATCATAAAATAGAATTGTTGTTTATTGCTATATTTATCGGCAAACGTGGGCATTCGGCACGAGAATTGTGTTTGTTTTGAACACAATCAACTTTCTTGTCGCTTCCGCCGCGTGCAGCATGCCGCATGCAGCACGGTCTAGTTCAGCTTAGATTGCAGGTAACGTGCCTATTGCAATTCGTGCACAATGTCGCGTGCCTTCGACGCACCGGCCTTGCGCATCTCTTGCTTTGTTATCGTAAACTGTCGCGTCGTTGATTGCTCGACTACGGCATGCGCTATCGATGCTTTGCAGCCAGTTTCGTGCGGGTCGATGGCTAATTCAGTCGTGATTCGATCGACTCGTATAGTTTGTTCGGACTTCTGTTTTCTAAATTTGCATTATATTCGGTCAGCAGTCTACTATTTACTTGTAACTTGCGACTAACTTGTTTCTTTTATTATTTGTGCGTTTAATGTACATTACTCGTATTGTACAAGAGTGGTAGATATTTGATTGTGTTTCGTGTGCATACTTATGCAAGTTACAAGGTTCGATTTCGGTTGTTTGATGAATTGGATATAGGTTCGCCCTCATGTAAATTTATTCATCATTATCCTTGCGTAAGTAACTTTTAATTCAACAACATATTCTCGCAACTGTTATCGTTTTATTGTAATTGTATTGTAATTATTGTAATTTGGTAAATTACGTCCATTGTCCATTTAGTTTTCATCGCAGGTAACGTGCTAAATTCGTGCACAAGGTCGCGTGCCATCGACGCACTGGCTTTGCGCATCTATTACTTTCTTATCATTAACCGTCGTGTCGTTGCATGCACAATTTGCAGCCAGTTTCGTGCCGGTCTCTGGTTTTTCTAGATGTGTTTTACGCGACTCGTGTTGTTTGATCTGACTTCTACTTTCCAAATTTTCATTATACTCGTATTCGATCATTAATCGACTATTTAATTTTAACTTGTGACTATTGTAATGTTATCTACTTGCGCATTGTCCGGGTAGTTTTTGATCGCGCTGAAAGTGTATATTGCCACACACAAGGTTTCCAACTTTAACTAAACAGCACAGATTGTTTGATTGTTTCTCCGCTGTGTGAATGTAATATTACTTAATAATATGAAAGATTTTGGTTTTAACTTATGTTTTCTTATATTTTTTACAGTATTTGCCGTGTCTTGGAGTCCGATGAGTTCAGCATAGGTAAGTCTATAATTCAATCATATTTTTAATACTTTTAACCACGTTTTTAGACCTTTTACCCCAAAATATTTTAATCTGATAGAGAATTTTCCAACCTTTTATAATCTCGCACTCGCTGATTTCCATCTCGGTAGTTTGGATGATATCTACTAATAAAAATCGTTGAAAAAATTACATCAAGCACTTCCTCAGATTTCCCTTTTTAACTATCCCATCTGATAGAGTAATAGTCCGTAGACTAAGACGCTGCGATCAGATCCCTATTTATCTCTTTTAGTTTACGAGATATTCGCGTTTGAATAAATGGGCAAAAATCTCAAAATCTGTCAATTTCTTAGCACTTTTAGTTGCGTTTTTCGACCTGTTACTGCAGGAAATATAATACAGTAGAATCTTGGATAACTCGAACCTTGTTAAGCCGTAACTCTCTAAAGTAACTCCGGAAAAGATATGGCTATCTCGCTGAACCCCCTGAAACGACGCTCTAACTCGAATTTTTAGACTCCAGTGTAACTCGAACAATAAGTTATTTCCCCTGTGAGGCATTACTCGTACATTTTGGTTACCAAAATCCCCGGAACTGCAAATACTACCTCAGTGTGAAGTTCATAAAATTTATGATTTCTTACTCGAGACTCCCGGAGCTCAAAACTCGAGATTCCCGGAGCTTAAAACTCGTGGCAATAAAATCAAAAAGGAATGTTCGGGGCTCGGGCCCTCTTTATCTATTGTTTTTGTTTTGCACACGTGCAAGGAATGAATTCATTCAATAAACTTCTAAATTTCTAAGAAACACAGGATGTTATGTTTCTTTCATTTTGGTCACTTTTATTACTTGGCTCAGTCAGTACATATTTGTTTGGCTGTTAACAAGCAACAAAAATGGTATAATACAGCAATTGATACACTACGAACTTACATTGAAAGATGTAATGATATCGAGTATCATATATTCCGGTTCACTATATGAACTAGGAAATAATCGGATAAAAATCTGTAAATGGCTTTGAATCAAAACGAAGATAACAGATTTTTTATCACTATTTAAAACATACAGTGTAAAGTTCATTCATTATAATTATGTACTTGACTCTCATTTTATGTTACCTAATATAATTTTGTCGTAATAAAATACCTATGAAATTGTGCCTTTTATGTCGAAATTCTGATGGAGTTAACTCTCTTTCTGCTATCTCGAAATTCCCCTTGTTAAGCCGAAACTTCTGCTATCTCGAATTTTTTGGTTTCTTTGACAATCGAGTTATCAAGATTCTACTGTAGTTTTATATTTTTATCTGATACAGAATTTTCCAATCTATCATAATCAGCAATTTGTTGATTGTTGTGGCTTTTAGTTAAAGAGATGAATTTCAAAATTGTCAAAAAAAAAGTATCAAGCACCCCTGGTAATTTTTTTTAAGAATGAAAATTTCATCTCTAATTTCCGTTTTAACTATCCTATCTGATTGAGAATGTATCCATAGGATTAAGACGCTGCGATTGTAGATCCTATTTATTCCTTTTACTTTACGAGAGATATCTGTGTTTGAATAAAATGGGCAAAAATTGAAAAATGTCACTTTTAGCACTTTTTAGTCGCTTTTCGACCTTTTAGTGCAGTGTATTGGCTATTGTTTTATATGTTTTCTGATACAGAATTTTCCAATCTATCATAATCAGCAATTTGTTGGTTGCTGTGGCTTTTAGTTAAAAAAGATATGAATTTTCAAAAATTATCAAAAAGAGTATCAAGCTAGAAATATAATTATTTTATATTTATCTGGGATAGATTATCAAGCCTATTTTTTTCTCTTTCTAACTCTAAAATTTTGCCTTTCGGATTTTATTTTAAGTAGGTAGTTAATTTTTTTTACCCTTCCGTAGTTTTAAAATTTTATATCAATTCTCTCTGTATTACGTTTAGTTTTTGAGAAATGTCGAGAAAATTAGAAGATTTACCTTGGTTGTCATCCTCTCAAGCTGATGCCTTTGCCGCATGCACTACATTCTAGTATCTAAACTATACCAAAACTATACTAAACTATACTAAATAAACTATAATAATGTACATTATTAAACAAAAATGGTAATTTTGTGATCGTATTTCCCTGTACTTTTAGCGTTTTATGCAAGTTGTTTTAACCTATGTTTCTTTTTTTCAGTATTTTCCTCCGCCGTACCCTTCTACCGCTACCCTTGTACGGTGCCTTGAATGGGAGTCACTTCTACTGCTACCTGCGCTCGGTGCCCCAAATGGGAGTCTTTATGGATCCTGTAAGAAAAAATTCAATTTAATTTATGTATAAGTATATTTCATTTACATAAATATTTTCTAGTTGTTGGATGAAGCATTGGCTTCTGTCCTGAGATGACCAAGTTTATGAGTAAGGACCAACTGAGAAGTTAGGTACTGCGGAGTGCGTATTGATTTTTGATTACTGAAGACGGATGTGTCAATTGACTAAAGTTCCAAGAACGTATGTTATATATTAGTCCAGTCATTTGCAGTTTCGTTTCAGAAAATAGTATTGGATTGTTGAAAATTGGTATTCATATAGATTTCGAGGTGCTTCATGAATTTAAACTTTGCCACCTCGTATCTTGTGCGCTCGCGCCACCATCTTGGAAAAATGGTGCCTAAGAACAGCTTCTTTTTGACCATATCTCCTTTCCGACTCATTTTTGCAATAAAATACATCTATATAATAAATTAAACTAGAGAAAATTTCCTATAATTCTATGTAAGTACCTTCTTGTAAATTACTAGTTTTAGCGTACGGGCGCCGCAAAAGTCTACTTCAACATTCGTATTTTGCCAAAACTCCATTTCCCCACACCACCATGAGGTAGAGTACGTATATGCTACTTTTTTTATCGTGTATCCCCAGTAGGCCTAACTTACACCCACTATTCCAAAAATTTAATAGGATTATCTCCGATTCCGCTCTTCAAGTGATGGGCCAGGTAAGGTGTTAATTGTTTTGTGACCGATCGAAATATCACAGGTAAAATTTGCTGCCATACTATCCGCGATGGGATTATAGTTTTCAATGCTATCTTGGCTCTCGGAGTTCATCACCGTACGTGCTCAAAAAACAGTAATCGATTCTTCCTCTTCATCGCTATCTTGTGATGGAATCGCGAATTATCACAGGCACCACTGCAATTTGTAAAGGTGATAATTCTGAGCACTTGCTAATCCAGCTTCTGCAGCCGCAGGCTTTCTGACATCCCTTTACATTTGTAAAGATATTAGTTTTAAATAATGCTCGGGAGCTGGGGCTCGAGGTAGTGGACAGGAATTAGCCCATTCTTGCTTTTTTTCCATCCCCATTGTCTCTGTGCATTTTAGTTCATTCCCTATACCACTGCTGAACTTGGTGATAAGTTCTGAATGAATGTTGTCGGGTTGCGGCTTCTGTTGGTGGTAGCGATGCAATATTAAATTTACTTTTGTATTTTGTATGATTTTGTGAAGCTGGCATATCTATATTTAAAGACATATTTTGCATAAGCTACATCACTGTAACTATATAATTTAAGAAGAAAGCGTCTGCCAGCTGTAGCAAATGATCTTGGACAAGCTTTGTTTTTGAATACCTGGACAACTTCGTTTAAATCTGGATTTTTTCTTGGTGTACATTGATAAATTTTAATTTTCCTTGATGAAAAAGTGGTGATGTTGTATCACAGCTACTAAAAAGGTGTAAAAATAATATGTGATCTGCCGCCGTTTGATCGATGATGCTTTTAAGTTGAATAGGATTTGTTGCAAAATTTTTCTCTTCCCCTGGTTTTTAGTAAATATATGTTTGAATGCACGGATAGCGCCGTTAAAAGAATAAGAAGATCTACATCTTCGCCTTATAACAATTAACGCCTTACCTACGAAAAAGCCTTCAACTCTCTTTCTTCACTTCAACTACTACTATCTTGCAGTGGAGTTTCACAAAATAAAAACAATTTACGTTATTCGCCATGGCGTCAAAATGCAAACGACAATGACTATTCAGAACGACAAATATGTACAATGACTCAAAGAAGAAGAAATACTAAAACAAAAAGTATACTCTCGGCCGGCGAAACTTAACAAGCGAGTGGGAGCCGGAGCACCCTCAACCAGCAAGCAAAAATTGCAAAGTCATGCATGATTTGAAATGAGTTTGACAAAAAAACGAATGTTGAAGTAGACTTCAGCGCCCGTACGCCAAAACTACTAATTTTACAAGAAAAAGGTACTTTACATAAATTATAGGAATTTTCTAGTCTAATTTATTATATAGATATGTTTATTGTAAAATGAGTCGGAAAAGAGATATGGTCAAAAACTGTTCTTAGGCACCATTTTTCAAGATGGTGGCGCGAGCGCACAAAGATACGAGGTGGTGCAAGTTTAAATTCGTAAGAGCACATCGAAATCTATATGAATACCCAATTTTCAAATAATCCAACACTATTTCCAAGCAACTACGTTTTTAGCACCAAATGACTGTACCTATATTGGCAATTTATAATATTTTATATTTTACTATTCTGTTATTTATTCTCGTTTATAGTGTCCAAAGAAATTGAAGATTGGATTGCTGAAGCTGATGATATATTTCAAATACGATTGAAAGAAATGTGGGCCATTTGAAAGCTGTTATTGATATCATTTTTGTTTATTTTGTTAAAAATTTCAAAGAAAGCATTACATAATTCGTATATTATTACCTTGTTTTCATGATTGTACTGTTAAACATGCTGTATATATTGAGAAATTGAGTTATTGTATATTCTACATTTTTAATAAAATTGTAGTTTTATATTTTATAAATTTTAGTCTTTTATTTGTCCCAAATTCTCCGTTTGAGAATAGCTCGCAAATATTTCCTTTAATTGCTCCATAAATCTCTCTCTTTTAAACTATGATGGCAATATAATTGCTAGATATGGGAGAGAGTTCAAAAATCAATTTTATATTGTATCAATATTAATTTAAAAAGGTATCACTAGTGCCATCTGTCTATGAGTAACTAAACTACGTCGCAATTGAGATTACTGAAATTCAGCCTACTGCACTTCTTGCGATCCTAATATTCAAAAAGAATTTCAGTGTATAATTTCACCGGATTTCAACAAATTTTGTCGAGAAATTTGCTTGCTGTTGCTGTTCATCAGTCTGTAGTATTAGAACGCAGAAATGAATATAGACAACTCTGCCAGATTATTATATGTATTATTTCAATTTGTTTCTGGTACATACTCAGTTTTTTCTATATAATTGCAAATTGGCCTAAACCGTTAATGCTAGCAAAAACTTCACTGAAATAATCGATGTAGAATTAAAATATCAAACATAATCCGAAAACAGAATTTAAAAATCTAACCTTTAATTTTCGACATAAAAAGAGAAATCTTTGCTTTTTCCTTTTTATAACAAAAATCTTCTTAAAAAAATTTTTTGTGCTGTTTTCTACTACTTCTGAATTAGGATGCCATCTTGTAGGAAATTTTTCCTTTAGTTGTCGAGATAATACCATTTAATCTTAAATTTAACTATTCCGGACGGCATGCACATGCTCTATTAAAATTGCAAATAGGGCCTAAACGACAACGCTAGCAAAAAATAATATTACTAGAATAATTGATATAGAATTAAATTGTCTATCAGAACTGGAAATCAGAATTTAAAAATTCCAATATTTAATTTACAACATAAAAAAGAGAAATCTTTTGTTTTTTATAACAAAATATTTTCTTTAAAATTTTTGTGCCATTTTTGTCGTTTTTCAATAATGATGCCATCTTGCTCAGAATTTTCAAGGATCAAGAATATGCAGTTCTTATTTTCTAGCCCCTTTATTGTCGAGATAACTACTCATTTAATCTTAGAAAATTAGACTCTCCCGACGGAATACGCGTTTCATTAAAAATGCAAATAGGGCCTAAACGATTAACATTAAAGCAAAAATGTTACTAGAATAATTGATATAGAATTAAATTGTCTATCCGAACTAAAATCAGAATTTAAAAATTTGAATATTTAATTTCGACATAAAAGTTGTTTTTATAACAAAAATCTTTCTCTAAAAATTTTTGTCCCATTTTTATTGTTTTTCAATAAGGATGCCATCCGTCCAGAATTCTTTTCAAGGATCAAAATATGTACTTATTTTTATTCTCGTCTTTTAGTTGTCCATAAAAGGAAAAGATTTCTCTTTTTATGTTGATAATTAAAAGTTTGAATTTAGAAATTCTGTTTCGCCGTTGATAGATAGTTTTACCCTGGCAATGATTATTTTAGTAAAAGTTTTTTTACAGCATTAACCGTTTAGGCCCTATTTACAAATTATAATAAACACGTGCGTATCCCGTCGGAATAGCCTAATTTATGAATATTAAACACACTTATAGATTAAGGCCCCATTGGTACGTAAAACAATTTATTAAAACATGCAAATAGGCCTTAAACGATCAATGTGTTAAGAAAGTAATTACATAAAAGTCGATATAGAATTTTAAGCTTACAGAACTGAACACAGAATTTAAAAAATTCCACCATACAGAAGCTGACTTGCTGAAAAGAAGATTTTAAACACACTTGCTCTAGTTATTACTGCTAAGCCGAATATCAAAGCCTCCTCCACCTCTCAAGTGATCCGAAATACCCAAAGTCGAGTTTCGACTGTTTCCCGAGTCCGGGGTTTTGTGTCATTTTGCCTCCTCAGAGTCGACAAAATAAAAGATTGGAATATTAGGAACGCAGAAAGTTGAGGAGGCTGATAAAGTTTTGGCGGCAACTAGTAATGTGCTGCCTCTAGTATGACGGGCCGAAGTTCAAAACTTCGGTTGTTGTCGTTTCCACTGATAGATAGTAACTCTATGCACTTTTCAAAATAAATGGTTTTATGGATCAGTAAATATGTGATCAGGTAGAAATACAAGAGAACAATTATAATTGAAAACTTAAAAATACTCTTTATTAAAGAAAACGCACAAGCATAAATTTTAGAAATCAATTTGTATAATAATCCCAAAAGCATTTAAAATATACAAAATGGTCCTTCTATGATGTCAAACTAGGTGCAAAATCCCTAAAACCAGCAAAAATTAGTCCTTCGAACATAAAATGCAATTTTGGGGGTCAAATAGAGATAATCACAAAAGTTAATTAGAAAATGATAAAGAAATTAAATACTTACATAATCTGATGAAAAGAATGCTCCTTCTACGATGTCAGACTCAGTAGCAAAATCCCTAAAACCAGCAAAAATTAGTCCTTCGAACATAAAATGCAATTTTGGGATCAAATTGGGAGATAATCACAAAAGTTAATTAGGAAAAATGATAAAGAAATTAAATACTACAATCTGATGAAAGAATGCCCTTCTACGATGTCAGACTTAGTAGCAAAAATCCCTAAAACCAGCAAAATTAGTCCTTCGAACATAAAATGCAATTTTGGGGATCAAATTGGGAGATAATCACAAAAGTTACCTGATAATAAGATATCTGATTGATATTGATTTATCCCTTCGAACATAAAATGCAAATTTTGGGATCAAATCTTCAGAGATAATCACAAAAGCTAATTAGGAAAATGATAAAGAAATTAAATACTTACAATCTGATGAAAGAATGCTCCCTTCTACGATGTCAGACCTCAGGGTAGCAAAATCCCTAAACCAGCAAAATCAGTCCCCGAACATAAAAAATGCAATTTTGGGGATCAAATTGGGAGATAATCACAAAAGCACTAGGAAAATGATAAAGAAATTAAATACTCTCTACAATCTGATGAAAGAATGCCCTTCTACGATGTCAGACTTGAAGTAGCAAAATCCCTAAAACCAGCAAAATTAGTCCTTCGAACATAAAAAATGCACCTTTGGGGATCAAATTGGGAGATAATCACAAAAGTTAATTAGAAATGATAAAGAAAATTAAATACTTACAATCTGATGAAAGAATGTTCTTCTACGATGTCACCAGACTCATAGCAAAAATCCCTAAAACCAGCAAAAATTAAAGGTCCTTCGAACATAAAATGCAATTTTGGGGTCTAAATTGTGAGCCAATCACAAATGTTAATTAAAGAAATGATAAAGAAATTAAATAGTTACAATCTGATGAAAGAATAGTCCTCTACGATGTCAGACTCAGTAGCAAAATCCCTAAAACCAAAGGTAAAAATTAGTCCTTCGAACATAAAATGCAATTTTGGGGTCAAATAGGAGATACAATCACAAAAAGTTAATTTAGAAATGATAAAGAAATTAAATACTTACAATCTGATGAAAGAATGCCCTCGATGTCAGACCTTAGTAGCAAAAAATCCCTAAAACCAGCAAAAATTAGTCCTCCTTCGAACATAAAAATGCAATTTTGGGGATCAAATTTAAGATAATCACAAAAGTTAATTAGGAAAATGATAAAAAGAAATTAAATACTTACAATCACGAAAGAATGCTCCTTCTACGATGTCAGACTCCAGTAGCAAAACTTCTAGAACTAGCAAAAAATTAGTCCTTCGAACATAAAAATGCAATTTTGGGATCAAATTGGGAGATAATCACAAAAGTTAATTAGGAAAATGATAAAGAAATTAAATACTACAATCTGATGAAAAGAATGCTCCTTCTACGATGTCAGACTAGTGCAAAACTCTAAACCAGCAAAATTAGTCCTTCGAACATAAAATGCAATTTTGGGATCAAATTGTGGAGATAATCATAAAAGCATCAGGAAAATGATAAAGAAATTAAATACTTACAATCTGATGAAAGAATGATCCTCCTACGATGTCAAACTCAGGTGCAAAATCCCTAAAACCATCAAAAATTAGTCCTTCAAACATAAAAATGCAATTTTGGGGGTCAAACTGTGAGATAATCACAAAAGTTATTTAGGAACATGATAAAGAAATTAAATACTTACAATCTGATTAAAGAATGGTCCTTCTACGATGTCAGACTCAGTAGCAAAATCCCTAAAACCAGCAAAAATTAGTCCTTCGAACATAAAAATGCAATTTTGGCGGTCAAATTGTGAGATAATTACAAAAGTTATTTAGGAAAATGATAAAGAAATTAAAAGACAAGAAGTCGAAGTATTTCATAAGATTTAAGAATAATATATTTATACATCATAGAGAAAATACAATATGTGTTGTTAAATTATAAATTAGTTACTTACACAAGGATAATAATGAATATATTTACAGGAAGGCCTTGTAAGTTGCATTAGTATGCACACGAAACGCGATCAAATATTTTACCACTATAGCATTACTATAGTTGTTACAATTAAAGAGTCGATTGATAATCGAATATAATGCAAATTTAGAAAGCCGAAGTCCGAACAAACTATACGAGTCGATCGAATCACGACTGAATTAGCCATCGACCGGCACGCAACTGGCTGCAAAGCATCGCAACGACGCAATAGTTTACGATAACAAAGCCAGAGATGCGCAAGGTCAGTGCGTCGACGGCACGCGATCTTGCGACAAAAATGGTTGTTTATATGTTAAAATAATTTGATATTCGTATAAACACAGAATTTGAACCTCAGAATTAAACGGAAAATATATTTAAAAAATCGGCCCACTACTTGACTAGCAGGAATCGTTGTTAACTTAATTAAAGTTTTTTATGAGAAAAGAAAAAAATTTAAAAAATTTAATATTAACAAAGATGCATTAAAAACATGCATGTTGAAAAATATATAAATAATTATAATTATATTACTTTTTTGGTCCACTGCTCTCATAATAAACACCAAGGTCGATTATAAAATTATTTAGTCATAATTTAATGGCATGGTTCCTATATGAAATACTAACTAAATAACTGGAATTGTTTAGATATTGCTCAGTTGGTACCTGACAGTGTAACGAAACATTTAACAAAAAAATGACATCAACAGTTGGTAAACTCTTCGTAATGGACTTGAGCCCTCGTTGTCGCACCGTAATGTTAACGGCAAAGGCTCTTGGGATTGAAATAGAGGTAGTGGAAACTAAGAATACTTGGGTTGTGGTGATAATGATGAGCTACATTTTTAACTTATAAATGAATTACTCGTGTTCAGGGCACTCTACGAAGGTAGCGGTAGAAGTGACTCGTGTTCAGGGCACCCTACAAAAGGTTGCGCTAGATGGGACACCCATTCAGGGCACCGTACCAAGGTCGCGGTATAAGTGACTCCCATTCAGGGCACCGTACAAAGGCAGCCAACAAAAGGTTGCGCTAGAAGGGACTCCCATTCAGGGCACCGTACCAAGGTAGCGGTAGAAGTGACTCGTGTTCAGGGCACCGTTCGAGGGTCGCGGTAAAAATTATTCGCATTTTCTATTAGCTAAGCTGGTTAAATCGGAAATTTACGATATGAGAAAATAATTTTTAAGAAGAAATGGGCAAAGTACTCCTTTTGATGTTTTTTGAGGATCTTCGGTAGCGAATATCTTTTAAACTAAAAAGGCTATCGACTAGCCCAAAAAAAAAAAGTTTGGAAAATTCTCTATAAGATAATACAAGAAAATAATTAAAATTCGGGATGTAAAAGTTCTGAAATCGTATTTAAAAGTGCTTAAAAGTGGACATTTTCTCAGAGTCTCAGAGGATAATTTCTTCGATTGCGATGAAGATAGAGAGGAATGAAATGCGACTACCCTGTGTCTTTGCAACCCTCGGTGGTACGCGATAAAAAACTACGTAAATACAAACTAATGTACGACGCAGAAATTATAATGAAAAATATAATTATTATAAACTTACCAATACAGATCGGACTCCAAGGTAAATACTGTAAATAAGATAAGAAAATATAAGTTAAAACAAAAATATTTCATATTATTAAGTAATATTATATTCACACAGCGGAGTACTCATAAAACAAGGTACTTACACCAGCACGATGGGCCATCTTAATGATGAATAAATCATAATGGACACCTTATGAGTGCCAATATACACTTTCAGCACGATCAAAAACTGGCCGGACAAGAAAGGCCCAAATAGTAAATAGCATTACGAGTTGCCTAAAATACGTCTGGATCAACCAGATACCGGCACGAAACTGGCTCCAAACTGTACAAGAAACGACGCGACGGTTTATGATAAGAAAGCAATAGATGCGCAAAGCCAGTGCGTCGATAGCACGCGACCTTGTGTGCGAATTGTAATAGGCATGTTACCAGCGATCAAAACAAAACTAAGATGCGTCAACATGCGGCGTGAGGAGATGGCCACGGACGACACTCGGGAATTTCATGCGTTGCATTCCACGCTGCGGAAGCGATAAGAAAATAAATTGTGTTCAAAACAAACACAACTCTCATGCTGAATGCCCACGTTTGCCGATAAAGACAGTAAATAAAGAATACAACTCTATTTTATGATTTTTAGTTCATGCTAGTGCCATCTCTGAATGATTCAGGTAATGATACCGTTATGATATACTATTTTATTTTATGATATCGTTAATTTTTGTCCCCTCCTCTCATAATAAACACCAAAGTGGATTATAAAATTGTTTAGTCATAATTTAATGGCATGGTTCCTATATGAAGTGTTAGCTAAATAACTGGAGTTGTGTAGATATCGCTCAGTTGATACCTGACAGTGTAACGAAACATTAAACAAAAAATGCCACCAACTGTAGGTAAACTCTTTGTAATGGAGTTGAGCCCTCCTTGTCGTGCTGTAATGTTAACGGCAAAGGCTCTTGGGATTGAAATAGAGTTAGTGGAAACTAATTTATTCAAAGCTGCTCAGATGCAACCGGAATTTTTGAAGGTAACTACGTAAACGTGATCAAAGGCAGATAATTTAAAGTTACTTTTATGTTATAGTTAAATCCAAATCATACCGTACCCACATTTTTGGACAATGATGGAACATCAGTCGGTGACAGTCACGCAATCATGACGTATCTTGTTTCTAAATTTGGTAAAAACGATGCGTTATACCCGAAAGACCTTAAAAAACGGTCAGCGGTAGATCAAAGATTACATTTTGATTGTGGGACTGTGTATGCTTTGCATCTATTTATAGTGGTAAGATATTAATTCATTTCTTGGAAATAAATAACTAACTAATATTATATATTATAATATAGGGCCCTATGTATGGCAAAACAGCAACAGGACCTTCTGACTATCACAAAATGGCTGCTGAAAGAATGTATTCATCGTTGAATAGGTATCTTGAAGGAAATAAATGGGTTGTAGAAGGTGAAACACCAACAATTGCTGATTTCTCATTGATTACATCGATCCTATGTGTTTCGATTGTCGCACCATTCGATAAACAGAAGTTTCCAAACATTGTCAACTGGATTAAGAGATGTGAGGCATTGCCGTACTTCAGTGTGAACAAAAAGGGACAAGATGTATATGCGTCCATGTTGAATGACATGTTGAATAACAAACACGATTTTTATCTAGAATTCAGCAAATAAATGTATCTTATCATATTCAATGAGCAAATACATGATGAATCGATTTTTGTGCTTTATGTAATTCGTTTAGTTCAATACACCTCAATGGCTTGGAATATTTTGAAGTGCATTAACAAGGTCAAGCATTTCAAGGTAAATATTTAGTCAATATAATGTACATTCTTATCAATATTATGAAATACAGCATATGTGACTTGATAAAACCAGTTGTTACTACACCGTGAACTAGACAAGTGTAAAAGTTTTTTTTCTAAAATTTAAATAAAAATGGCGCCTACTGTTGGTAAACTTTATATAATGGAGTTAAGTCCTCCATGTAGGGCTGTAATGCTTACAGCAAAAGCACTTGGTATCAATTTAGAGTTAGTAGAAACCAATTTGTTTAAGAATGAGCACTTTAACCCATCATTCTTAAAGGTAATGCAACAGAAAATCAATTAAAAGTGTATAAAACTAATAATCATACTTTAGTTGAATCAAATCATTCGACGCCTACTTTCGTGGACAATGACGGTACTACAATTGGCGATAGTCATGCAATCATGGCGTATCTTGTTTCAAAATTTGGAAAAGACGACACTTTATATCCGAAAAACCTTGCAAAACGATCTATGGTTGATCAAATGTTACACTTTGATTGTGGAACTGTTTACAGTTTACATAAATCCATAGTAGTAAGTTCTATACCTTCAATTAATATCTAAAATGATTATTAACAAATATTTTATGTAATACAGAGACCCATGTATGCCAAAATGCAAACTGGCCCTACCAAAATGCAAATGGAAGCTGCCGAAAAAATGTACACGTCGTTAAACATGTATCTTCAGGGAAATAACTGGGTTACCGGAAGTGAAACACCAACAATTGCTGATTTCTCACTGATTACATCGATTTTATGCATTTCGATTGTTGCACCCTTTGATAAACAAAAGTTTCCAAATATTGTCAACTGGATTAAGAGATGTGAAACCCTGCCGTGTTTTGAGGTTAATCATAAAGGGCAGGAGATTTATGCTTCAATGCTCAACAATATGTTAAATAACAAATACGAATTTTTAGTGGAATTAACTAAATAACATGTTGTATATATGCAAAATTGTATAATGATTTATATAATAGTTGTGGATAGTAATAGATACACTGATAACCTATAATCAAATTTTAGTCAAAACTAGGTTATGTTATAACCAACTAAAGAAATTTTTAAACACTATGACTATTTATGATCTAATATTCAAATTTTTGATTACAGAACCAAAAATAATAACAAATAAAATATTAAAACCTATAATAAAGCTAATTGTGTCAACGAAATAATCCAGAATCATTAACATGTAAGTCACATTCGACCGACAAATTAATATACGCTAATTTACCGTTTCTCGCTTCTGCATACAACACGAATTCAATTGTCACGAACAACAAAATCATTTGCATTCGTATTTATTTATTACAATTAAGCCATTATTGGTGACCATAAAACAACTCTTATTCGGAATGAAAATAAAACTATTTTATTATGATAAACTTAGCCTACTATAAACTTCGAGGAATTCCTCACAAAAGAAATCCAGAGAAACCAATGGCATTCAAATGAAAATCATCGTCGAAATGGAAACTTATACTTTTACAATACTCAGTAGCATGTTGGAATATATATCCGACATTGATGGCATGATGAGGAATCAGACTAGGACACACCGATTGTTATGCGTCGCCATGCGCTCGTACGCACACGTCTTCAGTCATTTGTCTGCAAGTCAAACACCAAACAATGAAACTCTACAATTTTTTTCCTATTGAAAGAATTTTACTATGAGATTATAATGTTTGTTGGTTTTTGTGAAAACACTCGGTGTAATATTAATAGTCTTATGTTCTGCTTGTGACCACGAAGATCCATTGAACCCAATTATTATTTATGCGATGCGTATATTCATTTGGGACGTTTTTGCGGTTTATGTCACCGTTTAATATGGCGTTTGAACAATCGACTACCGGTCGCGCACGCGATGCATACCAAACTTTGGCAACCTTTCTTTATTTTTGGCCGCATTTCGGTCGACACCCTGCTGACACAAATTTCGCACAAGCACTACGTGAGGTGGAAAGCATGAGGTGGGTTTAGCGGCAACAAAGGTTTCAGTTCAGTTCAGTCGTTCATTTACAACCACGACGACTACAACAAAATGGCACCCAGACTCAAATTGTTTTATTCTTTGGTTCTTATCACCGTGAATGTGTACAGTGCTACCATTGATAGTGATTCATATCTAAGTGCTTATAAGTTGACCCATGACCTCAACAACCACTTTGAGAATCGTCCAACGGGCGAAAAAGTGGTTTATGTTGATGCTAACACTGATCAACACATAGATGTACATCCGGTTTATGTTCAGAAGAGTCACGATGATCATACTCATACTCAAGATTTAATTGATGAACATTTTCATGAGGTGAATGCTGAACATGCCCAACATGCAGATCATCTTGATGTGGAGCATCATTACCAACCGGAGTACCATGAACATTACATTGATGTTTCCGGTGCGAATTCAGCGGGAAATGATGGTTTAAGTGGTTTGGGGAGTTATGGTACACCTCCTGTTAGTAGTTATGGTCCACCTGCAGCAGGTGTACCCATACCGGAAGTGGGATATCCAACAGCAAGTCCTGTACAGACTTATGGACCACCTGTACCGGTGTAAGTAATTTTTTTTTAATTTTAAGGTTTTGAAGTAAAAAGGATTTTTAGGAGTTTTCCCAAAAATGCCGGTCTATGGCCCTCCTAGCCCAGTTTACGGACCACCAACACATCATATTGGAGTATACGGTCCACCTCATCACAAATTACCACCTTTGGTAGCTCACGAGTACTACGAACCGGAACCACCTTCAATTATACCGGATTTCTTACATAACCTAGTTACACCTCATGCTTTCCTCGGAATTTTAGACAAGATCAAATGGTTTAAACTAGATCTCTTCACAATCGGGAAATTAATCTTAAAATTCTTTATTTTCAAGAAATTCTTAGCTTTTTTCACAATTTTATTTTTACTGTTGATAATTCCGAGTCTAAAACACAAGGGTAAAGAAAGTGTAGGCATGATGACTGCCATGGTTGATAAATTTGGTCAATCAGATGATGATGACGACGATGAAGAAGATGATGATAATCATAACAAAAGAAAAAAGAAACGTAAAGGCAAAATGTTGATTGATAAAGGTAAGTAATCCATTAACCTTATTTTAGGTTATGTATTAAGGTTATAATTAAAATTCTTACAGCCACGGAAAGTCTAAACGCGTTAACCTCACACGTATTGGAATCCATTGAGAATTTCGAGCAGAAATTCAACAAAAACCAAACGCAAACCAAACTTCCATCAACGATAGTAGCAACTGATTTGAATCAACTGTCAAATTCACAGAAAACGGATTGCGGTGCCAACAATACAAGTATTTATTGTAAGAGTCAGAGCGTAATCGAGAAAATCAAGACAATAATGCCTGCACGAGAGGAAGAAACGAAGAAAACCACAAATACTACTAAAACATCAACAACAACAACAATGACAAAACCAACAGTAAATCGTGTTGTGAATCTGACAAGTAAAAGTCAATTGAGGCCCGTGAACAGTAAAAATACGAGTAAAACCAATAGTACAATCTCCAAAATTAAAAAATAGTTATTATTGAGTCTATTTTGGAATGTATAATTTTATTTTAATAGTCAGTAATTTAAGAGAGTATATTTTTATGTATTTATAAAATATTTGGTAATAAAATGGTGTCATAATCTATTTTTATCATTTTCTATGTTTTAATTGAATTCGGTAACCGTTTTTCGATGCGATGATAATATCCGCTTGAATTTTGACCTCGTGCGCTGGATAACTTGGATGTATCTCAAAATTTCGTAAAATTTTTCCTAAGATACACTTCATTTCCAACATGGCGAATTTCTGACCGATGCAGTTACGACTTCCGGCGCTGAATGCTAAATAACTAAACGCATGTCTTTTGTTGATATTTTCCGCCTGGAATCTTTCCGGGATAAACTTTTCCGGATCCGGAAATATGTCAGGGCGACGATGTAAATAAAACGGAAAGATTAATAATTGCGTTCCCTTTTTAAATGTCATATCACCTAAAAAATAAAATAATTAAAAACATTTTTTTTTTGCTTTTTTTCTTTTTTTACGAAATTTGATGTCTTGAATGCAATCCCTCAGCATCATTGGAACTGACGGATATAACCTCAATGTCTCTTTAATTGTCATTTCCATATAATTCATGTTTTGAAGGTCAGACAAGGTTGTAGGTCTAAATGGATCGTCTCCAAATATATTTTGCTGTTCCAGAATCAATTTTTCTTGTATTTCCGGATGTTTACTGATCAAATGCAACCAAAAACTAATCCCGGATGCTGTTGTATCATGCCCTTCGAACATGAATGTGTCCACTTCTTCGCGAATATCTTCATCAGTCAATGGTTGACCATCAATTGTTGATTGCAGTAAAAGATCTAAAAACGCAATGCGTTTCCTACGCCCAAATTCATCAATAGCATTAGGATTAAATGAATTTGACTCCGAATTCTTTTGTAATTCTTTACGTCGTGATTCAATTACGGATAACGAATAATTATGAACTATTTTCAAACATTTCTTCTCAATTCTGTAGTCTTTAGTGAAGAAGTACAACAAATCGAAATGTTTGTATATTTTTATTCCACGCTCTGTCACGATGTGTGTTAATACTTTGATTGCATTGACATAATCTGTGTTGGCGTTTAATTGTGCGTTGACTGATATTCCCATTGCAGTTTCTAAACATAAATTATTATAAATCAATAAAATTTGTTAATAAAAAATATTACCATTGATTATATCAAGAGTACACAATGAAATTAAGTCTTGTACATTAAATGATAATTTCCCGACGTTTTCTCGTAATTTATCCATGAGTATGTTTCCGGTTTTATCAAAAACAGGAACAAACTGTTCTAATATCTTGAAATGATATGCCGGTGTAATAAGTTTCCTTCTTTTGTGCCATTTTTGATCTGCGCTTGTTAACAATCCTAAATTTAACCAATTGTGTAGATATCTATAATAATAGCCTTTATGTGAGGTTAGAGGATTGGTACAAACAAACTCCAAGTATTCTGGGTCTGCCAAGGACACCACAAAATCAAAACCAATGAAAGCTTTCGCTAAGTATCCATATTCTTTATGCCATTCATTAATTTGCCAAAAAAGCGCTGAAAAAACCAAAAATTTAAAAAATCACGAAAAAATAATAATAAAATTTACTTGTTGTGTCAAGTTCAGTGACATTTCCTATTATAGGAAATGGTTTAGGCCCTTTAACATCCTTTAAACCTCTTGAATATCTCCATGCATTTATCCACCACACAATGGAAACAAATAAAAACAGAAAAACATCGAAAAAACGATCTGCAACACAAATATTAAAACCATTTTTATAAATAGTACCAACTCGTCTCAACTACGACAAAAAACTAGTCGTTTTTTAACAAGGGCATCGTTTTATCAAGCGTTTTGGTTCATTGGTTTACGTGACAAATGATGAAGTAATTATGGACTCTGGATGTCGGCTTGGTTTGAATGTGTTGTTTATTCTTGAAAAATGAACAAATAAAAATACACATTTCAATCATAATACGAGTTTGTTGTACTCCGATTAGACAGTATTTTTAAACAGCGTTCCTGTTTGGATTTGAATCTCATTAAAAATGCGTCTTAACATTACTAACTTGTTTACGTAGACGATCATTACGACTATTTAAACTTCAGTAATCGCCTTCACTTCGGTAATTATATCATACAAAGATTTTATTCTTACAATAGTGTTTGTTTTGTTAACAAAATTTGAGCTACATTGTATAACAGAATTTCTTCTTAGGTTCTCAAAACGAAAAACTTCAAATTTCTAATAGAATCGAACTAGATGTACATCTCAAGGAGTTTGAGGTTAAGTTAGTTTAGTTAAATCAACAATTAAGACTATTCAACGTTGATGAAGCTAATAAATTAGTAATAATGAGTAAAACTGGCGAGTTTGCATGTCTTTTATGTTAAAATTAGAATTGGTTTGGCTTTGAAGCAAAAATTATTATAGATAGCATAGAATACTATACTTTATTCACGACTATAATATAGTATATTTAATATAGTCGTGAATAAAGACAAATTAAAGCATTACACATTACTGAAGCATCCACCATCTTTTTTTGTTTAATTTTAATCAATTTTGTGTTAAAAATTTGTTTTTTGTTCACCAAGCGGACGGTTTGTTCATCTGAGTATTAAAATATGTTCGTATCGTTCACTCGGTTTCCTACAATTCGTTATGTCTTTCGAAAACAATTGAATCCAATATCAAAACATGAAAAAATCAAAAAATATCAAAATCTTTTAACCTAGGTTATGTTAAAGCGCTAATCGTACCTTTTAAAAAGGTTATGTCTTTATTAAAAACTTTTCTGACGAACTTGTAGCAAAAATTCGTGTAACGAGATTTGCGTCAACGCCATTTTGTAGTGTTATAGTGATTTAAGTACAAATTTACGAGTTTAGTTTACGTTTAATCTTAACTCTATAGGTACTTATCATCCGGGGGAGTAAAATTTAGTTTTAAGCAATTTTCTTGGCACCGTCTTAGCGTTTTTCTTATTTATTTTCCAAAAAAATTAAACGAATAAAATGTTACGTTTCGTATGCGTTTGGGTAGTGTTGAATTATGTTGTTAGCGATATTAATGATACGATATGTTCAACTAGGGGTTGGATGTTTCTGTAAAATGAAAGTTTTTTATTTTAATCGTTGTGTCACGTTTGCCAACGCGACTGCGAATGCCTGTAGGGCTGAGAATGGATATTGAAAGTCCAATGTGTAAGCGTTTCCATCAATTCTTCCAAATTGCATAACCTAAAACACAACATAACCATGTTTAGAAACTACTAACTTAAAAATTATTCATTTTAAACCTGTTTTCCACGAAATTCAATTTGGAAATTTTTAGCAGACTCTTGGGTTACGCGTCCGCCAAAATCAAGTTGATACACTTGACTGTTTTCGTTCCACATGGGCGCTTTATTGTGCATTACAAACTCTCGTCGTTGAGGCACCACGTGATTGTTGCAGTTGCTTCCGTTTGGTTCAATTTTACCACGTTTTAACTAAAAAAACACAAAAATTTAAGCAAAAAAATTTTGTGTTTAAATTTTCTGAAATTACTTTTTGACGTAACTGAGCCTTTTGGAACGTTTCTAAATCTTTATAATTTGTCCCATTACAAACTTCATCACCAGAGGCAGTCACCTCATCATCCGAACTTTCCAGATTTTTATTCTTCCGATTTCTACGACCTAATAACGGCGATGAAAGAAGATTCTTTCTTATTGAGATGCACTTTGAGGTCGTTTACCTAAACATCAAACAATTAAAACTAATTTATGTTCTATTAAATTCCTTTTTTACCTTTTTAGAAGGCGCAGGCGATGCAGGTTGACTCCTTGGTAACCTAGGCGAATTTGGTGGTGTGGACCTCCCATCATCCTCCCTTAACCTTGTTAGTAAATTCTCCAACGTTGCCAGTGCGTGTGTATGCAAAGACATGCCACTTTTGTGCGTTGGGCTGTCTACCCCCTTGTCATTCTTCTTCTGTTTACTTCTACTACGACTTTTATTATTCTTTTCCGTATCAGATGTGTCTTTCTTCCTTCGTGACAATGGACTCTTTACAAATATACTCAACTTTGAAGGCTCCTTCTTGTTATTATTATTATTATTGTTAGTATTAATTAGATTGTTATTGTTAACTGTAGATAAATTCCCCAGATTGGTAATCTGCACAGATTCTTCGGAAACTGCTGTTGATTTCTTAGTATCAACAATTACCTCAGGAATAATCTCCTTGGTTTTGTGCTGGACTTTGATGTCATTGTTAGGTGGGAAAATGTCGCTTGAATCTAACGATTTAGACTTCCCACAGTTCTTCAAATTCGGGGTTTTGTTCATGCGACATTCTCTCAACTCCGTCTGCTGGGATTTCTTTGTTTGTTTCTTATGATGACGATGTTTACGATTGACGAGTACCAAACGTTTCGGAGCATCTTTCCGAAGCATTAGTAATGCTACATCATTGGGAACAATTTGGGCATCAACTAAATCCAAATACCCAACACTACAACTCCGTACCATTGCGTCGGCAATCGGCGCAGGTCCGGAACCAAGTGCTGTGTTTGAATTTGACACTGAACCTGGTCCTGTGCGGATTAAAGTATCAACGGTGGTATTACTTATTGGAATACTGCTAGCAATTGTTGTGGTGGTGGTGGAAGGTCCCGGCGTGCTGGACTCCTCATCTATGAATAGGATCTCTTTCAATCCTTGTGAAGGCCCCTGAATATTTGGGTTGATTGTGGCACCGATGGTGTTTGGACTTGGGCGGTTCTTATCCTTATGTGAACCCCGCCCCACTTGTAAACCACTTCCAGTTGGTGGTCTACCCGAATGATTTTTAATTTTCTCCGAGTTTAAATTCAGAGTTAGGTTTCTCGTCGGACACTGATAGTCGTTTCTGGATGGATTATAGTCCACGTTGTTGTAGGGCCGTTCGAATATGATATCCGAAGGTGCAACGGCGTTTTTTGGCGATTGCAAAGCCGGTACTGCACCGTCACAGCAAAGCGGCGAGATTGCAATATGGCGTTGATTCTGTACTTGACCGGAATGTGTACAACTACCACTAGTTCCCAGGGCCATTGTTAGATTACAGTTTCTAAGCTGGCCAACAAAACTAGTCGTAGATATTTGTGCACTACTTGTAGGATGTTTCGGTGGTTGATGAGTAGTGATGAGCGGTTGCAGTTGATGATGGTGATGCAGTGGCTGGCTGGTGATGATTCCTTCTCGGACGGATTCTGTACTGCTACTAGAATTACTCCCATTGGTGCAGAGACACCTAGCCTCTGTAATTTCATCATCGTATGATTCGGCTTTCGCTAAAGCAGGTACCACTGCACTAGGGCCCGAGCCTGGACGTGTCGTCGAGGATAACGTATTATCACCTGAGTAAGTCCCTTTGTGGGTTTTGTAAAACGACTACCGCGTGGGGACATCGGCGCTATTGGTGGACAATTATCAATAGACACCCGCCGTAACCTAGCCTTCTCCTCAGCCTGACAGATTTCCTCTTCATCTTCCGAGAAGAGATTTGGATTGAAGGTAGGGTCAGGACCAACTGGGAAATCATCTCGTAATTCAGTCATTACCAAAGTCATCTGCCTAGGTTGCAAATGTAGAAGAGATGTCTTATAGGTCACTTGACCCAAATTAGCTGGTACGGAATTGACCAACCCATGAATCTTAAATTTGGTGCCCCATATATTTGAGGTTACTTCCACTAATCTCACATGCTATAAAAACCCCAGAAAATTAATTCTCAATTAGGGTGTAAAAAAGAGATCAAGACATACTTCCGGTAATGTGTCAACATAAGCGAGGTCTTCAGGGTCTGCATCACCGGAACTCTGGCCCGAACGGTCGCCGTAATTGTTCCGCGAGCGTGATTTATTACGCCGTTTGCGTCGGCGTTGCAGACGCGGTGAGCTCGTGCATCCTTCGTCCCGATCGCTGTCCGACGAATCGCTGGCCAAATTACCCCCACTTGTTGATTGACTTGAAGAACCGGAACTTTTCGATTCGGAAGACCAGTGATTCAACGAAATCGCACTGAAATCTACCAAAAAACCATTAAAATCAAACAAAAACTTAAAAATTTTGGTCCTACCTTCAACCTGCGGGTCAAAAATAACAAACTCCGGTCGTATTTTACTCGTACGTTTGCCTTTGAGTAAAGGGACAAGTCCCCCAAGATATTCCAGATACAGGGTGTAGCAGGTGCCTGAAGATATGTTGCTGTCTTCGTCATGGCGGATCATTGTACAATGAAGTCGTACTGACCCGACGGGTGGTCGAGAGACGAACTCACGCAGTGCTGACGGTTCAGGCACACAACACTAGAACAATGGAGGGTTGGATTGTGATTGGCATTATGTGTAAATTGAATTTTGATGAAAGTTTAACTTACCCTAATTGTTTGAGCAAATAGATTCCCAATGAGATTTCGTATCCTCGGCGGCAGTGGCAACGCGACAATCTGGCCCTCACCCAAAATGGAATCATGGATCCTCAGTCGACAAAGCAATTGCAGGGTTGCTATTCTTCTCGAAACCCAAGCAATGTGAATCTGCGTACCAGTAGCCAAGAAAAGACGTTTGTCATTGTGACCCCAAGTTAAAGCCGTTACCGGGGCTTGGGTGTAAGGTATACTAATACAATACAAAAGAATACCCTTCTCGTTATAAAACTTCAACATATTAGCATATTCCTGATTGGGTTGTGTTTGACCTTGACCTTGATTCGCATTCTGATTCTGATTTGGTGATGATTTACTACCAAGTGTAACACCAGCAACAGCTAACAACTCCCTGGAATTACTCCATTCCATACAAACTGGTCCCTGGAGCTTGGTATCCATTTGGATTGGAGAAACATCATCAAAAGTCTTTAGCAGATAGATGAACCCATTTTGTAAACTGACAGCCAAGACAAATTTCCTCTCCGCTGCATTAGTAACCCCTGGGTCATTCTCATCACCCTCCTCCATTTTGAATTTCTCACAGGACCACGCCATTGAAACAATACCCACATCCGAACTTAATTGAACTTGTGAAACCATTGCCCCATGAACATCCATTACAATTATCTGACCACTAGTGGTACCAAAATAGACTTGTTGGTCATCCGGGGTCCAAATACCGCAGGTTATAGTTGCTTCCAAGTTTAACATTGAGGACCAATAACGTTGGCCTGCTACAGATCCCACCAAGACAAAACCGTCCTTGAAAATGCAAAGGAAATATGAATCATGAGTCAGGATGTTGAGATATTAGAAAATTTATGACTTTTGTATGGTTTATGAGGGTGTAAAGTAGAGTAAATACCTGATAGCATATCAAGGCCATGCGACCGTCGTGGGACCATGAGAAATGCGTCACTGGGGTGTTCCTATCGTTGATCAACTCAATGGACCAACGTCCTTCGTATTTTATCCAGACGAAAATGATCCCTGAGCTGTCGCACGACGCTAGTTTTGATAAGGTTCATTCCATTTCACAAGAATAACCTAGTAAATGTTTATTTTGTTTTTTAGTGTTTTAAGGGTTGATTTGATTTAATTCGGAATAATTTTTGTGTAGACTTACTTCGGATCGATGTCCGCGTAGATTGTAATTCGTACGTAGGGGAAACTCGACGTTTTTCTTGCAATGGCTGGTGGTGAACGTGACGCCGACGATGCCGCGAATGTTTCCGGTCGCCAGCCATCCCTCCTGATAGTAATTCGTGCGATTCAGCTTCCACCCTTCGTCCTGCAACACGTAAAACACGTCCGTTTTACACGATTTGCACGTTTTCAATTCTATTCGATTGAATTCCGCAGTAAAACAAAGAATTTAATAAAAATTTTGTTTTCCATGCTTGATTATAGTGCAAAACCGCAAAATATAAGGGTTGTGTTGAGGGTAAAACCCTCCCTTAAACTGCAAAAGTCATCATCATCATAAATTCATAAATTCACGTCAAGCTGAGCAATCAATCTATCTGAGACGCGCAGTAATGCATGTTTTAAAATGTTAAAAGTGGTGGCGCCAAAAAAACAGACGTAGAGGGTTAAAATTCGATTAAAAACGTAGCAAATTGAATGTCCACTTGAGCGTAAAGAGGGGTAGGCGCAGGTGAACAAAGAAACATCAGGGAAGGGACTAAAATGACTGATTGTTACACGTAAATTATTAATAGCATCAATTATCTTGCAAAATGGGAGGTGAAACTAGCAATTTAAAATGGCGCGTGTACTGCACACTGCAAATTTTAACAAATCATTAATTATACATGAAATATTGCGTTATTTAAGAAATTAATTACAATTTGCATTAATATTACATATTTTTGGAGTTAAAATAGTTTATTTGTCTATACATAACCTAAAAACCAACAATTTCAGTAAATATTTTGATTTTGCTTGTATTTAAAGAAGGAGTTTGACATGAATTGTTGCCAAACATAATACTACACGATTGGATCGCGATAAGATGCGTGATAAGAATGATTAATGTAAATAATAGCACGAAATAACATAAGTGCCACCTGCGTCCCAAATAAAAGCGGAATTGATGTAAATCACGGTTAGGAAGTCAAAACTAGTTCAACCGTACACGGTAGCAATAAATATTGAATCCAGCTTGTCAAATTGATGTTTAAATTTAAGTATCGAGCATGACATAAATCGCATGAGGATATTCACGAAAAAAAAAATGGCGTGTTTTCGTGTTTTCAACCTCGGTTAGAAGCTTCCGATCGTTCCGACGTCATTGCACCATAGTGACGTTGTTCCTGTTCGGCGTTCGCCACCTCCACACACCCGGATAAAAATAGCCTGATATAAATATTTCATCAAATTACCGAGGGATGTTTTGTTCAATTAACGATGCTGCAAAATGCAAAAATATTAAATATTTTATTGAATTTTTTTTGTATAAATATAAATTTATTGTAAAATGTGAAATAATTGGAAATTGAATAGAAGTCAATAGGATTGGATGGTGTTTCATAAAGGGAATAAAACTACCCTACACGTGCCACGCAGCCACGATCGATGATGTATTGCCAATTTATTGCTACCTATCTATCATCCAACCGATCACGCACATAACTCGTTTATTTCCGTCTTTGTAAGCGAAGAAAAAGCTTGCGTTTTTATTTTCACTGCAAATCAAGTCCTAGACGCAGGACTTAAACCGGAAATTACACCTAACGCAATGTGCAATGCCCGGCGGAGTGGTAATTGCAGATAATGAACGGAAATTGAAAACTAATTGGAAATCATTTGATTTTGCGTCATGTGAATTTCTAGTAAGTTTTCATTTTACATCTACAAGTTTTTATTCATTACTTTTATTCATAGTTTTTTTCCGCGAGATTTTCCCGGTATTGTTTAATAAAAATGTAATTTGTTTATACTCTTTTGTTCTAGACATAGTATGTGTCAATTCTATCAATAAGATTCACAATTTTATTATCAAGAAATTAATTATTTAAAGAATAGCTAATAATGCACTTCAGCGCGCCATCTCGGATTCAACTATTTAACTATAACAATGATTGAATCTCAATGCTAACTTTTATCTTGAAGAGAGTTTTCCCTGCAATAATTCGAATTTTTCTCGCCGTAAAAACCATCATTGGACTTTAACAAACATTTTAAAAAAAGAATTGGCCAAATTGGTTTAGACGTTGTTGACTTATGCGCTTACCAACAGATTTTGCGATTTATTTTTATATTATAGATATGTTGGAAGTGGTAGGCAACTTTTTAATCATATTTTCAGAACACACTACCGCCATCAGACAGTAATGCATAGCAATAATATAGTAATGAACATATGAATAGTTTATTTTCATATTTACGTTATTTACGTTGCACAATACTAATAACAATAAACAAACACTACATAATTAACATATATTCAGCAGAATTAATTAATTCATTCATTGTGCAAATGCTTGCCGGGTTTATTCTTGAATTTCTAATAACTTGACATGCGCACAAATGGAATTAATGAAAGATTACTCGTTAGGGGTAGTTGTCGTTGGTAATTAGAGCAAAACGAAAATGAGAAAACGGAACGCGCGGCTAAACAAACCCACTAATTACGACATTACGTTGCTTTTAATTAGCTTAAAACAACGCACACTGCAAATGACTCTCTCTACATAACCACAAATTTTTACTATTATAATACCAAGCGTAAAACTACGCTAAATTAGATTCCAGTGCAATTTGGCATTTAACATCTGATCTTTCTATTCATCCCCTTTGTATCAAGAAGAAAAAAAAAGGGGAAGAGGGTCGATGCGCCATATAAACACTCAACAGTCCCGAAAGTGCAATTAACTATTAAAGATACCGCGTCCAACGCAATTAGAGGGTGGATTATTTGACATGCGTATGTGAATGCACCCCTAAGGCGGGTGGATAAGAGAAGTTCAGAGGGTGCAAGTTGTTGAGTCAAACATTACACACTGAAAAGTACAAGTGATCGAATACTTATACTATTCTACTGGAAATGTAATGACAGTACTGGTGAGATACACTATTTACGAATAGGGGATGGTATAAAATTTGTGTTGCAGATTTATGGGGGTAGCAAGGTCAAAATTGAGTTGTCAATATGTTAGAAACAAAATACAAGTCTAAATTTAAAGGTTTTGAGTGTCAATGAGAGTAAAAGTGATGGATATGGGTTGTTGGGAGGGTTAATTGACAAGGGGTGCAAAATATATTAGCATAATACATCAAAGATCAAACAAAAAACTCAAAAGAAATTTTTTTAAGTGTTTTTTTAAATATTTTACATTTTTTCTATTAAAAACCAAGATATTTTGATGCATTCATGTATAATAACACGTTGAAAACTACCCCTAAGATATATTTAATATATTCCACCCTATTCTATACAATTCACCCTCTTAAAATAAGAAAACACAATGCGGAATTGAATAATATTGAATTTTTCTATGGAAAAACACAAAAAATAACGACTTTTGCATTTAAGGGTTGAAAACGTAAAACTATATTGATTTTTCAATAAGAAAATAAAGTGTAAACCGGAAATTAACAATTTAACTTTCCCAGTTCCACAAAATGCCGTTTTATAAAGAATTGCAACCGCCATTTCAATCATCACTCTTCCAAACCCCACAACCCTTGCAAACGAGAAAAAATAGTATATATTCTTCATCATCCATCATATTCCACCCCTTATCAACTCCTTTTCAACCCTCCATCGACAAACAATATACATATTTTTGCATTTCAGTCGAAAATATTCCACAATTCCATATTTACGAAAAATTTCCACAACACGCTTCAAAAGAATAATGAATATTGTGGGTTTCATAAGTCAGCTAGGCAACCAACAAACCAACAATGCCATTGCGAAGAAAACACGGAGATAATTAACAAGTTAATGAAACGACGCGCTGAGGACGCAATCTTCTTAATTAACGAAATCGAGTGGGCGGAGGCGTGCAGATGAGGAGAAAGAAGCGAAATTGAATGGCCACAAGAGTCGCGGGCAAATTAAGTAATTATTTGCTTAATTATCGTTTTGATTCACAGCGAAATTGCCTTTACATTGAGTATTACACAAGTCATTTCTTTGATTAATTTGTATAAGCTTAGCAACAGTCGAAAATTCATGTTGTAAACAGCAAAATATAAGACGCAGCTTTATTTTAAAGTTTTTATTAAAAATTATTTAACTTTCATTTCCTATTTATCAATTTTATTAATAAATAAGCTAAGGAAAAGTTAATATTGCACTTTAGCGCCATCTATGAATCAATTATTTAACTATAACTATTAATAAATCCCTATATAAATTTTAATCCCTTATTTAACACCTTTTAAAACATTATTTCTAAAATTTTAATAATTATTCTTCTATTTGGAGCAAATATGAATCTAACAAATCATATATCATGAAAATCCGTCCAGCCGTTCTGGAGTTATAAATGTTGTAACTAACTAAATGTCTAAAACAGTAAAACATTTAATTTTATGGTTGTATAGTCAGTACAGTAACTTATTTGACCTTCAAAGTTATGAATCTATGCGCTGTTCACCGGAGGTGGATGGTAACCTTTGAATTATTGGCAAGGCACGGGCAAGACGAGAAAAATATCGAGACCTTCGCCAATCTCCACCCCCTTCGACACATCCTTACAATGTCCTTCTTTTTGTTTGTCCTTGAAACATTATACCCAATACTAAATGTTTATATTGAATATACTCGCAAAAATAAGTTTTTGAAGGTGTTTTATTTAACACTCTGTATATTACCAACGTCATTCGTGTCGTGGGCCAAACAACCTAAGAGTAAACATGAGAAAATTTATTATCTTTTTGCCCAGTAGTCTTGAATCTTCATCTGAATCATCAGAATTTGTTGAATTTCAAGGTCAAAAAAATCGTCTACCAAGCATAATTTTTTTCTGTTTGTTTTCGATGTGATGTAGAGAAAAAATTGCATTGAATTTTTAATTTTTTATTTATTCTGCGTGCTTTGCATTTGTGGGCATTTGCTCTTTATCCACTAGACGTCTCCAGGTTTCTCTAGTGCGGAGTTATTTTTAGTACGCTAATGAATTTCTTGAGCACACGGCGCACTTAAAAGCTCGCGGCTTCTTGGCGAAAAAGCTCAAAGCGTAAAACTCGTAAAAGTTTGCATAATTTGCGTGCCACGCTGCCCTTCGGGTAACCACCATCAGTTAAAGTTAAACTAGTTAAATGCGTATCTAGGTCTTAATCTGAGTTATAATATTTTCAAATCATAATAATAATCATTTTAATAACAACCTAGAAAAAAGAAAAAAATTTATTTTTTATTTTTTATTTACATAAGGATAAAATGCAGTTGTGGAGTGGAGAATCTTATTTGATCATTTTTACCCTCTGAATATCATGTATCATGTTTTTCATGCGTGTATCATGCAGTTTGCATACGTGACCAATTTTTTTACCCTCGCGACCCTTTGCTCGCAGCGAGTAATTCAATAACATTAAACGTGCATTACACGTCACCCTCTTTCACAACGTGATATTTTCAATGCAAATGTGAAAAAAATCCACCTTATAACCGAGTTTCACTTAATTTTATTCTCTATAATAATATATTAAGTATCAAGTAGCTAAACGAAAGTTTTAGTCACGAAATTGATTAAAAGCGAGTGTTTTTATTCACTCCGTGACTAAAATCCGTGTCTAAAGTATTTTAGTCATGGTTTTGCCCTGCTGTGTTTAAAATACACTTTTTATGTCTCTAAAACCGTAAAATTATTATTTTCCCAATAACTAAGCTTCTTAAACCCCAATAAAAATAGAACTTTCAATTATTTCTTGATTGGTATCAGGTAGTCGTGGTTCGGGGAAGTGCTGATATCTATTCTACGAATGTAACAAAGAAGATAATAAAATCACATCTGATTGTTGATCTTTTTCATGTATAACTCAACGTACGTGTTTGCGCGCGTGTGGAACGTATTCCGGGAACTGGCAAGCGAAGAACGAAGGAAAACGCAATTTATACAATTTATACTGGTAGATAAAGTGCATTCATTCAGCGTGGGTGCTTTGATGCAACTAACTAGAGGGGATGTTACATGTTTCCCTGTCTGCAAGTTTTATTGACGCAATAAATCAATTTAGATTTATGAACGTAGATATTACACATGAATTTCTACAAGTAGGTGAGTGAGGTTATGTATATTCATCTAACCTCAATATGGTCAACACACAATAACAAAAACAGAAACTTTTTTTTCTCTTTTTTTTATTTCTCTTAAGATATTAGAGATAGAAGTAAATAGATGTGGGTGAAGTTGTTTGCTCGTTTCGTGGCATTCATTGTTTGCTCGTTAGTTCTACTTTCGGACGAAACCACTTCACTCCCTTGTAATACGAGTACGTCTAATACTTTAGTATCACAAGATATCTAGTAGACAAAGGCGAAAACAAAGAAGGAAATTCGAACTAGAATAGTAATGGCCTCGCCAAATGCTAGTGGGAAACTTAATGTAAAGGTGGAAAATACGGGAAAATAGAAAACAAAGAAATGAAAAAGGGAAAACATTTTAATGATAAATAATCATTGATTTTGATGAATATATGATTAGTGTTTAATAAAAATGTAATTTGGTTTTACTCTCTTGTTCTAGACATAGTATGTGTCAATTCTATCAATACGATTCGTCATTTTATTTTAAAGAAATTAATTATATAAAGAATTGCTAATAATGCACTTCAGCGCGCCATCTAGGATTCAACTATTTAACTATAACTATGATTGAATCTCAATGCCAACTTTTATCCTATAGAAAAGGGCTGTTTTTAGGGTTTTCCCGAGCATTATCCAATTTTTTCTTGCCGTAAAAACCATCTTTGGACTTTAATAAACATTTTAAAAAAAGAATTGACCAAATTGGTCAAAGCGTTATTGAGTTATGCGCTTACCAACAGATTTTTTGATTTATTTTTATATTATAGATTTCTTTGAAGCAATAATTTTGCCAGTTATTAAATATGATCCCTCCAGGACCTTTCTACTCTATTCTCATTGCAATTTCCATTGTCCTGCTCCAAGTGTTTCGTAAATGGAAGGAAATAATACCGACCGCGCCTTGTTTCCTTGTTTCTCTGCCTCCAGACAGTCGGAACATTTGTTACGTTCCCATCGGAGTTGACCAGCAGAAAGGGGATTCCGCCATACTTGCCAAAGACGAGCAAGGGTAAGTTAAGTGAATCATAACTAACCTTATTAACAATGAAAGCTTTTTCATTCTTCATTTTGATAAATTTAATAACAAAACACTTTCGTTTATGTATTCTGATTGTATCCGGTTGAGTACTGCGTCCTGTGGAGTGTTTTATTTTAATTCGGCTGCTGGAAACAATAGCGGAAAATTGGTTTTTGTGCAATTGCCAATACAAATATATTGCTCAATCTTAAATCTTCCACTACATAACCAACGTCAAACAATTGATTTATGTTCTTTGAGTAAATCCGATTAAATTCAACAGAGGGATAAATTTAATCTTGTTGTAATGATGACTATTCAAGCAAATAAATTGTTTTGTGGAATTATATTGTGTAGATATTGTTCAATCATATTGATTACACACATAGCGGCAATATAAACCTTTAAATTACTATAAATTTCGTTTTTATATGGTTTTTATCAGTATTTTGTGGTTTTGAGAGATAAAAATGGTATTTTAAACACGGATTGCCAAAGTTATGACTAAAGTACTTTAGTCACGGGTTTTAGTGACGGGGTGAAGCCTACGGCTGAATATTTGCCTACGGTGAAGCACAAGACCATCAATCTCGTAACTAAAACACCCGTTTAGCCACTTGATCCCTACTAATATTATACATGCGAAATTCCTGATGTTTGTTACACTTTCACGCAAAACTACTTAACCGATCATCATGAAAATTTGTACACATATTCTTAGTGGTCCCCGAATGGTTATAGGCTACTTTTTATTTAATAAAAAAAATTTTTTTTAAATAAAATAAAGAAATTGTTTAGCCAATAATACCTCTGCATCTGGCTATTTGACTACTTTAACGCCATCTAGCATTCCAGCAATGAAGCTCAAACCTAAGTACTATAGTACCATCACACTGTATTATCACACTGTATTACCGACAGCTACGTCAACATCAAATCCAATTGACTACACTATGGAGACTGTACACTATACTTCCATAGACTATACTTTCAGCCATTTTAAACTTCCCGCCATTCTACTTCATTGTTACTTCTTCTGTGGCTATAGACGCGTACGGAAGCAACTTTATTATTTTAGATATTCGCGAGCGAAGCCGCGGATTAAAGCTAGTACTTAATATATTCTTTAATACTTTTACTATTTATTTTTGTAATGCGGTTATGCAATACCTTGATATATTTGTTTTATGGTATGAGGTGGTCTTGTGGTTTATTTTGCACCGCATGCAAACTGCACCTCCCAATTTCAGTGCGGACTGGCACCGAGAATAATTGCATTAATGAACGCCGCACTCGTGCGCTCCCGCAATTAGCGCTCGTCTCGTTATGTTGCACATTACGCAACTCATTGGCGACTACACACAAAAATAAATCTCTGAAATAAATTAATTTCTGTTTGTTTTCCCGCAACAAAAAACATGAATAGGGTGTTATATAAATTCAGGGGTTGTTTAGTGACGTATATTTTTATGCGTCTCGTGCGTCATGTGAGGATATATTGCATGTACCTGCGGTGTGATAACGTAAAATAAACATACATCAACATAACCCTCTAAATATCTAAACTTCTTCTATATTTTTTTATATTTGTGTACAAATATTTTCTGAAATTTAAAATTTTGAATAATTTTAAAATTTAAATCATTTTAGGTTTAAATTTGTTTTTACGTTTTGAGACATAAAAGTAATATTTTAAACACGGGCGGCCAAAGTCATGACTAAAGTACTTTAGTCACGAGTTTTAGTCACGGGGTGGAGCTTGCGTTCGCCCATACGCGCTGTTTAAGTGTTTAAAACCGTTTAGCCACTTCTTTTAGCCATTTTACCAAATATTTTCCTAAATTTTAAATTTTAAAATCACAATTTTAGGTTTAAATCTGTTTTCGCTGTTTTTTTTTTCTTTATTTTTTGTAAATGTAAAATCTCATGGCCCGCAAAAAGTAGCCACGCAATTTCGCACCCTGTTATGCAATAACAAGCGTGATTTATGTTCGCCTCGCCGCCGAATGTATAAACCCGCAAAACCTTGAGCTTTTCATTTTCGGTTCGCACGCCGTTTCCTGTTTGCTCGCGCTGTTTGCGCCCGCAGTTCACACCCCTAAGATTCTACACGTCGTGAAAATGCGAGAATACTTAATCGTAGAATTGATGTGAGCGAAATTCATCGGTTGCTACCTGTCGCTGAAATTTAATCAAAACTAACTCAAGCGAACACTAAAAACAAACAATGTGATGCGCATGCGCAAATATTACCTACTATTAAAAAACCTTTCGTGTTCATCTCACATTTTATTTTAACATTGCGTCCTTGGTTTTAATACGTTGACCCAGTTTTAGTTTTTCATATATTTCATTTTTCTCTGTGAGTAATACGAGCTTGTTTACCCTTGCGAGCTTTCACTGATATAAAACTGCACGGCACGATCCAAATAAGCGTCAAAAATGTAAAATGCGAGTCGTGTGCTTCCGCCGATTGCACCCTAATGAAACGAGCGGAGAGATAATCGTGCAAATTGTTTACGACACGTCCATCTGGCTTTATGACAAATACGGCCCAGCACATATGTGTTCGGGATTATGTTTTTGTACACTCAGGTCCATTAAAACCGGACGTTGAGAAAAACTCGTTAAAAATTGAAAGAAAAGCGCAAAAAAACGTATTTTTCGTATTTGGAGCTCAAAAACTCATCAGGAAATAATAATTCGCTAAATTTTTGTTTGAAATAACAAGATTATAAGCTTAAATAGCTCAAAAAAGTAAAAAGATCATAAGATGATAATTGTATGTATGTTTGGTTGTCTACCTTACAATATTTACGACATGAGTCTTTTACGTTTGTGAGTAAATTTTGCAAAAGCTCGAAAGCTCAACAGCTGCAGGCGCACAGCGCTGCCAGTGACACGACTTTAGCATCCGCCTGAATTTCGCCTTCCCGCTGGCGGCGTCCCTGCTTTCTGTTTTCCTTTGCTTTTCCCAGCCGTGGCTTTGTTGTGTTCGTGTGTGCTTTGGGCGTTAGCGAGAAGTGTGCAATTTTCAAGTGGTCCTTTCGGCCCCAGAATCGCCGACTCGGGCGTTAAGCCGGCGTCGAGCACTCGACTCCAAACTGGGGATGAGGATGAGGACGAAGGGATGGCGGATGTTTTGTGTCTCTGACACCTAATGATCAAAAATTACTCATGTGAACACACGCAAATATAAAACAAAAAATAATTCAAAATTTTCTTCGTTAAAGTTCGTTAAACAATCAAAAAATAAAATAAGGGTGGTTTTTTTGATTGGTGTGGATTGGTGTGGTTTGATAAGGTTATTCATGTTCACACATCGTTTGGTATCTCACCACGGATTTGTATCCCGCATCTGATAAGCGCGGCATTAACGCTTGGGTAAATTCACACCCCAATCGGAAGGACAATCCACCCTATCGCGATTCTTTGTGATGATGCGTCAACATCGACTTTGAATTGTCACATTTCACTAATTTACAGAATAGATATTTTCTATTGTGAAAAATTGTTGAATCTATCGCTAAATAAAAGAAAAAAAGAAAAGGAAAAAGTGAATGAAAACACTTGAGAAGTTGAGATATTGAAATGTCGACTGCAGGACAAATCTCGCTTCAAGATTGGATGGGTCGTAATGGTCGTAATTAGAAAAGTAATTGCTTCTCAAGTTTGAAGACTTGGATCACTTAGATTCATTAAAGTTTCTCAATAAAATCATGAATAAATTCATTGAAGCATGAAATTATAGAATTTTTTCTTTCAACTAAAGAAAAAACTCTTTATAATATCATATTCTATACTATTTTATTTAAACTATTAGTTTTTGTGTAAAAACCGTGCTGAATTTCCTATATCACAGGAATAATTTAATCTTTCTGCATCATAGACTGGATATAATGGGTTTCAAGCATTTTAAAACCTTTTTTGCACTTAAACGATTAGTTAGTTTCAATCAATTTAATTTTTTTGATAAAAACAAGTCCGATATTGTCAGTAAATATTAATTTAATTAAAGGACAGGGTCAAACTCGTTTGTTAAATTAATTTCAGCTGAAAACAGGAGCAAACTTTTCGTTTAAATTAATTTTGGCTTGACGGACAGCACCATAGTGTTTGTGGAAATTTATACCGGTTAATCAATTAAATTTTTACAGAGGATTTTTGGATTTTTTATTCTGAGAAAGATTTTCTATCTTGTGCTATAGCTTAGGCAAATGTGCACTATGCGCAAGCACAAGCTGAAACCCGTGACTAAAACCCATGACTAAAGTACTTTTAGTCACGACCATGGCCATCCGTGTTTAAAATACCACTTTCTATGTCTCAAAACCGTGAAAAAACTAAAAATAAAATTATAGAAGTTAGAATTTAGTGTTCTAGCCATAAAATTAATATTTTTACATAAATTCCACTATTTTCCTTATTATAGTAAACAAATGTTCCATTTCTTTAATTTGTCTTAACAGGTTTATCCTTAATATCCTTCCGTATTCTTACATTTTCTAACATTTCTAAGGATTCGTAATGCTAAGCCGTGAAATGTTTTCAATTCGTTGCAGTCGCGTGTAATCCCAACTTTTTTTTCTTGCGTCTTACGTCTTACGTCTTATATTTTCTCTTTTCCTTTTCTTAGGTGTACTTCCACGAGTATAAAAGTGTTGTTAGTATTCGTACTCGTACTAGTATGTATATCTGTAGATAGTGGCTTTAATTAGCGCATTACTGCAGCAATGACTCATTTGTCACAACAACATCACAAAGGTGTTCTGATGCGCGTCCTGTTTTGTCTTTCAATTCTAAGGATTCACAATTCGCAGGGGAAACGTAATTACGCAGAGACGAGTACATACAAACTGCAAAGTTGTGCAAAGAGCAAACTTGCCGTTCTATATATTGCAGCACCATGAGTATTCACTTCAACATGGTGTGAGTAAGAACACACACCAAGAAGCGTCTATATTTGCACAAAATGAATTTTAAATACTCTAGATCTAAAGGCAAGTTGCGGCCGAAAAATAAATTTGTAGTTAGTTAAAGTAATGGTATCATATAGAAAATTATAAAAAGATAAAAGAATTATTTTTCCTTTTTGGAGAAATTTTAAATAAAAATTGAAAGAAATTGCAGCAAAAATATGTAATTTATCCCTACTAATATTATAAAATGCGAAACGTCCTGATGTTTGCTCACTTTCACGCAAAACCATTTCTAACCGATCATATGAAAATTTGTTCACATATTATTAGTGGTCTCCGTTGAATGTTATTATTATAGGCTACTTTTTATTTAATAAAAAAAAAATTTATTTTTAAATAAAATAAAGAAATTGTTTAGCCAATGATACTTCAGCATCTGGCTATTTGACTACTTCTTAACGCCATATCTAGCATTCCGCGGCAGCAAATAAAGCCTAAAACCTAAGTGTACTATAGGTACTCCATATCACATCGTATTATCACACTGTATTAAGCACTGACAGCTACGTCAACATCAACAACAAATCCAATTGATCACACCTATGGAGACTGTACACTATACTTCCATAGACTATACTTTCTGTTTCCAACTTCCCGCCAGCCCTGTACTTTACTGCTACTCTTCTGGTGTGACCAGACGCGTACGGCAACTATTATTTTATTCGCGAGCGAAGCCGCGGCTAAAGCTGCTAGCATTATATAATGTTTCAAGGGCGTGGCTAAAATGCGACAGTTTTTGTCACGAGATTAAAGTAATATAAAGCGTAGGCAAGTATTTCCTTATGTATTCTTGTGCCAACTGTATGCAAATGCAGCAGGCGTACTCCACTCCGTGACTAAAGTCCGCGTTACTAAAGTATAATTTTAGTCACGGTTTTGTCCGCCCGTAACTAAAGTACCACTTTTTTCATACAAAACCAAAGAAGAAAATTCATTTTAAAATTTCTATGTCGTGAATAAAAAATTTATAATTTTATAATTGTGAGGGTATAGCGTACAGTAAGTGTTTAACTTTTACTTAGTTTTTATAAAACTACCAATACTAATTATTAATTTTTTACCGTAAATCCTAAAAGAAAACCTCTCTAAAAAACTTAGATTAGTTTGTTAGTTTAAGATTAACTTTGTAACTTTCGTGCTTTTCTAATCTTCTAATCATGTCTACATGCCAAACTAAACTTTAACTTAAACTTTAACTAACGAAAGTAACCCGCTGCCTATTTGTCTAGTATTCATTGGTACTCGTACGTCTACGAATTCTCCACGACATCCACGACTTGCTCGAGTACCTTCGTACCTGCCTTCCACAATTTCCACCCTCTTATTTCCACGCACCTACAACTTAAACTTTAACAGTTATACACGCACACATACTCCCTCCTTCCTCTTCCTTCACTTCCTAACTTTCCACTCACGTTTCCCACATTCCACTTGAAAGCATACGCAGTCGTATTCAAAATTACCTTCAACGCTTCCACGTCTTCCACTTTGACCGAGGTTGCTTTTACACCTTTACACTTTGCTCCGTGCTGCTACAAGTATCTTCTAAATTATATTATGAGTTAAAACATGCTGGAATAATGTTGTTTTTGTCCCCCAGGGGTAAGAGTTGCGTGAAAATTACAAAAACAACGAAAGTGAACGTAAATGTTCATTATGTGCGAAATTTATGTTTATTTGCGTGAATGGCCGCAGAGTTGAGTTGGTGAGTGTTTATTTGATTAGGAAAGAAAGCGGTTTGTTTGGTGGAAAGACACCGCAAAGTGGAGAATTAGTAAACAAGTCGTTTGGAAAATTTACGACTAATTATTTCTCACAGAGAATGAAAAATTAAAATTTTCATTGTCTCAGTTCATAAATTTTACAGAAAAATTTACGTTTAATTAAAATACAGTGAAATTAATCATTTCTATTCTTTTTTGCATTTTTTTAGCGAACAGATGAAAACTGGAAAGTTTTTGCACACGCCATTTTATTGATCCTCGGGGACTGAAACTTTCTTCAACTTTTCAAAGTTAGTCAAAACTTTCGCGAAATTTCAGCGGGGCAATGTGGAAAACGACGCAACACAATACTGTTCTTTTATTTCACGTCATAAATACAAAAACGAAACAAAAAATCCACGAAATGAAGAAGTTAAAAGCACAAAAGTCATAAATTCATACCGTCTATTATTATTAAACTCAACTTTTCATTTCTATCTGCTTTAACTACTCTAAAAACACGTAACAATAAAAGATTTCATGATTGTGTTATTAATTGTAAGAGAAATCTCAGTTTTTCCAAGCAATTAATCAGTTTTTAACCAAAAAAATTTCATCTAATTTTTTACGGTAATGTTTGAGGTTATTTTTTCCTCTTCAACTCCAACTGTTGCTTTTTTTGCCCTCCCGCACCCGCATTCTGTTTGTTGGCAATGTTGGCATTTCATTCCCATCGGATTTCCCAAGCCTGAGCTTTCTCGCATGCAAGCCTGCTACTTAAATAGTTTATGCGTGTACTGTCTGCACTTTGTCGTCCTAAAAATATGTAAATCGAGTCAAGTAAAAAAGTAAAACCGACTGTGTTTTTTTTTCTTCGCGTTTTTTTGCTCTTCTTGTTTCTTATTGTGAAAAATGCGCTCGGGAAAACACAAATTATATGAACTCGAAGGGATTAGATACTGTTCACGTTTTTTTTTGTTTGTTTTGAGTGTAAAGTTTGCAAGGAGTAAAAATGTTAAATTGTTTTACAGTTTATATTCAGTCTTCTTGCTCGCAGTTGAAGCATTGTATGGAATATAAATGAGGAATTGTGAACTTTTACACTTTAACATTTACGGAGCATCAACCTTTATTGAGTGCTTTATTTAGATTTAAAAAATAAGAGCTTTTTATAGAAAATATAAATTTTTAAAGTTAAAATAAATTTTTTTTGCATTTTTTTCTAAAATTTTTAAATTTTTTTTGTTTTTTGCTTAATTTTCACGTTTTTTCAACTTTTTCACGCTTAATTTTTATTCTAAAACAATTTAGAACTAAATACTCACTTCTGGAAGTTCATCTGGCACCTTTCCCATCCATGTGAGCGACAATATCGAGCAGTCGCTTTTCGCGTTCAAGGTTCGCTCGAAATGTAAATGCATTTTCCTTTCAGCGTCGCGCTGCGGCTTGCACCTTTCTTAGCACACCTGCGTTAACGTCCAGAAATCAACCCCTACAAACCCCACGCACTTTACCTTTACCTAATAATAATTTCTTTCCTCTGACGGCCATGCCACCTGTCTCAAAACCGCGCAAAACAAGTCCCTCCACACATATCCTTAATATTTAACACCAAATACGCCTAACTAACAACTAACAATTAAATTTCTGTCTTATCTATGGCAACGCGCACGTTTTCCGTATCTTTACACATCTTGCGCGATGTGTGTGCTCCACATTTTCATCACACCACACGCACGCACCCTTTTTACAACCGAAGCAGTATTGGTTTGTTGGATTGGTGAATTGTTTTTTGTGTTTAGTTTTGTTTTCAGTGATTTTTCACAGATCTATGATGTGACGGCGGCGCGCACCACCGAAACCGTCCGCCACACAGTCCGTACAGACTGCGCGTTGTCGCCACCCCCGCGCAGAGCTATGCACACGTCGCGCCGTCCCCCTACCGCCGGCACATCGCGCCACGCACACATATCGAGCGGCGTGTGAGTGCGGCAAACGCCTGAACCACTGCCGCCGCCGCCGCCACCATCATATATTGATTTTGATATCTTTAGGGGGTGAACAGTGCACGCATTTTGACTCCACTGCCATCTATCAGCAAACATCTAAAACATTTCATTAAATTTTGTTATTTACTAGAGAAACAAACCTAAAAATTAGGTTATTTTGATTTGTAACTTACAAAACAAGGTTATGTATATTTTATATAACCAATAAAGTTAAATATAACATAAATATTAACTTTAAGGGAAAAGAATTATGCGTAGATGAATTTAAATCCATAAAAGGTACAAATTCATCATCAGATAACAGTCTAACCTCTCCACACAGCCCAAAATATGCTGAACTTACTTTTTCACCCCATTCGTCACAAGCAGAAGCAGGTGGACCTATTTTATACAACTCAAAGTTTTTCGTATAGATCAACGCTTGCCGATAGACACAATAAAACTGATAGAAAATCAAATGACTAGATAAATTCCGATTGTACAAAGCGCATCCAATGTGTGTTGTATTGGCTGCATACATTTGCAAGAAATCATTCGAATAATTCGGTATTTTATCATGCAGCAAAAAATCGTAGAAATTAGGATTGTTATACGGATATTTCCTGCTTGCTCCATATGCACTGTACGTCCACGCCGTGAAAGCCATAATCATCTGGGGTATATCAATACGGTTCACGGTCATATTGAAACTAACATAACCATAACCAGTCGCGCCTAGATGCGTGCCATCTAGCGCGATTTTCGGATACACATCTTGATTGAAACAGCCTTTGAGATAGCACCCAGCGAAGAATTCACATTCCAGATCGTAGTTGATGACACGCATGTTTGCAGCCGTAGGGAAGTGGTCACGATGTGCTCCAGATGATATTATATCCCGTAACATGTTAATATTATCACGAATGATAAAGCGAGCTGCATCTGAAAGTGATTTGTAGGGACTGTCGATGTTTCCACAGGTTTCGCGTCGACGACAGCGTGTTTTGCATGGTAAATTTTTGTGATGGCGAGCGCAATATGCTTGTAATTGGGCTGCGGCTTCCGTAGGAGAGATGGTAATATTTTTTAGTGTATGTTTATCCTGACTGTGCTCGTACAGACATTGTGGGCCATCGCAATAATCTTGGATGTAATCCGGGGATGATTCGGCAGAGAGCTTCTTAATAGCATGTTCCAAATTTGTTCTTTCTGTGGATTTTCTTTGTGATGCTATTTTTTCAATCATTAGAAGCAAGAGGAATAGTTTTAGATTGTGATTTTTCTTCATTTTGATTTTGTTGTTGGTTATTGATGTATCATGACACAAAATGTCAGTAAATATTATTTTGTATGTATCACGATGACTTGATTTGTGTATGGTTTGCGTGTCTATTGACAGTTTCCATTTATTCGTTCGATTTTATGCTTGTAGCTTTAAATTTTATGCATGTGGACCTAAGAATGTCCAAAATATTAATTTAAGAAAACAGTTTAATACGAAAACATCAATAATTTAGGGCTAATGAATGTTACCAATGAAAAAATAATTTCCACAGCAGAGTATTTCACCATTTTTGATCCTATTGCCATCAAATATCCCCTATCTGCTGAATTTAATCAAAATTAGTCCTTCACTCAACAAAAAAACTTAAAAACCAGGTTATTTCTATCTGTAACTCACAAAATACAGGTTATGAATATTTTATGCAACCAACAAAACAAAACATAACCCCAAAAACAACTCCAAAGTAAAAGTAATACCCGATGAAGAATTTAAATCAACAAAAGGTCTAAACGGATCATCCGATAATAGTCTAACTTTCCCGCACAAACCAGAATGTATCGTAGATTCCCTTTCACCCCACTCATTGCATGCAGAAGCAGGCGGACCTACTTTATACAACGTAAAATTTTTCGCAAAAGACACAGCTTGCCGATAAACACAATAAAACTGATAGAAAATCAAATGACTAGACAAATTCCGATTATACAACGCACATCCAATGTGCGATGTATTCGCCGCGTACATTTGCAAGAAATCATTCGAAAACTGCGGCATTTTATCACGCACCAAGAAGTCGTGATAGTTCGGGTTAATATACGGATACTCAAGAGTAGATCCATAGCCATTGAACGTCCATAACATGAACGCAGTAACCATCTCGGAGATTGAAATACGATTCACGGTCATATTGAAACTAATGTAGCCATAACCAGTCGCGCCGAGATGCGTGCCATCAAGCGCAATTTTCGGATACACATCTTGATTGAAACATCCTTTGAGATAGCACCCGGCGAAGAATTCACATTCCAAATCGTAGTTGATAACACGCATGTTTGCAGCAGTATGAAAAATATCACGAAATGATCCAGTTGCTATTACGCTGCGCATTGTGTTTATCCACGTGCGAATGCAATGACGTGCTTTATCTGAAATTGATTTGTAGGGACTGTCGATGTTTCCACAGGTTGTGCGTCGACGACAGCGTGTTTTGCATGGTAAATTTTTCGGATGGTGAGCGCAATATGCTTTTAATTGAGCATCGGCTTCAGCGTGGAGATTGAAGTATTTTGCAGGGAATGTTTATCAGCACTTACATTGTATAGACACTCACACATTTCTCTGTTGCATTCTTCTTCGAAATAATCAGTGTCTGCGTAGAGCTTGCTGGCAGCCCGTTCAAAAATGGCGCTTTCTTCGAAAACAGCTCTTTCTTCATATTTTGTTCTTGAAGCTATTCTTTTAACCATTATTAGGAAAATTATTAGTTTTAAAGATTGCATTTTCTTCATTTTGATTTTAAAGTAAAATTAATATGTCAAGCAAAGTAATGTCAGATGATTCTTTTGTGCGCATGCGCGATAACTTGATTTGTGTGACGTTTGCACCTATGATAATTTGATAATACCCTAAATATAACCCCAAGGAAACAATTTAATACATTAAGTTAATGATAAAAAAGCAACGAATATTTTAATCAAGCAGTTTTCAACTCGCATCACTGTCACAATCATTTGGATCGTAATCTTTATCATCCTCATCATCATCATCAATATCTAGGTCCTCCAGGTCTTGGAAAAGTGATTCATCCACTTTTACTGCATCACCTTTAACATAATTAATAAAATATATACCAAAATAACATAGAATACGTTTTTTATACCTTCATCTAAGAACTTGAGATCAGATTCATTGAGTGTTTGATCTTGCATGAATAATTCCCTTCCTGTTAACTTCTTACCATCTCGTTCAATTGCTTCGCGTTTTTTAGCAATACCCATTTCATCTTCAAATTGTATCTTCCACTTCATAAAACTTTCAACTGTTACTTTAGTGCCTTCAAAACGTTTCTAAACACAAAAAAAATATAAATTTATTATAAAATAGAGGAAAATATAATAAAACAAAACCATTTCAGCAGCTTCATCTTCTTTCTGCTTCTTAATCGCGGCTTCTTCAACCATTTTTTTGTGTTCATCCCATTTGACATTCAACCATTCTTGTGCTGATGACACCAATGTGAAAATCATTACCATACCTAAGTTTTCAGTAACCTTTGGGCAAAAATACTCAATATAATAATATAATACTACAAATACTATTAAAATTAACCTGTTCTTGTAAATGCAATAACAGTTCCTGTTCGAAATCATCTTCAAAGTTAACAGTGTCCTCAATTTCCATGTGAGGTGCTTCATCTGGATACTTGCTAGTGTAGGTAAAGACTAAATTACATGTGAGTCCTTCTTCTGTGTCTGCATCATACTCTTCGGATTTGATTGGTATCGAAAACTTGTGGTGAGGCTCTGATGTTAATACTAAAAGCAAGGTTTATGGTTAGGTTATATGCAAATATTTACAAAATTAACGTAATTACTTACTTGTAACATCACCGTAATAAATTGATTCTAATGCTTCTATTTCATTCGTTTGTTCTTCTTTATAGTCCATTGTGAATTGTACTGTAGTTAATTAGATATTTGGGAATAAACATGCGGCGAGAAACAAGTATTTTGACTTTTTTGATAAAAGTGACGGGGTTATATGGGTATTTATTGGTGTATGTTGGGTTGCCTACGTTGCATATCTGCTAAAGAAAGATAAAATATCTCAAATAAAACTGACTTTAAATCAAAACTTGCATAAAATTCACAAATAAAACATATTCAGCTTGTTATTATGGTACTTATTAATGTAATTTATATTCTTCTTGTATATTGCTTTTAAAAATTGAAAACCTGAAATTTGTACACCGCGTTTGTATCGTGCATGTAAAGTTGCCTATAGTCAAGTAAAAAATCTGCACAAAAATAAGGATAAAACAGGATTCAACGTTTATTTTATCTATTTATCATATTTTTATAATGTACGCCGTGAAGTAGGCGATAAAAATATGCGATATTGTTAATGTAATGGATAATGGACATGCGCGTGATATAATAATTATTGAATCGTAAAGAAAATGCATAAAAGGTGTCATAACAAAACAGCGCGTTATAAATGCACGCGTAGTAATGAAAAAAAGGGTGAAAAAACTGGCGGACGAAGCAGAAACAGGACGTAATCTTTGCTGTGAGCGAAAAGAACAAATAAAACTTTACGGTTATGCGCCGTCCATTACTATCCCATCGCATTACATTATCACATATTCGTTCAAGAATTCAGCGCTTATCTGCCACATTAAACCACAAACATAAGAGAATATGAGTTTTATACATGCAATAGTTGAATATTTCAATAAACGCAAATAAAATATTTGTTGTTTACGTTGAAATTCGTAGTTTTTGAATTGCAACACAAAAAAAAGTAAACACACAACGTTTGATAAAGATCTGCGCGTGTTGTGTGCTGTGTGTGGTTTGGCAGTGGCGTTGAGGACGGCGTGGAAACAGTTGTGCGCGCACTTTCCGCCAATTCGCAAGCAGAGACGAGCCGCCGGCGTAGACCAACGCCGCCTCCGCGATTCACGAACGCGCCGCGGACGCGAACACAACGCGAAATTTTTCTTGCGCTTATCTTGTGCGTGTTTCACTCTCAAAACTATCAAAAACATTCAAAAACAATAAAATAATTCAAATATTTCGTTAAAATTAATTTAAAGTGCATGAAATTGAATTTAAAAAATAAACTACATCTTGTTTAAGTAAAACTTTGAAATAATAAATATGTGACATGTAAGTGTAATCGAAAAACTTTAAAAAACACTTTGTTCTTCAACGCAACCCGTGTCGGATGTAAACAAACGCGACAAGTGCGAATAAACAGAGTTAATTTTAGTTTGACAAACTTTGCTGTCACTTCAAAAGTGTTGAGAGATGTACATTCAAGAATTTCCAGTCTCCTGGATATAATACACACTTTAAAAGTAAGTTTTGTTTAATTTTTTTTAGAAAAATTAAATTTTTTTGATTTAAATTAAGTAATTTAACGTTTTAAGCGTTTAATAAATTATTTATTTGTATAAATATCATGCAGTAATTACAGTGGCACTGCGTAATTACAAACTATAAACCTGTGTTGTTGGTGGTTTATTATAAGCGCGAATAAAAGCGCTGCGATGCGTCGATATGCTGCGGCCGCCGTCGGCGTGCCGGAAATTAATGCGGCGGCGGATGGCGACGGAGCCAACGACAGATTTCCGTACTGTATGCATCGGCAAATGTTGGGAATTCTCCTGCATTGCAATAATAATTTTTGTTTTGTTAATTTACAACTAAAAACAACAAAATTATTGAAAATTTTAGAAAATTTCTTTGAAAAAATTGAATTTTCTTAAAATTTTATACAAAAACATCAAATTTTTATGCTTAAAAGCAAATAGAGTGAAATCTAAGTCATAACAAAAGATAATCTGCTTCAAAACGATCATTTTATGAGGTTTTTATTTGATTTTTCGCTAAAATTTGCTTTAATTCATTAAAAATTAACTTTTTTTGCAAAAATAATAAAATCGCCAATAAAATTACAAGTTTTGTAATTTTTTATCAATTGTCCTGTAACAGGTTTAACGAAATTAAATATTCAGCGCAAAGTTGAACGTTAAAACGGTTACGTTTCTAGTGCTTCAGTTAAAAAACTGTTAATTAACTTTCTGCTTTCCCGCATCGCGTAGGTTGTTAGAGAAACACGTGCATTTTTGCGTTTATTAGCGTCCAGCCAGCCGACCAGCAATAATTGCACGTCGAGGATTATTAATTTTATAACGTCACGTTAAACTTTGTTACAAAAAAACGCACACAAACAACGTTATACAACACCACAATTTATAAAAACTGCGCCATCTGGTATCAAATATCACAAAATACTAAAAACTAAAAAAAATTAAAATTAATTGAAATATTAAACATTTATTTGGTTTATTTTTGATTTTACGTAGTCCTTTGAATGTAAGTTTCACATTCTATAGCAAGATATTTTATGCTATTGTTTCTTTAGAAGTTGCGATCCTTCGGAAATTTGATTGAGTTTTTGTTGTATTTCAATTTCCGGTTAATAATAGTGCTTTTAATAATAATACACGGTATCCTTTCACCGTTGGCACTAAAATTACGCTGCGTAATGGAAAAGCGCCGTCGAAGAAAGTCTAAACTAAAGCAACAATCAAAAAACAACAAAAACAGCGCAAAAAAAAATCATCAAACAAAATTGAAACACTGCCTTTGTGTTGGATAAACCGCTGTGGTGCACACTTACACGGCTTGTTTAAAAGTTATAAGTTACTGCGGTTGTTTTTTATTGAACTTTATTGCAAATTACTTTCTATTTAGATGGAAAAACTTGGTTATGTATAGTGTGTTGCCTACTAAAGGAAATAAATTACGATTTATTAGTCTACAAAGGGTAAAACTGTGTTTAATAACAAAATTACATTAGAGTAACATTAGAGTAACATATAAATATTAAAAAATAAGATTTAGAGGTTAGGTTTCTATTTGTGAGGTTAAAATTTAAAAAAATGAAATATTTCTGTTTGTTTTAATATTATTCAAGATAAAACGTGAGTTATTCGAAAACTTTTTACTTTTCACGCGTTTTTTATTGTTTTTGTTGTGTGGTTTGTTATTTCAACTTGTTTGGGCTCCCTAAACGAAAATTAATTGAGTTTTTTCTTTGACTACATTTTTCTGCTTCCATTCACTCGTAAAATGTTTGTTTCTTTTTTAATTTTTTTCTGTGTGTTAATATTATTAATGTTTGCACAAACGAAGCGATTAAAACGTGATAAAAATCACGCGCAGACGGCGAGAGGAAGCGAATCGAAAATTACTCTCTCTCGACATTGGCGCAATTAATTTCAATTTCGCTTCTTTCGGTCTCCGTGAAACGATGAAGCGATCTGTTGAATGTGCGCCAGCGAAAACAATCCTTCAAACAAAGTTTGATATTGAATAAACATTAAACATTTGGACGCATTCAAACATTCAAAGGAAGCGGGAACTCTCTGCGCTGACGTTGTTGCTTTACAACATTTGGGTTTCTATTCTTAGAAATGAAAATAGAATTAAAATTCCCAAAATGTCAAGAAATAAAAAATCAACTCAAACTATCTTTATATAGATCTCTAGTTTTTACTCTCTTGTTCTAAACATAGTATGTGTCAATTAAATCAATAAGATTCGCCATTTAATTTTAAACAAATTAATTATATAAAGAATTGATAATAATGCACTTCAGCGCGCCATCTCGGATTCAACTATTTAACTATAACTATGATTGAATCTCAATGCCAACATTTATCCTATAGAAAAAGGCTGTCTTTGGGGTTTTCCCGGCAATTATTCGAATTTTTCTCGCCGTAAAAACCATCCTTGGACTTTAACAAACATTTTAAAATAAGAATGGGCCAAATTGGTCACGGCGTTGTTGAGTTATGCGTTTACCAACAGATTTTGCGATTCATTTTTATATTATAGATAGGTTGTATTGCATCCTTTTGTATTTTAACCTCTAAGATATGCAACCCAATGTACAGCTAAAATTATTTGTCGTGATATAATTTTAATTTAATAGAATTCACGCGATAATTGGTTTTAAAGCTTTTTATCTTTATAATTCAGAGAATTTTTTGCTCTAGAATGCGCGATGCGGTAGGTGCTTAATTAAAATGTAAATTAATTCTTTATTTGAAGCACAAAAGACGAAAGGTTCTTTCATTCCCTTTCTCTTCAGAGACCATTCTGTTTGTTATGACAAAGAATCACGCGCCAATGAGGGGTATTATACCCACCTTTAAAAGTCTAGAACCTGCTAGAATAACATAGATTCATAGGCGTCAAAGGTAATTGTATTGAAATGTGAAATAATGAGATTCTAGCTAGAAAAAAACTGTTGAGGAATAATTCCACATTTTATACCCTTCAAATGGAATTTATCACAACAAAAAATAGCCTATATCAATTTTCACATTATAAAATATCTCTATACAAAAATTTATTAAAATATCTTCAGTGGTTTTTGCGTAAAAGTGTAACAAACATACAAATAAATAATACTGAGTAAGCAAAAGTGATTGTCAGGTGTGGGGTTCGAACCCACGCTCTCATACGAGAACCAGAGCTTAAATCTGGCGCCTTAGACCGCTCGGCCAACCTGACTTGTTGCAACAACATAAAATAAACAATAACATTGTTATAGCTACCCATAACTATAACTCCTCATTCACTGTTAAACAATTAACCGGCAAAACACTATTTTTACCTCAACAAAGCAATACAATAAAAAACTACAATATAAATTGTGAGACGATGTAAAAAGAGTGAAAATTTAAATATTTACACAAAACGTCACATAAATTATCCCAACATTTGCATAGGTTTCAATGTTGAACGTTAAAAAGTTCTAGTGATAAAACGCGTGTTAGAGACACATTGCGATCGGGCGATCTATTTGTTTGACTTCTGTTGCGTTTATTTTCGTTGCACGAACCGTGTGCTGATATGAGCCACGAAGTGATTGTTCACAACTTGGGCCTCTACGGCGTCGTATATCATGTGCGCGATAAATATTACACTGCAACCAAGTATACTCAGGTGAAAATGCATGCAGAAGTGTCAAGATATTGCCAGGTAATACATTAATCAAGTTTATAAATTACTTTAATTTTAAAATAACGGTAATTTAAATATAAAAAACAAGTTTTGTTAGTTAAAGCACTTATAACTCAAGAACGGTTTGACAGATTTTGATCATCTATGACTTTTTAGGTTAGTTTTAGTCTGGAAAAAGAGAATAATTATTAAAATATTAAAATTTTTATTTTAAAGTGCGTTAAATATGGCTCGAAAGTTTATATAGATATTTAATCATAGTTTTAGTTGAATAATTCAATCATAGATGGCGCTACAGTACATTATTATGCTCTTTAATTTAATAATTGAGTTCCTGTACATGTACCGAACATAAATTAAGGTTATTTCCACTGTAAAACATAAAATCTTCCATTTTGGCTCCATATAAATGTTTAAACTTTACACAAACTTCAAAACCGAGTTAAACCCAATTGAAACATTCATAAAATTAAATTTAATCAAGCGTGTTATACACGAGTTGAATTCAAAGCACGAAAAACCCACCTGCGTTAAACAAACACTCAAAATTTATAAAATAACCTCAATTTCCCGCCAGTGGATTACATTTTATTAATTATTTCATGCTCATTTCATAAACCCAACTGAACGAATTCGTAATTTATGCGAGTTTATATATTTAATGTTATCATAACGTAAATCAAATCAATTTTATCCGATAAATGCACGTAAAAAGTTTTCATTTCGACATTAAATTGAATAGCAATGCGGCACGTTACTTAAAATTAAGCAATTCGTTATGAAAATACTGCTTTACTCACTCATTCAGCCTGTAAATGTAAATTTATTAGTTATTCACGTACGCAAGAGGTTATGACACGTATTAACATGTTTATGTGGTTGCATACATTAAAGATATGTATACATTATTATTATAGTATTACGGAATAATTTACTATTATTTAGTTATTGAATTAAACTGAAACAATTACTTTACAGTTATTTGTGAGTGTGTAGCATTAACCAGCGCCATTTTGAACAACACGCACCGCCATTAACATTTTATGAATATTGGTTTTCACTTTGTGTGCTTGTTTTATCGCCGACGGAAATATTCGTCAATAAAACTTGTGCCTATATACTCTGGATATTGATAGATAAACATAAAAAATTGGTCGCGTTTGGAAAACATTGAAATTCACGCGCTTTGATTTCAAATTTTACATTTCTCTGTCGAAATATGGCTATATGTAAATATACCTTTCACTTTGTGTGTATATTGGGTTGCATAACATATATTTTTCTGTGTCAAACGATGAGAATCCCTACTTCCCTACTAATATTATAAATACGAATGTCCTGATGTTTGTTACACTTTCACGCAAAAACTACTTAACCGATCATCATGAAAATTGGTACACATATTCTTAGTGGTCCCCGAATGGTTATACGCTACTTTTTATTTAATAAAAAAAATTATTTTTTAAATAAAATAAAGAAATTGTTTAGCCAATAATACCTCTGCATCTGGCTATTTTACTACTTTAACGCCATCTAGCATTCCAGCAATGAAGCTCAAACCTAAGTACTATAGTACCATCACACTGTATTATCACACTGTATTACCAACAGCTACGTCAACATCAAATCCAATTGACTACACTATGGAGACTGTACACTATACTTCCATAGACTATACTTTCAGCCATTTTAAACTTCCCGCCATTCTACTTCATTGTTACTTCTTCTGTGACTACAGACGCGTACGGAAGCAACTTCATTAGTTTAGATATTCGCGAGCGAAGCCGCGGGTTAAAGCTACTACGTAGATAAATGTGGCGAGTTTTTCACATGCATTAAATGTTTGCTGATGTGAGTAGTGAATCGTAGCTTATTTTTTCTTTGTTTTATTGGCGTGGTATGGTTTTCATGCATTCATGTATGTTTCATGCGACAGGTCGCGAAATGCGAAACAATTTGCATGACATTTCGTGCTTACGAGCTTACACGATAGAAGAATGCCGTGTTTCCGTTCGAGTGGCTTTGAAGTTCGTCGCGTATTCTTTGCGTCTTGACATAAATATTTCATTTATTTTATTCAACTGCACTGCATGACACTATTTCTCACATAAAAACGCCGCGCATGCGCAGATACTCTATTCTATTGTGTAGTATGTAGAACTAAGAGAGGTTAGGTTATATGTGAATCTGAAAGCTTTCCGCTTGTTGAGCATTGCGCCATTGAACAACCTTGGACCTTTACTATCGTGAAAGTGGACGAAAAGCTCGCGCGTGTTTATCTTTCGAGCAATTGCTGCCCATTCGCACAGCACACATCCCACGAATTCATTTACTTCGCGCACCCTCGTCGCGTACTTTTTTGGTCGCGCTTACAGCCGACACTAAACAGGATTCAGCTTTAAGCTCAAAGCCAACATGTACTCCACGCAAATAACTCTTACCTTTAAATAAATAAATTTAAAAATAAAACAAATTCTTTACTTGACTAAAGAGTTGTGTTGATAAAAACTTTAAAAAAAAAAAAATTTTTTTTAATTTTTTGAGTTTTTTGATGAAAAAACAAAGAAAAAACTTTTTTTTGTTGTTTTTGGAAGCGCCTATAACGCTTTCAGTAATCCTTATTACGACTTATCAGACGTTCGTGCTGGCGACTCGTATCAACGTTTCTTTGCGTTCTTATTCACTTCCTGTTTGCCTTTTGGCCACTTGGCAACCCGCCTAGCGCTTTCCAACCGGATGTCATATTAATTCCCAGTGATTCATCGCTTCTACGAGTAGGTTAGCTTTTTTTTTGTTTTTCCATGAATATGATATTAGTTTTGACTTTGTATTTATTCATTTGTTTTAGATTTATACTCATCCTGATGAATCTTTTTCCTCTTCAGTCCGTATTTTTATGCTTATCAGTGTTTTGATCTAACCTAAAGCCCAAAGCTCTCCAAAGTTCCAAAGAGGTTCTTTGAACTTGACTTTATCAACGCCTTGTGACAGACACTTCTTTAGTGTCCTCGAGAGATGTCCTCGAAAGTTAACTGCTATCAAGATGCGAAAGCAGAGTGACAAATTAGTAAAAAATTATACCGAGTAAACGAGATTGAGATTAAAGTTGTTTTTAATGTGTAGATACTGTATAAAGTTACATTCGGCGCGTTTGATGTTGCTGTCAGTTTAGATTTTTGACTTTGCTGTATTGATGGTTGCAAACATCACGAATGTCACGCTTCGAGTTGATTTCGAGCTCGTTAAACTGCTGGATTGCGAATCGAGGAGCCGGAAAGGATTAAGCGCTGGGCGAATACAAAACGGTCGATTTGAGCGGCACGTAGCGGGAATTAAAAGAAAATTTGCCTTACGAATGCGAGCGCAAACTTTCAACTGTCGTAAAAGCGGATCCACCCACACACATACACACACACAAAGCGTGATTCTTTGCGGAGTTTTAGAAAAGTCTACAAGTTACACGTATTTTTGTGCAGAGATTAATGAAGGCGATTCAGAAGTTTTCAAGGGGAAGAAAACGTCGCATATTTTTACTTTTATTTCCATTTTGCTCATTTTTCATTAAAATTTCATCTTTTAGATTTCGATTTTAACCAGCCTATCTTATAGAGAAGGTTCCGTAGGTTAAGAGTCTGTGATTTGACCTTTGTATCTCTTTTAGTTTACGAGATATTCACAATTGAAGAAAATGCTCAAAAATTGAAAAATGTCACTTTTTAGCACTTTTAGTCGCATTTTTCAACCTTAAACTCTTTGAAATTAAAGAACTGTAAATTCCTATCTGATAGAGAATTATTCATTCTTCCGTAATCTACAATCCGCTGGTTGCTATCTCTTTTAGTTTAGAAGATATTAATTATTGAAAATCGGCAAAAAAAAGTATCAAGCACCCCCCCTTGCCCATTTTTTCTTAGGACTAAAAATTTCATCTCTTAGATTTCGATTTTAACTAGCCTATCTTGTTGAAAAGGTTCGGTAGGTTATAAGTCTGCAATTTGACCATGATATCTCTTTTAGTTTACGAGATATTCACAATTGAAGAAAATGCTCAAAAACTGAAAAATGTCACTTTTAAGCACTTTTAGTCGCATTTTTCGACCTTTTACTCTTTGAAATTAAATAACTTTAAATTCCTATCTGATAGAGAATTATTCATTCTTCCGTAATCTATAATCCGCTGGTTGCTATCTCTTTTAGTTTAGAAGATATTAATTATTGAAAATCGTCGAAAAAAAGTATTAAGCACCCCCCCTTGCCAATTTTTTTCTTAAGACTTAAAATTTCATCTCTTATATGTCGATTTTAACTAGACTATCTTGTAGAGAAGGTTCCGTAGGTTAAGAGTCTGCGTTTTGACCTTTTTATCTCTGTTAGTTTACGAGATATTCACAATTGAATCGTTTTACATAAAACTTTACTTGTTTTTGTTATTTTATTAATATTTGCTAATTTTTACTAAGACAAAACGTTTCCTAAACGTGAGTTTACTTTTTATAAATTTAAAGGTTATTATCAAGGCCAAAACCTCACTTTTGACAATTTTTTCCATAAAATAAGCAATTTAATTTATTTCCACGCTTTCTATTGAGTACAACCCTGGCCTAGTAAATGTTATTGCCCGAATACACCACGGAATGTGAAGGGTTGTTATCATCGGCACGAAAATGTCCCTCCGGCACAGTTTGCCCCACAACCCAAAAACGCCAAAGTATTTCACAGTAACGGCGACGGCGAGGGAAATATGCAGGAAATACAAATTCAGGCCGGCGGGTAGTAAGTGACATCTAGTGGTTAACAGCAAGTGATCCCTGATTTAACGTTCCACGATAACAATCTATTCATTCCACAAATAATTTAACAGAGTGTAGAAACCATAACTGCCGCAACAGATTTTTTTCCATATCTAAAAGTGAATTTAAGGCTTGATTTAACAAATTCATTCCTAAAGTGAAACTCGTCGTTAACTTCCGGCTGTCAACCGGCAACTGTCAGCATTGTGATCGTGACATGAATGTATCACAAGGGGAACCATTCTGTGGAAGGAAATAGTGCAATAACGTGCGAAATCGTTCAATAGACTATGAAAGCTTTTAAAAAACAGTGAAAGTAGAGTAAAAAAGATTTTGCTAGTACGCATGCGCAAATATTTTGATGCTAATTGTGTCGATTTTAAGAATAAAATTTGTAATTTTATTAAAAAATAAAATAGAAATACTAATAAAGTGCCATCTACAATTAAATGATTTAACTATTACTACGATTAAATCTCTATATCAATTTTAATCACATATTTAACACCTTTTAAACAAAATTTTTTAATATTTTAGTAATTATTCTCTTATTCTTGGTCAATACAAAGCCAAAAAATCATAGATCATCAAAATCTGTCCAGCCATTCTTGAGTTATAAGCGCTGTAACTAACAAAACATTTTTTTTATACGATATATACACCAAAATACACAAAAACTAACTTTTTCCGAATTACCATGACATTTTCTCTACTTTAAACTTTTGCTCAGCAATTTACTGACCTGTAAAGGTTAATACAAGACCAGCAAGCCCTTTGGAGGGTTAAAGTCCTGCCGAAAGTTCACAGCCAAACTTCCAGCCCTAGTATGTGCATATATATTATTTACATGCTTATTTGCAACTTGTAATTACCTTCCACCAATGCGCAAAGGGTTGATGTACTCGCACTTGTGCAGTAAACGTTTCACTGTCTTGAAATTAACAATCATTGAATATTCTGTGTTGAATGAGAATGAGAATGAAAATTCAAAATGCTAAACACAAACTCTAAACTCTAAACACAGAATGCGAAATGTGTGGCAAGGTGTAAAGGAGTAGTCGAGGTGTATGTAAGGTCGAAGCACGAGTAATTTGAGCGACAAAACTGGGTGCAGTACATCTAGCTACGTGGTGGCACGTAGCAACGAGGCAAATGACAAAGGTTGTAAAATTAACCGCGTCGAATGGCTGAATTTCATCGCAAGGAGCATAAAGTACCAGCGTTATGGCCGAGGATATTACCAAACACTCACCCGGCGTTGCATAACCTCAAAAGGCTAACTATTTTATGTTTTATTAGCTTTCGCCCGCGACTTCGTTTCCGGTGTGTTTAATAAAGAAATAATTTGTTTTTACTCTTTTGTTCTAGACATAGTATGTGTCAATTCTATCAATAAGATTCGTAATTTTATTTTAAATAATAATTTAATAATATTTTAAATATTTCGCGGCTTCCCTCGCGAATATCTAAAGTAATGAAGTTGCTTCCGTACGCGTCTGTAGTCACAGAAGAAGTAACAATGAAGTAGAATGGCGGGAAGTTTAAAATGGCTGAAAGTATAGTCTATGGAAGTATAGTGTACAGTCTCCATAGTGTAGTCAATTGAATTTGATGTTGACGTAGCTGTCGGTAATACAGTGTGATAATACAGTGTGATGGTACTATAGTACTTAGGTTTGAGCTTCATTGCTGGAATGCTAGATGGCGTTAAAGTAGTCAAATAGCCAGATGTAGAGGTATTATTGGCTAAACTATTTCTTTATTTTATTTAAAAAATTATTTTTTTTATTAAATAAAAAGTAGCCTATAACCATTCGGGGACCACTAAGAATATGTGTACAAATTTTCATGATGATCGGTTAAGTAGTTTTTGCGTGAAAGTGTAACAAACATCAGGACATTCGCATTTATAATATTAGTAAGGATAACTAATAATGCACTTCAGCGCGCCATCTCGGACTATTTAACTATTACTATGATTGAATATCAATGCCAACTTTTATCCTTTAGAAAAAGGCTGTTTTTAGGGTTTTCCCGGCAATTATTCGAATTTTTCTCGCCGTTAAAACCATCCTTGGACTTTAACGAACATTTTAAAAAAAGAATTGGCAAAATTAGTCTTGGCGTTGTTGAGTTATGCGCGTACCAATGCATTCTGCGATTCATTTTTATATATTATAGATTTAATTTTTGACACACATAACCTAACTTCTAAGTTTAACCTAACTTACTAAGAGATAAAATAAACTGAAAATAGCTATAAATTTAATTTAATATTTGATTTTATCTAAAGATGTGAATTATGAACGACACCCAAGTTGAATATTAATTTTACTCGTTGAAGGCAACGCCTTTCCCTGATGATGGTTCTATGTTAGGGAAGTGGGAGGAGAAGAGGCTAATGTGCAAACTTTGAGTGCAACTAAATGCCACTAAATGCATTCACTATCTGGGCTGGCGCGTGATGGTACACGAACACGAATAACTCGCATAAATTAGCCCTGAAAGCACGGCAGCACACAAGAATATAATATGTTACAGGGGTGCAAATAGGGTGCCATTATGCAAAATGCCAATATTGAATTAATTTGCACACAAATTTAATCTGTACTTTTGAGAACATTAGAAAATGTCAAAATATTGACAAAAAAATACATTAAAATAAGTTTTTAAGGTTAACAGAGGTTAAAAACGTTGTCTCTTATTTAATACGCCAGTTTGAAAATCTGAAATATTAAATTTGTGTTATTTGGGTTGCATACCAAATACAGGTATTCAAGTTTAACCTGTACATTTAGAGAATATTAATAATTATCAAAATATTGTTACACACAATCGTTTTTGAGGTTATGAGAGGTTAGAAACATATTTTTTCATTGTTTTAGGTTAATATAGTACATGACAATGGAATACGCCATTTTAAAAATCTAAAACAATAAATTTGCGTTATTTGGGTTGCATACTTAACACATATATGCATGTTATTTGTTGTCCGTACCAAAAATACTAGTTGATTTGAATAGACCTCATAATTGCCTAAAGGAAGCTTAAAAACATTGTGTAAGTTTGTATTCATAAACAGAAGAAACCTCGCACTTTTTACATCGCCATCCCATGGTACATAGTAAAATGTGGCATACCTAAATTCTTCGCTCTAAAATTAATTGAATAATTAATTATTAATAGTTGTAAATTGTTTATTTCTTAATTTTTTACTAATTTTTCCATTTCCTCTGCAAAATATCCACAAATACACGTTCCACAAATATAAACAATAAGCAATGCAAAGAGGAATAAATTGAATTCCTGAAATAATAATTCGTTGATGGATTTTTAAAGTAATTGTATAATAATGGAATAATATTTAACTTACAATCAATTCTGAAATCAGAATCATGGCAACAGTGACACTAGTGGCTAAATATTGCAACAAAAATGCCCATTTGGACAAGGAGACAACACCATCCCAAGCTCTTAAGTTAAAAAATAAGATATTAAGTATCGAGTGGCTAAACAAGGATTTTAGTCACGAGCGTTTAATCAATCGAGTGTTTAACAACGTTTGGCATCAGCGCATTGGGTTGACTGACAGCGCATGACATTTCATATGGTCTTGTGCTGCAACTTAGGCCAAAGCGCAGGCGCAAGCTCCACCCGTGACTAAAGATCGTGACTAAAGTACTTTTTTGATAAATTTATCATTTGACTTAACCGTTTCGTATTGTGTTGTAAATTATATGCTTTTTTAAGTTGTTTCAAACGAAATGCTTTATCCTTTGTACTTTGCATTTTGCTTAATATGACTTTGAATTCCTGTAGACTGGCACTCGTAAGCAACATCAATGCATGTATATAACTACAACTAGTTATTAAACCAATAACCATATAAGAAAACTCCAGATAAAACAAGAAATTAAACAATTCCCTAAATGGCCGTTGACTTAAATCAATATAAAGATACTAAAACACACAACTGATCAATATATTGATGAAATATTGATGAGAATCTATTCTTACACTCGGATTAACAATTCCACAATCATTTATCTTGTTATTCTCACTGCTCAAACAGGTTTCCATTTCACTAGCAATCAAGCCAACCAGAAATCCAAGCAGGCCGCAAGCCAAAAAACGCTTGAGCATTAAATTTGATTCGATGACAATGTTTCGCATTCTCGATCTTAAATGGACAAATTGTTTAGATTCCATTAACTTCCATACGCTATGTCCTGATTCTCGAGCTGATTGCAATGTGACTACGATAAAATAACCTATACATGTTGAGGTTAACCATGAGAGACTTAAGGTTATGTCACCAAACTGCATTCCGGAATCTTAAAACGTCAAAAATATATTAAATTGCTTTTTTTTTCAATAAATTCATTTATAATTGTTTCTTACAATATAAAGTGTATAAATAGTTTAAATTTCCAAATGTAGTCACAATGAATGCATAAGTAAACACCCAGTAAATTAAAATTGAAGTTTTATTCGGCCAGTAATAATTTTCAGCGATACGAAAGTTTAGAAAATCGTATCTTGTGATTAACATGATGAATGATACTGATTCTGGTGAGTAGTAAATGCGGATTAAACAGAAAAACGTAGAAATCATGCAAGATTGATTAGTTTCGTTGTAATTTTTGGTATATTAATGATAATAACCTCATTATTGACATTTAGTGATTGTCTGCTGCTAAATTATTTAATAATCACGTCTAGAACATTTTATTTAATGTTTTTCTTTATTTATCCAGAAAAATTATATTTATTTCACTTTCACTTTTGAAGCATAAGGTTTTTTCTATGTTTAGAGACATAAAAAGTGGTATTTTAAACATGGACGGCCAAAACTGTGACTAAAGTACTTTAGTCACGGGTTTTAGTCACAGGGTGGAGCTTGCGCCTGCGCATTTGCCTATGGTGCAGTAATTTTGTACTAAAAAATTTAAATACAAAAACTAAACGTAAAAATAGAGTCGAAGTAGAAAAAATAGCGTAAGCATCACGTGGCTAAACGTTATTAAACACTCAATTGATTAAACGCTTGCCACGCTCACTTTAAATCAATGTCATGACAAAAACCCCCGTATAGCCACTTGACACTTAATATATTATTTTATAGGTTAAAATATATTTGGATAAAATTTTATTTTTTTAACAGTTTTCAATTAAACGAAAATTCTAGAGTTAATTTAATGAAAACTCAATAATTAGTGTAAATTTTTCCTCCGTATATTTTTAAATTTAATTTAAAATTGCAGTTTTTGGTAAAAATAACTGAAATTAAATTGCAGCTGCACGCGGCCGACTACTACTGATCCATTGTTATCTATTAAATGCGATTTTGATGAAAATGCACGCAGGACGTCAGCGCGTGGTCTCTGAAAAACGCGAAAACGCTGAAATTCATATTGAGATCAATGCTTTCACATTTAATTTGATGAAAATTTCCATCCATCAGTCGGATAGACACTCTAGTTTACCAGTGTATATTTATTTGACATTTGTGGACATCACATCAAAAATTATAAAAACAAATAACGTGATTTAATTCAATTTCAAAGTATTTATTCCACATACCCGCGTAATAATATTTTATGAAAACAAATATATTGTTTAATATTAATAAACTACTTAATGAGATAAATTGTAGCGGCTATAAATCACTGATAATATGTTACAAGATGAAAAAGTGTTTCTTTTTCGTTGAATGTTTCTGTGAACCGCGTTATTTTTACTTGTTGGTTTGTATTTCGATTTGTTTCGTGCGATGTGAGAGTTGTGCGAAATTCAGCTGCTCCTACTAAAATTAGCACGTGAAAGGCACAACTTGAACGTGAATGGAAAACGCAATATGAAAACAAACAAACTGAAACCGAAATATTTTCCGGCAGAAACATTATGAAAACATGCCCGGTTTAATATTTCTTGAGCATATAAACAGCGAAATATAAAAATTGTGTGTAGTTCAACAAAAAAGAAGGAAACAATTGTTACTTTTCGGGTTTTATGACTTTGTTATTTAAAATTATAGGATGTGAAGTGGAATATTATTAAAAAGGGAAATTTGGAGGAGATTAAACGTGATGAAAGAAAAATACATGAGAGTTTTGATCTGGTTGGGATTGAAGTGTAAAAAAAGTAAATTTTTTGAAAAAAAGAGAAAATTCGTTGTAACTCGGAAACTAAAAGAGATAGGTTAATGATCTTTTTTTATGCCGATAAATAATTAAAAGAACAATAATATTAGTTACATAGAATATTTAAAAAATTGTTTAATATAAAATTATTTGGCTAAAACTAAAAAAATTTTTTAAAAAATGTTTCAAAAAAAGTTCTAACTTTGCAGGTCAATAACTTTTTTATTAATTATCGCAGATTCTTGAACTATATATCGTTTAAAAGAAAATTTTATTGAGATTAAGAATACAAAAATGGAATAAATACGCCTTTTAATTTTTGTGTGGCAAACAAAAACAAAAATACAATTTTTTACTTTTTTACTATTTATTTTTATTTGAATTTTCATAAAAATGAAACTACTACCTCTCTAAATAAAAACTGACAAAAAAGTATTTGCACTTTATTTACTTGTTCAACCACTAAACAACACACAAATTTATTTGTCTCGCCACACACTCATCTCGCATGATAATATACAAGAAATTTGTTTCAACGCTTACTGCTCTCGACGCTGTCAACGCGTTTCCATAAACTTCTTCACGACATTAAAAGACATCTCCGCCTTTATGCTCCGCGCTCGGAAGATGGAAGACGCCTACATAATGTGCGCGAACGCAGCGAAGCGAACAATCGCATAAACCCTGGTTTGGCGCGCGTTAATGTGGCGCCATTTGCACACCAGTGTTATTTGAGCTTTACGCGTTCCTTTTCGAGGAGAGAACGAGTAGGGGTACGAGGCGTACACTTATTCGCATATTCAATTCGGCCGCCAACGCCGTGGAAAATAGGCATGCGTGCGTTTGCACTTTTTCAACGTCTCGCTGCAATATTTTAGTCTCTTTGCGATGGATACTTCGGTGTTGAGTGTCTTCGCTTGTAACGGGCGGGAGGCAATAAATTAAATTTTTACGTGAGTATTGCCAAAAAGATATTTGCTAACGCAGCGGGCTTAAAAGTCACAAAAACGATGCTAAAATGGCAAAAATTTAGAGTTTTAAAGGAAAAAATACGAGAAAAATATTATATGGACAATATTATTGTGCAATCAAACGTTTTAGAAGTATATGTATTGATAAGCATCAAATTAATATACTTTTTACTGCCCTAGGGCTAAAAAAAAGATGAAAAATTGAAATATTGCAAAAAATCACATTTTTAGAAGAAAAAATTGCAAAAAAAAAATTGATTGACAATATTATTGTACCATCAAAAGTTTTAGATGCCTACTAACTAACAATCATCAATTTAATACATTTTTTACTGCCCTAGGGTTAAAAAATGCTGAAAAATTAATAAATGGCAAAAATTCAGTTTTTAAAACAAAAAAAATACAGAAAAAAAATTATATTGACAATATTACTGTACAATCAATAGATTTAGAAGCCTACTACCTAATAATCATCAAATTCATACATTTTTTACTGCTCTAGGGCTAAAAAAAAAGCTAAAAAATTGAAAAATTGCAAAAATTCACATTTTTATAAGAAAAAATTACAAAAAAAAAGATTCTATTGACAATATTTTTGTACAACTAAAAGTATTAGATGCCTACAAACTAACAATCATCAATCTAATACATTTTTTACTACCCTAGGGTTAAAAATGCTGAAAAGTTGAAAAATGGCAAAATTCAAATTTTTAGACGAAAAATTACAGAAAAAATTATATTGACAATATTACTGTACAATCAATAGATTTAGATGCCTACAACCTAATAATCATCAAATTAATACATTTTTACTGCCCTGGGACTAAAAACGCCAAAAATCTTTTTTTCTTCATTTTTTTCGTGTTTAAAACCTTTTTTCACGTTTTAACCTTAAATTATACCATCACTATACAATATACCTTGTAAAACGTACCAAAAGCATAATAACATAAATTAAGAATAAAACACCAACGCAAACGAATAAAATTGAGAATTTAAACGCGCAGCACCCTTCACTTCAAGTCAGCATCGTTAAAAATGAAAGAAGAAAGGGTCGTGAGGGTCGCTACACAAACGTGTTGAATATGTTACCCTTGCTTTTACTTTTATTCACATATCTACACCGTACAGCGTATACCCTACACCCGCATTCACCCTCTATTTACCCTTTTCAGGACGTTAAATATTTGAGCCTTTCTTTTCGCATTTCTGCACATCTTTCTGCCTCTGCTTTTACAGTCGGTGAAATAATACTATAAATATATAATAAACTGAATTAATATTTATTAGTTATCAAAAGAATACCCAAGAAACAAGCGCATAGAGGATATAAAGGAAAAATATTGCAAGGTGTGAATGGATTGCAACAACACGTGACAGCACACGTAAGATGTTGATGTAAATGTAGATGGATGACGGAGTGGAAAAATAGGAAACAATAGAATGGCAGGAAACGGTAGGAAACAGGTCAGGATATGGACCGAGCAGCGAGGACAAAACGCCGGGAAACAATTGATGCCCGGCGCCTCCACTCACTTATTAACATCACGTTTCTTGCTAAGTTTTTTCTTCTGCAGAGAATTTTATATTATTTCTTTCTTTGAGAATACAGTTTTTATTTTTACTTATAAAAAACATATAATAAATAAAATCTTGTTGAGCAATGTAAAAATTCACAATCAAAGTTTTTAATATTTTTTATGTTTTTTTTATGTTTTTTTATTTTGATAAACGAATATATAAGCTGTCAGTAGTGGAAAATTTATTAGTACTAATGCTAATTGTCTTTTTTATATTACCATGGAACAATGGAAGCATGTGGAATCCTGTTTAACGTAAACGTGAAAGAAATGTGAGGTGGAATAACTCATAAAAAAATTTACCACACAAACAGCTTGGTTTTTGCTGCGTTGTGTTTTTCGCGATGAATGTGCAAAAGTTTTTTGAACACGAGAAAAACAAACGGAATATATGAACAAAGAAAGATGTAGAATTTAGAGTAATTATGATTTTACACTTATTTTACTTGAATTTGTACCAAAATATTTATTTTTTCAATTTTCAGGCAATTAAATTACTTTTTCCAATTTCCAACTTTAAATCGTCAGTTTTCACAGGGTATTGAGACATAAAAAGTGCTACTTTAAACACAGACGGTTAAAATACTTTAGTCACGGGTTTTAGTCACGAGAGTGGCTAATTTGTTACTTAATAAAATACCAAAAAAATATTTTTAGGATTTTCATGAAGAAATCAATGAAAAAAAGGAAAAATTTTGAATTAACTTTTATAATTTAAGTATTTTGCAGCCCTAGGGCTTGAAAAACTTAAACAATGCACAATTACTAAAGTTTTACATGCCTTTGAGGCTTGTAAGAACTTAAAAAACTTACAAGTTTCAATCTCTGCCAACTTTTGTATTAATGCACGTTTTCAGAAAGTAAAACTTCTTCAAACCCGATGAAAACTTAACGGAAATGCAAAATGTATGTAAAAATCAATGATGTCATTTTATGTCGTATTATATTTCCTGCTTGCCTGCTCGGAATGAATCGAAAACAAGCGAAGCAAACAGAGTTCACTTCCGGCGCGCACGAATAGAAGTGATTTCGAACGCCCCAATGCATTTGAATACGCTGCGCATTTTAGCATTACGCGCATTACACGCCACTTTTGTATTTCTATATCCTGCATTTGTATCTTCAATACTCGTATCTACACATCCGATGATCACACAACACAAAACATTTGGAAATGTCGCAAGAAGTAGTATACGACAGAAAATAACCTCAAAATTTAAAAAGCATTAGTAAAGGTGTTGAAATTTTTAAAATTTAAAATAAAATGAATTTTATGCATCCTAGCGCCACCTATATACGAATTTTATAAGTATAACTTCAATTTAATCACTATATCAACTTTCATCCCTTATTTATCACCCTTCCTGTTATTTTTTCACCACAAAAACTACCCCATGGTATTTTCCAAGGTCTAAACTATATTTCTACCAAATTTTATCAAAATTCATTCAGTGGTTTACCCGTGAAAGCGTCACAAACATACAAAAACATATTTCTTCGGTAATCTGAAGTATAACATTGCATAATACCAGCAAAAACAGAAAAAAATCATTATTTCTATTCTTGTAGACCGTTCATTTCCTGCGCTTACGCGTTGACATCATTATATCCGCACGTGCAATTGCTCAACAAAATAAAAACAAAATAAAAACCATAACTAATATTACACTGACATTAATAACGTACAAGAATAAACATCCTGAGCCAACAGACATGACTTTATTATGTTGACAACTCTTCAAAAACTCTTTCTGCTTATTTCTCATTGTCCCCCGATTTGTTCCTTTCTATTATTTTCAGTTCATTGAGTAAGAAAATAGGTTAAATAAATACTTGATGCTGTTATTTTATTTGGCGAGAATACAATTTACGAGTGTGACTTACTATGCTTTAGTCTATATCTCCCGGATGTTGTTTTACGATTTTAGCCGCACAAATCTTCGAAATTGTTTATTTTGTTTCGTGATACGTTGGATAATTCAAGATAGCGAATAGAAAATGGAGAGGATTACGAGCTGCGGCTTGTCTTGCGGTTGATTGATGCTTCAATCTTATCAAAATTGCAAACAACGGAATGCAGTGGAATTTTTCGAGAGTGTGAAAAGTGCATTCATGCATTTAGGTGATTTATCTATAATATAAAATGTTAGAAAGCGCATAACTCAACAACGCTTAGACCAATTTGGCCAATTCTTTTTGACGTGATAACGTCTTTAAAATCGTTTTAGTCGGGTAACATGTTCAGAAACTTGTGTCACGAGGCCTCCGATCGCAGGTATAACGAGAGAGAGAGAGAGAGACGGACCGATCTCCCGTCTCATCTCGAGCGCTGCCAGGCATTCCGTGAAACTTGACACGCGGAATCCACACGAGCGGAGGCAGGCATAGTGTTCGAGTGAGTGGACCGATCTTCCGTCTCTCTCACTCTAGCGGCACTTCGCCGCCAGGCGTTATCCCGCACGTCTTCACGACGTCGGAATCTATCGCTTTTGTCCCTTTAGTCCCGCCATTCAAAAGCCCACGTCGTCCTTTCGTCCGTATTGTCTCAAACTACGACCGCCACCACCACCGCCGCCCCTTACACGGATTGTATCGCAGGACGTCTGCGGGGACGTCTAGTCGAGGCAAACATCTGCAGCGCGTTGGTTTTTCATCAGCGGAGCAAAGATTGCTTTCAGCATCTTTCCGGATGCTTCAATTTCTTTATGATGCACACAGAACTTAAAAACTGTGTGCACTTTTCACTCTCGAGAGGGTGCTTTCAGAGCACAGAGGATTGAGATGAGAAAAACTCATCGCGAAGAATATTGAGGATTTTACATGGACAATAAAAAAACTAAGAGACATGCGCACAGGTAAAAAGATTGAACCGTCCCGAGAGGACACTAATGGACACATCTTTTACCTGGAGGACTCTAGGAACTGAGAAATTCCGAGACAATTCGTGAAACATTTTCCGAATCATCAATCTCGACAAAGTAGACGTTAAAAACATGCTTTAGTAAATTTTTATACAAAACATAACCTTTCTCAAGAGGAAAATCTATTTTTTAGTAATTTTTTAATATTTTACTTATTTTATTACTAAAAATCGTTTTTATTCGATGTTTCACGTTTTATTCGCGGATTTAACCTCAAAAATTGATGTTTTGCTTAAAAAATATAATTTTTCTAATTCCACCTTTAAAACTCCACTTTTTCCACGGTTTTGAGAGACGAAAAGTGGTATTTTACTCATGGACGGCCAAAGCCGTGACTAAAGTACTTTACCCACGGGTGGATCTTCAAATACAAAAACTAAACGTGTAAATCCAGTGAAAATAGAAAAAATAACGTAATAATCACATTGCTAAACGTCGTTAAAGTGCAACTTAGCGCTCTAGATACTTAAAATACCATTAATCACCAATTTACGCAAAAAATCAGAATTTTAATCCAAAAACCTAAAATTTTATCATAAATCTCAACAATCAAGAAGTGAAAAACCTACTTTAATAAATTTTTAACCAAAACATAACCTAACCTCAAAGAAAATCTACTTTTTAGTAATCTAATTCTTTGCATTGTTGAAGGCATTATTCAAACGTGGTGAATTGATAAACCCTAAGAATAGCAGATACAAATGAGATACAGTAGTTTCCTCCTGCAAAGGATCTAAAGCATCCATTTACTCAGTTTTCAGTTTTTCTCAACGTGCACGTTTCCAACTCTAGATAAACTGCACAGCAATGGCTGCTATTGCGAGGAAAACTGCGCTCAGGAAGTTTTCCGCTTTCCGGTGGGAATACAGAAGTGCAAGTAGAATTGGAGGGACAAGTGCAGACCGCAGCATCGAACAACTGAGGACGATTATTCTGTGCGACCACAGACCGCAATCGACCACGTCGGATTACCTATTCAAGCGGTTGGTAAAAGAATGCAAAATGGCGGATAAATTACAGAAAAGGGGAATTTAAAATATAAAAATCACGATAACTCCGAAACTAATAAAGATAAATTAAATTTTTTCGTTTCTGACGACAGATGTTAATCAAAAGTAAATAATATCACACTTAAAACTTTTCTAAATATCTCTGTTAATTAATTAATTAACAAAATAAAAAAATTTGAGTTTTTAAATTTTTTTCATTACTAATTAATTCTTTCCCCTGTAAACTCCTTGAAAATACAATGAAGGTATTTTCCCCACTTNCCTGTAAACTCCTTGAAAATACAATGAAGGTATTTTCCCCACTTGCAACGCAGAAGAAGTGGACACACAAGATGTATTATCTCGACGCTGAGTTTCAGTTAATTAGCGAGGCGTCATTCATTCGCCAGCATGAGCGAGAAAAAGCTCGTGCTGTACTTTAACAAACCCTCTAGCATCACATCAACCCGCGTCAATTCCAAGCGCAACGTCGAAAAATAACTAAAGCAATTCTAGGAAGTAAGTACAAAAGTAGATTTCTACAAAATACTAGCTGTCTTTTCGCGGAAACTCAGGAAACTTCCTTATATTATTTAGATTTAGACTTTCATCCACGAAACTACACCCAAACTGTCTTTGTTTTACATTTTATATAAAGAAATATTTAAGTTTAACGCAAAAATAACAAAATGTACCTTACGTATATATGACAGCAATTAGCATATAAATACGACAGTTGTGTTTTTGGGAAGAAACTCACCTGAAACAAAAGATAAAGATTAGTATATTTTATTACAAACATAAAAATAGTGTTTTCTTTATGTATATTCCGAGGATTTTCACGTGGCGTTTTGTGGAAAATTGTTGATACTGTTCGGAAAAAGTCAGCGCAATCACATTTTACTCCCCGAACGCAACTTGGCGTCGGCTCAGCACGGGTGATGTAGGTAGAAATGTGAAGGTAATATCAATCGACCATCCCGGTCCCTCCAGTTGCACAGGGAGAAAAATGCAGCAGCAGCAAACGGGCAAAAGAGGGGAGAAACTTCACGTCGTCGAATCCCATCAACCCAAATGCGCATCGAAGACGTAACGGAAATTGGCATGTCGCGTTAATAATAAAATCAAAAAATGTCTGTCTAAAGACTTTAACTGTATAAATGTATTTTTACTGAGAGCGTTTTTAGTCAAAAATTAAAAAAGTGCAATTTTGAGCAATCCCTACTAATATTATAAATGCGAAAGTCCTGATGTTTGTTTCACTTTCACGCAAAAACTACTTAACCGATCATCA